>NW_018127925.1:538152-554618 GCF_001952655.1 Monopterus albus
CCGGGCATGTCCCACCGAGAGGAGGCCCCGGGGAAGACCCAGGACACGCTGGAGGGACTATGTCTCTTGGCTGGCCTGGGAACGCCTTGGCATTCCCCCGGAGGAGCTGGAGGAAGTGTCTGGAGAGAGGGAAATCTGGGCATCTTTGCTTAGACTGCTGCCCCCGCGACCTGGTCCTGGATAAGCGGAGGAAAATGGATGGATGGATGCTCAATGTGTCATTTGACCATCAACAATTTGTTGCTGCTTAAATTTGAAAAACACATTGACTTTTCAGTGAGTTTTTCAAATTTATCACAACATTTGCTCCTCTCGTTCCTTTTGCTCTGACACACTGTCTACTGCCCTGCTGATGCTATCATGTCTTCTGTCTATCACACTTTAGACAACAGCCTGCAGCCGTGTTTCTGTGTGGTTTTGCAACCATCCAAATAGACAGAATCATATTTTTACAGGGAAGTCCTGAAATGGAGAAAGAGATCGATTGCTAACAATGAAAATGACCTTTGTCTTATTCTGAAAAATTATGTGTTTTGAAAAGGGAGACTGATAAAAACAGCTGTCTATACTGATGGAATAATAAAAAAACACTTCACATGTACATAAAAACATCAGTACCTTATTTATGTTCTTCCCCAAATCAGGTGAGCAGCAGTGCAGTCACCGCCACACTGGGGTCTGTTGACTCCTGCCACTTGGCCTGTTTTTATGGGCTTTCCAAATAGCTATCTGAACAGTCCTGACAGGATTTTTATAGAGACCTGTGCAGGATTCTTCCTGACATATTTCTGAATGACAGCAGCTGAGAGAGAAACACAGAAAGGAATAAAGGGAGGCAACACATTGGCAAACATACAAAAACAAGGCAAAAAGCCAACTCATAGCTGAAGTCAACAACTGCATTTTAACAAGTCCCCTCAGCTCTTATGAAGCATTTTAGCATCTTGCATCCTGTTGCTTGATTTTCTGCAGCCTTACGGTTGTTCCAGTGAAAAAACTCTGATGCTAAGTTAACTACTAACACAGAACAAACATGCATCGAAATAAACATTTTCAGCATCCAAACAATAAAATAAAATAAAATAAAATTTGTGGTTATTACTTTATGGTCAGGAAAACATTATGCTTGTGGTAAATAAATTCTTGTATGAGCCACTAAGTAGATCATATTTTTATTCCCTAATTCCCTAAAAATCATTACCTTTAGTACTCTCAAAAAAAGGCTGTAAAAGGTATTAAACCATATTAAAAATTATAATATATTCAAGGGTTTTAAATAATGGCATTATTAATTTCATGAAAAATAGGGCAGCTAATGTTGTGATTTGCAGGTAAAACCCTGCTGAGTTAGATTACCTAAGCGCTCATGTACACTGGGGTTTTTGAGTAACCTGGGTATTGCCATTCATGTAAACATGTTATCTGATTTCTGCTGTAACCTGGTTTCTCTCAGTAACCCGGTTAAGTGTATGTATATGTAGCCACTCTATTTATGTTAGCCAATTGTTTTCAGCATTCAAGCAACAGTAGTGGTGGTTAAGAGCAGGTCTGTGGATTGCAATTTCTTCAGGTTTGTTGTCTGATCCTGTCAAAATCAAACTGAGTTACAATAATCAACAACATTTTAGAGACCACTGAATTTGGCTGCTACTACTGTACCCCTACTTACCTTAAGTAAGTAAAAAGTCAAAATAGCATTCAGTAAGTTCCTAGTACCACAATATCTTCAAATGTTTTTGTTTTCCTATTAACAATTACTGCCTCTATGTATAAATCATATAAAGGCAGCAAATCCTAACATTTGAGAAGCCACAGTTTAGTAGTAGTCCCATGTCCTTTTGTATTAGATACCAAAAAAAACTATTGAGTTATCCAGTATTAGTGCAACTGTAGCACACAATTCCTATTAGTTCATATTAGTTAAAATTTTGTATTATATACTGTTAAAGTCAGAACATTAATACAATTCATATTTTTGTGCTTAATCTTTCTTATTCATACTGTGGTCAGTACTGGGCAGTGAAAACTGGTATTACATTTTAATTTATACTGCATCTATTGTCATTCTAACTGAGTCATGAAACATACATACATACATGCCGCCTGAATACAAACATGCATGGCTTAATCACATGACATACATTATATGCACTTGTGTGTCTGTGTGTGTAGTGCTGCATATGTGTGCTTACCAATATGTTTGTGTGTGTTTGTTCACGAATATGGTCTGTTATCCTTGTTAAAACAACTAAATGAAAGAGGTGAACAATCATCTGAAAACAAACAGGAGATATGATAATCGGCAGTAGCGCCCATTAGCTGTGGCAAACCTGCTGTTGGCAAAACAAACATATTATCTGAGGTAATCAAAGTATTGCAAGTGAGTGGACAGTGTCATCTCACATGAAGGGAAATTCCACACTGAAAAAACTTATGTATTATGTATTCTGCTAGAACTTTAATCTAGATGTGTGCAAACAAGTACTTCGCAAAGCTAACATTTTAGCCTGAGTGTCACACTTAAACGTGATTTTGGCTCTTATTTTGTGTTATTTCTCAACATATGGGTACACATATCATCAAAAGCTTTTCATCACTGAAACACAGCATCATGCATAAAAGCCAAAGTATAATAAACAGGCTAGTTTTGCTTATGGGCAGTATGTAAAATTCAACAAGGGTGTAGGTGGTTAATTGTTTTGTTTTCCCCCAAGATTTTGTATAAAATGTATTCCTGACTTGTAGACAAGGTTGTAAAATAAGAAAACAGCATAAATTTAACTACAGCTTTGAGCCTTTTGTCAAGCATTTACAGGTAAACAATTATAGTGTTAACAGTGCTCCTTATGCCACTGGTTTGATTTGTTCAGATTCAATAATAGGACACAAATTGTTTCTTCAGGCAATGGCATGACCATTACATAACAAACCTAATAAAGGAGATGTCACTTTCACACTACCCCTTGCTGTATTTAGCCCCTCCACCTTTACCCTTTATACTTTACTTAGCTCTTAACTCTGCCTTTGGTTTTAATGCCCTGTCAGGCTAAATTAGGCCTACATGCCAGGAGGCTGATCCTAGGTCAGATTTGTAATTTCTCAACTAATTATAAAGGTTAGAAAAGGCCTTTTGTCAGCATGCAACCCTTTCCAGAGCTTGTTAGTTGTTTGCTGTGCTTATTTTTCAATTCTAAGATGAGACTCAAATAATCACGGTATACGCTCCTGTGCCATTGCCCTCATACTTATGTATCTGGTTTTGAATTGCTAATGGGAAACTTTGAGTGATGCTAATGCATTTGTCTCTTTCTCCTAGCAATAACAACAACAATCCACATAGCCCATCACCTTTTATTACATTAAGAATGCCTCCAGATTGAAACATGCAAACGTGGAGACTTAGACACCACAGTGTAGGAACAGACTGAAGACAAGCAGTGAATTAGTTGAGGTTGATGTCCTCTTTTAGTAGTTGACAGCATCCTAAGCTAAATGAGGGATTTCTTCCCCCACCACAGACATAAATTAAACATATTTAGATGTGAATAAGCAGGTGGGCATGTAAATATGTAGTACCTCTTAATAAATCTTAAAATCCAAGTCATATAAGAATTCATCCAGTGGTTTTCATAAAATTCTCCCTCCATCTAAGTGACTTCAAAAGGTCATGGAGCTCTCAAGACAAGTAGTGAATGATACATATTATCTACAATAGTCTCCTAAGCACATTTCGTAAACACACACTCGTTGGTTTAGAGGTAAAACAGCAAGTGCACTGCAGGCAAAGCCGTGAAGGCATATTTCAGTAAATTGGAATTCTGCTTCAGCAGCTGTTTGATAAACTGCTCATACATTCTCTATTATTGGCTGATTTTGTTGCACTAAGGAACATTTTGATCCTTGGCTCTCTGCTCAGCTGTGTGTGTGTGCAGGGAAAAACAGTGACAAAGCAAAGCAGAAACCCACGATGTTATGCCAGGTGACTGTTATTTAGGTTCTGACAGTGGAAACGCAGCTCTAGTAGAGCATTTTAACACCCTTAAGGAGATGGTGTAGAACAAAACAGAGCTAAAAGAAAAGTGAATATTTTAGGCATAAGGACATAAGGAGGGCAGAAACAAGATGCAAAATTAATGTTAGTGTTCTGTGTCTGCTGGATGTGTACGTAGGAATTTTTTTCTAGATGACTGTGGCTTTGATTTTGTTGCTTTCATGTGACCAAAAATCTGTTGTTGCATATGAGATGTGGTTAATTACTGTCACTGGACAACCAGTTGGCAAAACAATACCTTACTTTACAGTCAGGGGCATTTAGCTTTTCTGGGCTTTCAACATCCTGATCACTAACCATTAGCTTGCTTTTAAATGTGAAATAATGCTTCAAATAAAAGAAATTTACGGGTAAATTAATTATTAATTGTTAAGGTTTATGACTTCGCTAGCTTTATTGCTATCAGAGGTAATAGCTAATAGCTATCTAACACCCCATTTTGATATGAAAAATGAGCACTTTGCTTTCCTCTCTTTTCTGAGTTGTAAGGAAATGCTTCTTATTCTTTTTTATATTCTAACTAGTCCTCTCAACTCCTTTACAGTTTTGGAGGATTATTCTACTCTGGATGAAAAATGCATTCATTTTTGTCCCCTCTCTCCTCCCTTACAGCTCTCCCTTACAGCTTCTCTTCCCAACCTTGCTCTAATCCCATCATCTCACCCTTTCCTTCCTTCTTCATTATTGCCCCATCTCATCCTCTGTTTTATCCTATCCTTATCCCCTTTTCTCCTTGACTCACCACCCCTGTCCCAATGTCCTCCTTCCTCATCTGCTCCTCTGCTTCCATCTCCCATTTTTTACTTTGATCCTCAAGCAGTCTCTCTTCTTATTTCCTCTCTAGCCTTCACGTTTTCCTTCGTTCTCTCCTTCTGTGCATCCAGTATCTTTGTTTGCCTACTGTACATTGCTGTTTATATTTTCCATTTTCTCTGTCACCTCTCCTCTTCTGGCACCTTCTCTCCATCTCTCATTTCCCTCCACTTCCTCCCCTCTTGACCTTTTACTTCTCAACTTCTCTCATCTGACTCAGTCTCCCGTCCCCGAGCGACATGTCTCTAAACATAGGAGTGGAGAAACTAAATCTTGACAAAGCCTAGGGATCTGCCCTGCCAGTCCCTTTCGTCTGCTCATCTATTCATTTGTTTGTGTTCCCCCATTGCTCTCTCCCTCTGACTCTGGTGTGTGTCTAATAGTCACCCCACCCCCCACCTCCTGGCCTGCTCGGCAACACACACACGCACACACACAAACACAGGCTCTGATTGTGACCTGACGGAGCGTTAAATTACAGCCTCACCAGCTCTTCTGCGAGGGAATCGCTGTGTGCTCTGCTTGCTGTCTCTTATCCTGTCCTCCTCCTGCCCTCCCTGCTCTTTCTCTCTTCTCCATCTTCACTGATCTTCTCCTCTTTGAGTCCTGTTGTTCTCTCACCTGTTGTTTTCCACTTTACTGTTCTTCTGTTTTTACTTTTCTGTTTGCGTTTTTATCACTGCGTGGCTTGTCTCTCCCTCTTGGGTCAACTTTTATCTATTTTCTTTTTTATTCCCTCTCTTCTGGTGTCCATTCTTTTGTTAATTTTATAGACAGAGTTGCCATAGGCATTCCCTGAAGTTCACATTGGCTCTTCTGCCTCCCTCTCTTTCCTTCCCAAATCTCCCATGATAGCTGCTTTTTTTGTTTTCTTTCCCCAAATCCATTGCCTTTATTTAACTAATTCCCCAGTCTTTCTCTCTTGTGTTTCCCATCACCATTATCCTCTCTGCATTCTTTCATTTTTCACTCCCATCTTCTCCCTCCCAGCCCTCATTATCATGTGTGTGTCTGTGTCAGGTTTCATCCTGTCAGTGAAAGGTCAGCAGCAGGGATTTCCCTGGGCATCACAGCTAGCAGCTTTACCACTCTGCATCACCAACCGTTTGCTGCATATTAATAATAGTGCCAAGCAGCCATACCCCGTAATGCCACCAGCCTGCATATTAAACAGTTAACACCTAGCTCCAAGCTAAAGTAACAAAAGCCTTCTACACTGTAGGTTATGTAAAAGACCAGCAGCTTTAACATTTATTGTCATCACTTAGTGGCTATAGCATAGCTTAACAGCAACAGCCTTTTGTTGCATATTTAAAAAGCCTAGCAGCTTGTGGCAATCACTGAGCCACCATTGGCTTGCTTAGAAGGCAGGGCTCAGGGACATCAGAAAGCATTTGGCTTCACAACTGTTATGCAACGGATTTTCTGGATATGAGATCTAACACATCAGCCATATGTTCAATATACAGTATTTGCAATGTACCCTGAAATATATCACATTTCTGCGGTATAAAAATATATTTAATACTTTGCTATTTTCTACATGGCACAAATAGATTACCATACATTTCCCCACAGATTATATTTTGTATCCAATAAAAGAGCAGGTAATAATGTCAACATTCTGGCATGCATTGCAAAATGTTCATTATGTAGAGAAATTCATGTTTTGATGAAAGAAATGCAGCATATTCAGATTATGTTCTCTGCACTGTTTTCATGCACTTTTAACAACAAAATCATGTGAATTAATCACACATAAAACACAATTCCTACATGATTTTCAAACATTTCATGTGATAAATTGACACAGAGTTCATAAGCATGTGTAAATGTCAATTTGGCATGTGTTTTATATGGGACAATAATTCCATGATATAGGGTCTGTGGGTTTACTACTACTTCTCTGTTTTGTATGTCAGCCCAGTCTCAACAGCTACGTTGGTCCATGGCACAAAATGTAATAATGTCACACTAACACCTCCAACTGTGACATTATAGTGTTTTCCACATCAAAAATTGTGACATGCCAACATTTGTGTATTGCAGCATGGTGTGCTTTTTCGTGTTCTTCTTTATGTGTTTTATGGTGGTTGGCAAACCAAAAAATGGTGCATTACCATCACCAAGTGGAAATTGAAGGTGAATCGGGAAGCTAACATTTAAGGCTTTATTTTTAGGATCTATGGCATCTGATCAAGATGTATTGGCGCAAGTGGTGTTTGGGTGTGTCCGTGTTCATTTAGGTAATTTGACACAGAGAAAAAAATGGTTCCAGCCCCCATGCAAGTAACAAAAGTGTGTAACCTCACATCCCCTTTAAGAGATGTGTGAGTTTAAACATTTGGTGGATTGCTAGCATTCCGGCGGACTTGCCAGATCCATTTCCACTGAGTTGAAGGTGCACGATCACTAATCAAAATGTTGTTTATTATAAATTCATTTATATTGATGTGCACAACACCCAATGAACACAATGTCATCTTTATATTTTTTAAGTTTTGCTGTTCAGTGGTGCAGACACTTTGTGCGCCCCCCATATTACCAACATACCCAAAATTGACCTGAAACAGTACTGAAAACAGAAATTACGCAGGTAGGAAAGTAGGAAACACCCATGCCGCACATATGCATTTGTTGCAAGATAGGGCCCTTGGTGTCTTTTGAAGTTGAATGGTTTTGAACTACTGTACAGAAAGTTAAAAACACTAGGAAGGTGGTGGTTGGGACGGATGGATGGGTACAAAAAAACACATTACTTTCATGCAGACAGCTATGCAGACTGTTCTGTGTCTGACAAGCCAAACCCCAAGGTCTTTTCCTAACTTTAACCATGTTGTTTCTGAGCCTAACTTAATAACTTACTGTCATTTTCACTGCTGTAAAGATGTTGCCATGCCACAATTTTTGAGCCAGAAAACGCTGCAATGTCATGATACTGGAGGTGTTATTGTGAGACTAGTATGTTTTGCACTACAGACCAATGTAGCAATGTTTGCTGTGAGACTGGGTTGCATATGTCCACTTACTGGTCTGTCTGCTGGTTTAAGCTGTGCAAAAGTAAAAGGTAAGCAAAAAACCAAATGCTAAAAAGAGCCTAACTGAGAGAGAGAGAGAGAGTATGTGTGTGAGAGAGAAAGAGAGAGAGATGGGGGGAGAGAGAGAACTGAAAACAGACTCAGTCAGAAGTCTGTCAAGGTGAGTACGCCACAGTAAAAGTTTAAGTGTTGGTGTTCAGTAAATGTCAGCTGGCAGTAGTGACAGTATTCTAATAGAGAAGCAGCTTGCTAATAGTAGTTTGCTGGCTGCTGGCTCAGCTCCCTGAATTAATTGGAGATGTTCAGATGTGACAAGGAAGGAGAAATCTTCCCCCTTGCTCTGAGCAACAAGTGTAAAACTAGTACCTTTGATTAAAACCTTGCATGCTCAGTGACCATTTAAAGAAAACATGCTGGGAATAAAACTGATCACAATTGCAGAGTGCAGTTGAAAAGGAAAGAAAATGAGTTTTTAAATCAAAGGTTAGAGTGGTCTTATGGGCCATGATAGTGAAAAAAACCCCCATCAAGAACCAACAATAAACAATCAAATCAAAAAAATCAAGTTAAACCTGATAATGATTTCCATTTTCTCTTTCACAGTAGCAGTTAATCTAATTTTTAAAAACTCTCAGTGTTTCATTTGGCTTATATTGGCTAATGCTGCATTTGGCCTAAACGTTGCCTCAGCGACCTTAATGACAGATCTCTTGAGATGCAGTCAGTTTCCTGAGAGAACAGGGGAGTTTAGGGTTAGATGGAAGGGCTTTACCTACCAAGAGAACATTCATTACTTTGAGCTTCTGCTTAGTGGTTTGGGATAAGAAGCTGATGTGTCCAGAATGTCCCCTGTCTTTTTAGCTGAGTTTTCATTCAGTGTTCCATTTCCAGAGAGCCTTACACAGGCCAGACACAGCAGTAATACATTACTGAACAAATCCAAACAGGATTATGCCATGCACAGCAAAAGCTATCTTTGGAATTGACAAATAACTTTGTCATTTGTGTTATTACGTCATGTAACAGAGGACTGCTGTGAATACTGTTAGTGATAAAAAAAAGATTTAACCTAAGAGCCTACCTAAGAGCTCTACCCACCACACCACTTCCTGGCGACAGTGGTGCGGTGGGTAGAGCAGTTGTCTCCAAACCAGAAGGATGGTTCGAGCCATCAGTTGAGTTGGCACCACAGATGGCTGCCATCGCTTCTGTACCGGAAACAAATTCCTTGTGTGTAACATACTTGGCCAATAAAGGTGATTATCCTTATCCTTTATGTTCTTGTCCTTTTTATGATATTGTCTGTAACTGTATTTCATCTTAACTAGGGGCGTGTGATATCAACAGAAAATGATATCTGCATATTTTCTGGGATTTTGTCAATACTAAAAAGCAGACAACATTCTGCATCCTTCAAAAATTTATTTAAATCTTATATTTTACAAGGTCACTCCTGTTAATTAATTGCTGCTGCTTAATAATGATATTAATGGAAATAACATATTTAAGGAAAATGAGTCTTAGTTATTTACTTAATACTGAAGCATCAAATCAAAACAGTACATAAACATTGAAATTATATTTCAATTACGCAGAATGATTTCGCTAAAGGTTGCCGAGTGTGTTTGTGTGCTGATACCTTGGCTGGTTTAATACTGTCACTGACAGCTGACTCCTGAAGCTTTTCATGTTCTTGTTATTCATGTTTCAGGCATCGTGTTTTAGTCGGTCTTTTGAGCAACATCTGTCTTTTCAAAGCCAAAATGCCTCCATGTGAGTGAAGATGATCCACGTTGAGCAATTAACAATATAAATAAACGGGCTGGTGGAGTCAGTACTTTGTCTCCTGGCACTGTGTGTTCACTCATATTTAACTTTGCTAATGTGTTTTTAGGCAGCCACGCTAGCTGAACTTGTGTTGTAGTGATGTACACACAGCATGCACTCTGAATGCACATGCGCAGTAGTCTGTCCTGCTTGGCTACAGGAGGCAGTGAATGTGTGGACTCTCAAAGCATGTTTTTGATGGTTTTTGTAAAGTGAATGACATAATGTCAGCTCACATATCATTTAATGCTAATAGCCTAGTTGAGCTGTGAAAATGCTGACATTTAAACAATCATGTGTGACAACTTTGCAAGCACCCACCCCCTTTGCCCTCGCATTCCTGGAACTTGATTTTAGTCGTGCCTCCTGAGGGGTGCCAAAATGTAGCTCCTGGAACGCACCTCCAATGTGGCCAGGGGGCAGTGGAAACAATCCTAGAACCTGGGACGATTGCCGCACATTTTGATATGTTTCAGTAGGTTCCAATAGTGGAAAAACCCTGTATGTTCACTGGCTGGCCACTACCTTTGTCTGTCTGGTGCTGGGCAGGCTCCTTGCAGTGGTACCTGCCCAGAGCTTTTATACTGATGAGAGGAATGAGAGCAGTGAAAGTCAGCCAAAGTATTAAAGCTGCAGATCAGAAAACCAAAACAATTAACCAAACGGTGCCATTGAGCTCTGTAGGGCTGGGAGAAAGTGCAGATTTAGGTGGTAATTATCTGTGGTTGTCATCATGAAGGACCCCTATTGACAGAGCAATTGTAATTATAGCAACTTTAAGTTTTTATAGTTTTGTTTGTTTAAGTGACAAATTAGAATAAAGAGTCTTCAGAAATGAAAGAGTGGGTTAGTGGGAGCATAAAGTCTTGTTGTAAGTCATTCTAATGTAGAATTACAATAGATAGATGTACACATGCATTCTCTGCACTCAAATCATGAATGCATTCACATACACACAGATATATGCAACTACTAATTCTAATATTAGAACAGCCCAGTGCTCATTGTTGAATTCCTATACACAAAGCAATTCATCGTATAAACCTAAACTTCTCTTCTGAGGTTTGAATGACATTCAGCACAGCAGCCACACTGTTATTTATTAATATCCATATCAAGACCAGAATTTGGGGGACATATTAATATTACAGATGCAATCATAAGTCTTGTATCCCTGCAGTTACAAATGTGTTCATAGAAAGAGCACATTGCCTGCTTTCCAGTAGAGGCTGACTTTTATACAGACTCAGACAGTGAACATCTGTCCAGTTGCATGTACAGATGGAAGGGCAGGCAGACAGGCAGAAGGTGACAGACAGATAAACCACACAGTATTGAGCAATTTCTTGGCCCCATATACATTAAGTGATGTAAGTTGAAGGCTGCATGCACCATGCTTAATTCCGCACCCCATTTCAGCAAAGGCATAAAACCAAGCACACCACTGGTTGCTTGGTAATATCACATAAAGTAATATGATGCATAAGAAAAACAAACATTTCTGCTGAAGGATTTGGCCTAAATTTCTATTAGTTTGAGGGAAAACACTAAGGACTTCTTTGCATTCAGTTTGTTTGATACACTCTACAGCTTATAAATGTCATCAAAATTAAGAAAATACAATTATATGTCTGCTATCATGGTTATGAAAGGTTATGAAGTTGAACATCCCAAATATTTTCCCATTTCATTTTGTGACAACAGTTTTTTTAAGAAAGAAATTTCTTTCTTAATTGCTTTTGACAACATTAATTTAAAGTCAGTTATGCTTGTGTGTCTTGGAAACAGCTTTTTTTGCCAGTTCTAGAGGTGTTTTGCTATTATTTTCACATAGTTTTGTGACATTTTTGCTGTATAGATCTTTTTCACAGCAGACATTTTGACATGTCATAGAAAGAAAACCACAGGTGTGACTGATAACACTCATGATGGCTGCATTCTATTTAGTTAGCCTTTTTCAGGACCAGTCCATTGGGACATTTAATGGAACTAAGTCATCATTGATGCTGTTAGCTACATCTGTGCTTTTTCTACTGTGACAGCTCAAAATGTCTGCTGTGAAAAGGGTCTATTAATAAACTAAGAAGAAAAAACAAACTCTGGATTTCCCACTGTGAATCAACACATCATGCAGACACACCCACACTTGAATTGCAGGTGCCAAAAATCAACTTGAAGAAAAAAATCAAGTAAATCACCACTCTTCCATGTGCACAGTAATAGTTAATGTTTGAATGTGAAAATATCCATATTTATACAAGCAGCACAATAAAAAAGTGTCCTTGTACTCAAATAGCTTCACGGTTCAGCTAAAGCCTTTTCAAACTTGAGATAAATATAACTGCAGGCTTCATCAGCCTGTTAAACTAACAGCTTGCTGCCTTTCAAACATAGGTCACTTTAACATTAATGAATATCTTGACTTCATTCATATATACCCATGACAGTGACCTCAACAGTACTGCAAATTAAGAATAGGGTGTTTATCATGTCTCTTATATCCTCAATCCTTGATCCGTGTACATCCTGCAAGTCATTGCAGTCGACTGAGGATTGAGGATGTTCCATTTCTCTTATATCAGCTCTGACAAGTGAGGAGGCTGCTGGAGTACATGAACCGACATGCCCCTTTATCAGAAATATGTCTCATGTCATTAATAACATGCTTCCTTGAGTCCTCTCTCCTCATATGTTTTTCTTGCACCTTATGTAGCCGGGACAAACACAGGTGAGAGAAACGACAACCCATATAAGAGACTTGAGAAACACCCATAATGTATGAGGTCAGATTTTATACATGGTGGATGAACACGTGTGTTCCAGGAAAAGGTTTTTTGTCACGTTATTGCTGTTTAGGGCATTTTTAAAAACAATCGTGTTTTTTTTAGCGAGCTGTGCAAGTCACAAAGCCACACAAGAGACATTCATGGACTGTCGTGATTGGTAGGTTCCCTAGACATAACATCCTACCTCAGTACATTGTAATCTTGTGCATGCCCATGCGTTAATGTGACTGCATGTAGTTCAGACATGTGAATAGTTGAAAGCGATATGTAAATATTAATAGGACCAACCTACTAAGATTGCCGTCATGACCAACAGAAAAGTGACCAGGGCACACATTCAGATGACATCAGATTAATAGAAAGGAGATGTCAGGGCCGCTGCCTCTCCTCCGTCTTTCTCTCCTCTGCTCTCTCTATCATGTGGGCTCTGCACCTCAGCTGTGTTGCATTCCAGTAATTAGCAACTGGTTTGTCGATGCACACAGCTGGGGTGCATCCCGATGATTACCTGCTCCTTACTTATACCTCTGGCAGACGCTCCGTCGTCGGAACATTAGTTATGTACTGGCAACCTGGAGTGGGGTAGAATGCTACGCTGACAGACACTGTGCGTTTTGGTTTGACTCTATCACACTACATACGCGCTACGCTATTCACACTACATTACGTATTTTTGATTCGTCTCCGGAGCATTGCTATATGTTATGGACAATACTTAGCCTTTGTAAATTCCTGCCGTTAGTTTGTGTGTTTACCTGTTCGTCCTGGTCTCCTTAGTTATCACTGCCCTTCCCTGGTTGTAATTCTTATGGACCCTGTTATGTTGTCACTTTGTATTTATTCCAATAAACCACCTTTTTTTGTACTAGCACCTGGGTCAGCTATCTTGAGTCCTACCCCAGTCCTCCCTCACCCTCCTGGTGAGGGGGGCTACCATAACAGGAGATTAAAATAGTTACATTTTTCTTAAGTGTTGTGCCTTGAGAACAAGATATAATGTTACTATGTGTCCTGTTTCATACATAAGAAACAGATGTGAAACTGAATGACAGATGTACCTTTATGCCTTAATCATTAACCTGTGTGCACCTCAGACAGTGCATGATGTACAGAATCAGTAACTTGTGAAAGTGAGGTAAACCTGCTGCTGTGTTAGTCAGATGTGCTGACTTCTTCTTTCTTATTCATAGAAAAACAAAAGATTAAGCTCTACCAACATGTCATAGCATATAAACCTTTATGTACGGTATGTACTGCATCACTGTAAATATGCACAGGCTGGTAAATATCCTGTAGACAAAGAAAAATTAAGAATGTAAGAAGTCTCATGTACATAAAATCATCCAAACAGGTAAACGTAGTGACAGTAGCATGCAGCCACACACACTCACTCAAATGCTCACAATAAAAACAAATGTATACAGCAGCCCCACAGTGAATTAATCATCACAGCTGTGGTATACACAGACTTCCCTGTCCCAGCCTCAAAAACACAATGAGTAATCACATACTGGATGTTCATACAGCTCATTTGTCATGTTAAAGAGACACTCAATAAACAAAGGGACTCCCAATAAGCAGCCTGTTCGCAGAATAAAAAAAGAATGCACTGAGATGTCATTCAAGAAAAAAAAAAAAAAGATGATGTGATTTATTCTTTGGGATTTTGCGGACACTGCTTCCTTTGAGTTCAACTGGGCATTTAAATGTTTTATTCTTTATTTCTCTTTTTGCATATTAGTGCAAAATCATACATGCAATATACATTTGTTTATTGGGAATCCCACTAAAAAGTCTAAATGTTCTCAGCAATGCAGGTAACACCTTCAGCCTGTTTAACGTGCCCATGGCTGCTCATTTTGCTTGTTTCCAGCCATTTAATGTTTAATCTTGGGTACTTCTAGATTATCTTGGCACCCCTCATAACTCCAAATAGTCTATAATTATTTCAGAATGATAAAACCAGAGAGCCTCTTCCTAAAAATGAGAGGATAGTTCATGAACGCTCACAACTCCTGCTGCTGGTGTTGTGTCGCAAGTGGACAGCACAAGAAACCGCAACGGCATTGACTCATTTGAATTTCTCCTCCATAGATAGGTAAACAATGGTATATGTACCAATGAAAAGAGATGTGTAACACTCTAAACAAAGCAGGTAATTGAGAAACCCTATGTTTTAACTGGCATAATGCAGACATAGTAACTTCTCCAGCCTTCCAACAATTCTCTCTAACATTACAGAAACAAGGCATTAACAGACATGCAACATGTAACATGTAAACTTACCATTAAGTCCCACCGAGTAGTAGAAACATCACCCCCTTTCAAGTAGCTCGAAGGTCGGTAAATCCAACCGATGCTCACTGCATCTTCCCCCTCACGACCACATACAGTCCCAAAGTAGTGAAATTAATTCCAGCAGGTAGCAAAGCCCAAACAATAACATTGTGGGTCATTAATCTGCTCATTAACCTGCATCACATTACATGCGGCAGACACACTGGCCTCAAGAAGTCAAAACAAACTAATACTGTGCTCTGGGGGAATCCAGCATTGATGACCTGATCATTCACCGCTGCGAGGGCTTTGCAGATCATAGGTTAGACCTGGTCAGGCAAAACAGTAAGTCCCTGTACATGAGCATTCCTGGACATGCTGTAACCTCAGGCCCTGTATTTTTCTCCACATCCTCTGGTCACAGTGCAGCAGTAGGAGGTCAAATATATCCACAAAACCAGGTGCAGTTGAAAAATTCCGCTTTTACAATGGCAATGTGGATGTCTTCTTTTTTTTTTTTTTTAAATAAACTTTATTGAAAATACATTTTGTCAATATGGTGGGGGCACAGGTGGATGTCAGGCAAGCTCACATGAACGTGCAACGGCCTGGATTTTTATGCCCATTCAAGGAAATCTTTAAACTATCACGTAATACTTTATTTTGTTAGAAAAAAAGTCTTGCAAGCAAGAGTTTGTGAGACATGTATAAACCGAGTTGCTTCTGCATAAAAATACTAGAACATAGTACCCCTCATTTTTTGTTGGTTAGGTGACATCTAATATGATAATTCACCATTGCAACATTGTAGATAAGTCAGAAAACAAGGAAAAGCATGCCATGGGCTCTTTAATGACATAATACTGAAGATTTTGAGGTAGTCTGAACTAAGTGGCCAAACATGTTTAGTGAAAGGTGGCTTTCTATGTCATTTTGTCCAGTGAACTGGCGGTGATACCTAACTAACCCAGTGCAGTCTCATCCTTGACTTGGTGCAGCAGGAAGAATTGTATTTGGGGTGTCAGTGGGAGGACAAAAGGGCAGTTGCACAGGAAGAGGAGAAGTTCTTTTTCAGATAGAACAGATCTAATTCAACTAGCGCTCATGAGTACCAAGAACACAGAAGTTATGAGGCGAAAGAAAAGGAAAAATAAGGTTTGTTTTTTGGTGTCTTTTCAGCAAATAGTGTGATAATATGAACAAGAACAATAATAATGTTGAACAAACACATTAAATTGGAAAAAGAGGCCAAAACTCCTCAGGACTCCTTGTCCTACCCTGCCCTTCAGGTTCTACGAGACACTGCGGACGTGTTGCTGCTGTTTGGGCTCTTGATGAAGAACAGCAGCTCTACCACTCTATAAGAGTGGGTGGGGGCTCTGTGTGGGCTCCCCAGACAGACAGGGCAGAGAGTGCAGACCCCCAGGAGGTTTGAAGAAAAATGTCTGACTCACTGCACAAGCACACACACACAAAAGACACAAAGACACACTAGAAGCAAAAGTAGAGTGGCAGGAGAAGATAGGAATCACAACAGGAGACAGCAGTTGTGGTGGAAGGTATTAATCAATAAAAGGAACAGGAAGCATTAATAGAGTGCAGACCAGCGTTACAGAGTGATAGACCCTGGTTAACTGTTAATCACTGCTTAACAGGAGCCTGTAAAATGTGTTC
>NW_018127925.1:554643-595727 GCF_001952655.1 Monopterus albus
CAGGAATGCTTCACACTGTCCCACCGAGCCAGAGCTTTAGGGAATACACACATCAATAGCAGTGCTGGTGCAAAAACTAAAGGACAAGTGGATAAAGTGGAACAAACAGCAGCAAAGTAGACTTCAGCAGTCCAAAAGTGATTGCATTATACTGTACAACTACATCCTGCACAGTGATATATTAATATTGTAGTTACCAGAGCGGCTATGAGAATGTAGCTCGCCTGATGAAGTTCTGTCCGTCGTGACTGGAAACGGATCGGCTGGTGATAAAAACTTGTGGCCAGGAAAACAGCATCTCTGCATGAATCACAGTATGATCTGAGTATCTGGATTCAAAATCATACTTCACAGAGCAAAAATTAAATGTGCAAGCCAGTTTGTGATGAATCTACCCTCTAGTGTACTCATTTGCTTTCAGTGCAAGCAATTTCACAGAGAGCCATGGAAATTACAAAACAAGCACAGGCAGGACAAAATCTGCTTTTCCCCAGAAAATTACTTCTTTACCAGCCTGAGGTCAGTGAGCTTGATCCGCACTGGGATAAAATCTTTGAAATCGTTCAATCAAAAAATTGGCTTGTAGCCAAATCTAGGCAACAAAATGGGTGTTTCTTGTTGTATTGTGTTTGATGACAGAAGCACAATAAAATAATGTTTAGATGAATTAACCCCCACAAGGCTGATATTAGTGCTACTTTATTAATTACACTTTGTTATTAGTAAAACTTTGATTCCATTGCAGCTGAAATTTGGATAAATGGCCCTCAGGTGCTTCAGCAAACCAATAAAATGTCATACTCATGTTTCCCCTGAGGCCAGTTTTATACTTCTGCTTCACTGCATGTATGGGAACATATGCATCTGTTTTTCGGAGACGTTGCGTAACTGTTGCATTTATACTTGTGAGAACATTCTCACTAGGGGGCGCTCAAACAGCAAAGTACAGAAAATGCAAAAGAAGTTGGGAAATGGAAATGTCAGAGATTTTTAGCCAGGCTCAAAGCTGTTATAATTTTTATCTCAGGACTGGTATTATGGGCAGCATGGTGGTGCAGTGGTTAGCGCTGTCGCCTCACAGCAAGAAGGTTGTGAGTTGGAGCCCCAGCAGATCGGGGGCCTTTCTGTGCGGAGTTTGCATGTTCTCCCTGTGTCTGCATGGGTTCTCTCTGGGAACTGTGGCTTCCTCCCATATTCCAAAGACACGGAGCTTAGGTTGGTTGGTGACGCTAAATTGCCCGTAGGAGTGAGTGTGTGGTTGTTTATCCACATTGTCTACATGTCAGCCCTGTGATAGACTGGCGACCTGTCCAGGGTGTACCCCGACTCTCATTAACCCCCTCCATGACCCTCGTTAGAATAAGCGGTATAGATAATAAATGGATGAACTGGTATTATGCCACTTCAAGAAGTGTTGATATTTTTCAAGCAGCCATTTAGATTGAGAATATGTGGTCAGTCTAGCCAAGTAATGCCAATTTAGAAATTTGCTCTGATGTTTTGCATTGAGGAGCTGATGAGGAACAGGCGACCGTTAGTGCACACGGTTTTGATTTTCTCACGGATGGAAAATTATGGTATTTGTTACAGTTATTATGGTATTTGTTACAGCACGTTATGTGTGCATACGACATGCATTGTTTTATGAATAAAAATTTGTGGATATTCTACAAGGAATGATTACATTTTCTCTGTGTGTGTATATACAGTACATATCTGCACCTGTGTAAGCAGATAAATGTGCATTGCTGTGAGCTGTCTTCAATAGATAGATAGAGAAGTGCCAGTGGAGAGAAAATACAGTTTCCCATCAGCAATACTGTTATTGGATAGATGTTATAAATATTATAGAATACAGTTTTTTCTGATGTTTTATCAATAATAAGGAGTTTAAAAAGTCATATAAAAGTCTAGCATCCTGTTTCCCCAAAATTCCAGCACTTTTTGCAATTTTAGTAATAAATGTTGTGACTTCATTTGACTCAAGATAAGGACTCATCAAGATATATTCCCCAAAATTATGATATTGTCAATTTTTATGTTTAGGCACAGATCAGAATTGCTTGGCTAAAAACTAAAAGAAACATTAAAGAATATTGAGTGATAATTTAATAAAAGTCAAAATAGTGATTAATTTGACTGGGGTCAGTGGAGAGATGAGGATCTTTCACATTTGGTGGATATTTATGGAGAAGCTTCTATTCAAGCCACGGTGGAAAAAACATGCTGTGTCTGTGCAGTTTTTGAGGGAACTGCACAGTTTGACCATGGTATAAATTTCATTCAACAAAAAGATCAGATTTGAGCATTAAGGCCTATAATGTCAATGTAGTGTTAGAGAAACAGCTGCAGATGTAGCAGGTTATACAGAGGTACACACACAGACATACACATAGATTAGTCGGAGGAAATGATCAATGCCTTGATAAGTGTTCCATATTAGGGAATAATCAAAATTAAAAGCCCATGGTTGTATGTAATGATTAAAAAGTGAAATCAGTGTACCTTAATGCACCACTGTTGGCAGCCTGAGTGAAATGTGGGTGGTCCAACACTCACTCTCAGTCTCCCACTGAGACTCGCTGAAGGGTGTAGAGTGCAAAAATACGACTTATTTGCATCCACATTGGCCGGTGCTATTAATAAACACAGTGTTATTCTTATCTAAACCTAGAATTGGGCCCACATTCATGCAGAGAAAAGCCTTCCTGCTTTTGTTCATTCACTGATAAATATGCTGCATAAAGCAACATGTATATATAGTATATATATGTATGTGTGTGTGTGTGCAACTTAAGGATACTTAAATAAATTCATTCTTCCAGTGACAGAGCCATTACTTATGCTTGCAATACACAGCTGTCTCTCTTCCTTTATAAAAGTTATTAAGAATACATTCCTAAATTGCATGGAGGGCTTTCATGGCCTCAGTAAATTAATATGACAGAGGGAGAGGTGGCAGGAAAGGAAGAGAGAGAGGAAAGAGAGCAAAGAAGAAGCAAAGAAGAGTGTGTTCATTTTATTTAACCTTTGCTTAACCAGGGAGATTCCACTGAGACTTACAACTTCTTTTTCAAGGGAACCCTCGTAAAACTGCAGCATTCAAAAGTTACATACAGTACAAAGAAAACTAAATAATTACAACAACCACTTAACAATATATCTGTGCAGATTCTCAGTCATCCAGGTCATAGTAAACCGCAACCGAAATAACCTTGGAAATCAACTGGACTTGGAATTCTAGATTGAAGACGTTTCACCTCTCATCCAAGAGGCTTCATCAGTTCTGACTGACTGGTGTTGAGTCGGAGATATTTATCCCCCTCTGTGTGGTTTCAGTCCTTGTACATTGTTGGCCTTCTAAGGACTGAAACCACTTAACAATATGTAATCTTCAATAAGCTACAAAGACATTTAAAGCTTTAGCAAAAAACAAGAAGAAAAAGAATCCACTAGTGAATTTATAATACCAGATTTGTTCATTTGATTTCCCATTGCAACCAGAAACACAAAGGCTTTGTTTCCTATTTATGTCCAAACACTGAGAACAAATAGCTGATGTGTATCATGCAAAATGTGATTAAAGCAGAAGATGAGAGGAAGATGAGTTCCGTGATAAGCAATAAAAATTAAAAAAGCAGGTGTTAGACCTGTGTATTCACAGTAGACACAGAAAATCAGTCTTTCTCCACCCGATAGATATGACCTTCATAAGAATCTCAGGAATAGCGTGAATGCCTGGCAGCACTATGTGAAAGCCATCCATCTTTGTTTAAGACCCATCAGCCGTAACTGCATAGAATGTGGATTGGTACGTAGGAGCATTCCCACTAAAATCCTCTAGCCTGAAAGAAATATATTCTTCTGCAGAATACCTGCAGAGGTACACTAGCAAAGGCTTTCACTGAAACCGCTTAATGTTTTCATGCATCGTGAGACACACCCGATCCGGGTGTATGAAGCCTGCCCCATTTTACGTAGCTTATTCCCACCCATCAGCGAAACCATGTTGTACTCTTTTGTTTGAATAATTTGTAAATTTTTATGCTTACAGTATTATACTATGAATCTCATATTCTTCTGTAGAGTATTACTAGCAACCTAAAATACTGGTGACTACATCTGCCAGTATAATGCTGTATTTATACAGGAACATTTGGTACGATGTAGCTCTAAACCTTATTTAATATTTGAGACAACAACTAAACACTGGGAAAACTCACTGGATGCTGATGTTATAGCTTATGTCTAACTAATTAATTAGATACTGTATCCAATTAAACAATTAAGAGTAAGTACTGGCATAGATATGGACTTTTTTCAATTATTGTGAGTCACAGTGGATGTAATCAAGCTTTAATTTCTGCAAGAAAAAATACTTAAATCTCAAACTGAAGTGAAAGTAAATAAGTAAAAATAAGTCAAGTAAATTAGCATAAACAAAACATGACATTAAATAAAGCATAATGAAGGGCCTTGTTTTATAAATTTAAAAGTGTTTTATAGATTAAAACAAACCGCATGTGCCAATTTGCTGAACAGTATGCAGTGCCTGATATGAAACACACTCATCTATCAACTCCAGCTTTGTACTGTACCCCTCCCATGTACTGTACTTTCACTCAAGTGATACTTTTCACAGAACGTGCTGCCAGCTACCAGAGCAATTCCCTGAAAGGAATAAGGGGGCCGTTTTAAATGAACAGCCTCAATTACTAATGATGGATTATGGTTTCTAATGCACGGGGATAGGTGTCAGTGGGATGTGGGATGGAGTTTCAAACAGACTGGTGTGCTTTGGGCTGCGGAGAAGTGTGACTTTGAATCCAAGAGTGACTCCACGGCGATCAGTCGACAGGTGGAAGAAGTAGCAGTAGGTCCCAGTTGTTTTTATACAATAGACAGTTCAGTAGAGAGTAGATAGAGTCTCATGTCTCTTAATAAAAAAATGAAAAATAGGACATTGGGAGAGTCATATACTGTATGAACACCTGCAAAGTGGAGCAAATAAGCAAGACTAATGCTGTCAGAATAAAGTGGCCTATGGATGAGGCTGTCATGCTTCTCTCTTCAATAAATAAAAGCCTTACCAAAGGACAAATCTCTCTCAGAGCTGCATTATATTGTATCTTTTGGTATTTACCTTGCTCTTCCAGGGTAGCATCTGAACTGCACAGTGTACAGTAGTGTAGACTATCCCCTCTTGTATTACTCATCTGCTTTAAAATAAGGATATCTGCAATGGAGTAAACCACAACCTAGGAAACTGAGGAAACTGTTCAATGAGGCAGGTGGATTTAATTAATAATGTGAGTAACATGGATGCTGTTAGTTCTAAAAAGGTAGATTAGACTGAAGACCAGTGGTCACATATGCTTAAACAGAAAATAATGAGACACTAGTTTTTGTACTTCGATGCAGAGTTTTCCTAAAAAAACACTGTAGAGTTGGAGAAAACTGAAAAAACATAATATAGTAGGACGTCATGGTAACCGGTTTTGGTACATAGAACTTAGTAAATCAGTGTAACCTAAAGGTGCTCTACAAAAATAAACATCTGTTTTTCTAGTTCTCATCATATTGAATTGTTTTTCAGTTCAGCATGAGGCTATTAATAGTTGGAGCCAATAGTGCATGTGCAAGTATGGACATATACAGTCCATACAAATGCAGAGTCAGTCAGTAGTTGTTTTTATGCTGACATCCCACACTGCTGCTGTTCCAAAGCCTCGCCAATGTCCCACCCTTTTGCTGTTCATACAGATCAAGCTAAGGGCAAGATAATCGTGAGCCAGCCTGTGAATTCAGACAGTAGGCCGGCATTCCGTGCCTGTTCTGCATCAACTCTAATGTAAATATTGTGCTGGTAGTCTACAAGCCAAAACAACAATGGCCGCAGAGATCAGTGCGGATGCACTGTAGCGTTGTTGGTTCAATTCTCACAAAATTGGTTAGCATGGTTCTTGCTATGTGTGCGAATGTCATGTGTAATAACTACAGTCAGCACGTTAGTGACAGCAGGAGGAATGCGTAGACCGATAAGTTAGAGATAAGCCAAGAACAGCTGGAGGCAGAGAGCCGTGCAGACTAGAGACGCCGGTGATAGTGTCTCACACATATGATGTCACCAAAACATAGCACTTGGTTCTGGACTGCCGGCTCACCCTTTCTACACAGAACGCATCTCCCCTTTGTTTTGCCTCTGGTACTACGTCCTGAGGCAGACCGAGAATGGCCCAGCATTCCTGGTTTGTGCCTTACACACAGAAAATGATACTGCACCAACCCCGCACTGATCCTGCCCTCAAAAGGCATTGTGTAAGGGGCTAGTCACTTTGTCCTCACTCATGCTGTCTTTTTGTTCTACTGAGTTCTGGAATCAAATGTTTTTGTTGGTGAGATGCCAGTCTTATGGATCATGGTATTAATTAATACTAGTACCCCTCTCATTTTGATGGCTGTAATTTAAACAACTCTTATTGGTTAATTACAGAGCACAACTTTTTGTAGAGAGGGCAAACACAATGTCATGGCCACTTGTCAAATTTAATGTAATGCAATGCAGGAAAAGAGCCTTGAAACAAATACGTTGTGATGCTTATTATGGGAAACTGTTTGTGACACCATGCCAGAGATACTGTATGTTTGCTCAGCTCTATGGTAATTTCTGAGGCTGCAGTTTGTGAAGTTGTTTCAGAGTACATTACACTGCAAGGCACTGTAAGGTGTGTATTGTGCTTTTTGTGGGTCTGTCTTTGTTACAAGAGTGTTCTCGTGTCCTTGGAGGAAGAAGATGATAGATTTAATCTTTGGTTCCCCCTTAAAGTGCAGAATCTATCCAAAAGTGGGTAAACATACAAGAGGGTTGTCATCACACTCAGCCTCACTGTTGTCACGTCACTGTTCTATCTCCGGAGAGTGCTGGATGCGCTTCTGTCACTGCTGGTTTCTTGCTACTGTTGAAACCTGGGAGTCAGCGAACTCTGGTGGCTCCGCTGTCGTGGTCGTACTGTGCTTATGGCTGACAACCAACTGATGTAGATCAATGACTGTGACCACCAGGCAGTATGTCACAAATGGTGCATCGAGTATGTTGTTGTTTCAGAATAGAGGAAAGATCATATTATAGAGGGAAACCCAACAAATCCCCCTCGAGCAAACACTTGGCAACAGTGAGGAGAAAAAAAATCCTCTAATGAAGAAATCTCAGACAGATCCCAGCTCTTGGTGGGCGGCCTTCTGCCTTGACTGGTTGGGTTGAGTGACTAGAGGAGAGAGAAAAGAAAAACATCAATACACAAGAAATAAAACAACAAGCAAACAAACACTGGGCAAAGCACAAGCTAATAGTTTTCAACTACTTAATGACTTCTGAATACAAAACCCATATAAACCCAAAACAGCTGATGAACTGTTCAATCCAGCATCAAATTTGTCAAGGTCCTTCATACACAACGTTATGTTTAAGGTATTCCTTGTTTATTTCTCTTGTTTATTACAGAATGACTGTTTAATAGAAATATTTACTACATATTTATTTAGTCATGAAGATGAGGCAAATCCAGAATCCACATCTGGAGCTTTGTTCCCTGTTCAGAGAGGCTCTTCAGTTCTGAATCAGGTCCTCATTTGGTGCTGATCAGCCAATCAGATTATTTGTTCCTGGCTCCTATTTAATGCTGTCATTTTGCCTGGAAGAAAGATGACTGGTGGTCCTGTGTGTGTGTGTGTGTGTGTGTGTGTCCACCTTGTTAGCTTAAACAGGGAGTTGATGTTGAGATGTAACTACTGTAACAATCTGTGTGGGAAGTAGGAGGCGAGAGAGGGAGACTGAGAGTGGATATATCATGAAAGTAACCACACACCATTATCTGCTTCTTGAGTTAAGCAATTATAGGTAAATTTAATTAGCAGGGAGGTTGAATTTAAAGTTGTGGTCCAAATTTATTACAATATTACATTTTCTGTGATCACATTAGCCAAGTTCTTTTAGGGCCATACTGAGGACCGAGGTCATGTCCCCAGTACTGTGTCTGAGAATATGTGGGTTTAGGGACCTGAGACCGGCCATGTTTACAGTTACAATTACACATAGTGTTTAAATGGTTGATGCTAAGTAAGGTTTTGAAACAGCATTTATACCACAAAACAACATTTATGCCATCCTGCTGTGAGACTAGAACATTTACAGAAAACATAATTGATCAGTTGATTGAATAAATAAATTTGAATAGAGGAATATTTACAGTTTTTTGGTAGCTGGTCAAATAATTCGCAAGCAAATGGATGTTGGACTTGTGACCTCAGTGTTTATGAGATTATTGTGATAACTGTGGGTTTTTCATATTTTAAAGAAAACATCATCAAGAATATTTACAGCTCTAAGTGATGTTGCCTTTTTCATTTTTTGCCACAAATTAATTCAATTGCTTGTTAAATGTATTTTTATTATGTTCAGTGTAGGCGCCAGGTTTTATGTTATGTGTTGTATTTTATGAATGTGTCAAGGATGTCATTTGATCTGACTGCAAGACGAATTTACCTACGGGTATAAATAAAGTAACCTAACCTAACCTAACCTAAATGAGGCTGATCAAGAAAATAATGTTTGTAACATGACATTTTCCTGTAGAAAGACTCACTGGCATTAATGGATTTCAGACAGTCACATCTACAACATGGAATTTACCATTTATAGCAACAAGTTTTCTGTTGAGCTCTAGGGGGTCCGTCAGGCTCCACAAGGGGGACTGTGTCACCTCTGGCCACCCTTCTGGCACCACCACTATAGCTGTTTCACACAGGCCTTGTTAGGTTACTTAACAGAGTCCAGTGTTAATCAGAATTTCATTCAGAGTTCTGTTGCAGAGTCAGTAAAGTCCCCAAACAATGTCAAACTGTCTGCATGTTAGAGCTCCTGATGGTCCCTTGTTAGCCACCAGTTGCCACCTGTTAGAAGCCCAAAACTGCTTCTCCTGAAACTGTTCCAATTATCATGTTCTGGGTAAGCCCAGGCATTGATTCATATCCTGTAGTCTTGGCGCTTTCAGTTCCACTAGCTTTCCCAAACACCATCCAGGTGGTTCCCCCCACAGTTCAGAAGAAGTGTTAGATGCAAAGCCATTTACAAAAGAGGGATGTATTCACTCAGCAGGTCTCACAGGCAGCTGGCTTTGGTGAAACATTCTGTAAATGGTGCACAGTAAGACCAGAGAAAGAAATAATGCTGAAAAATGTTTAGCAATGTTATATGTTAAACTACAAGTCAAGAAGATGGCCTCATGACATTTTAGATTTATGGTAATGAATCTGAAATACCAATACAGGTGCCAAAAAAATCTTCTTTTTGCATCATTATTTGCATAGAAGTTAAAAGAGAATAATTGTTTAATAATTTGTCACCTTGAACATGAAACTACTTGACCGTGGCAAGGCATCTTTCAGATGAGATAAAAACCCCTTGGCTGGATTGACATGTTGAAACACTGGGTTGTGTGAACCCATCATTAGTATCCTCCTCTTCACCAGTGTCTTCACTTTATCAGTTCAGTCCAAAGGAAGCACAATTGTGGTGTCTATTCCACAGGCAGAATTATCAGGTTCATAACCTTCAGCTTTGCTGTCAGTCAACCTGCGCTCATTTGTTGAGGAAAATCCCTGCGGGCACGGAGTTAGACACTCCTAGCATGTAGCCAAAAGAGAATGTGAGATAGAAAGAGAGAGAAACTAAAGGAAGGGGAAGACGACTGAGAGAGGAGGTGGGGAGAGTGAGCATTATGCTTGCACGCAGCTGAGCTAAATGTTTCTTGTCATCAGTCTCTGTCCCTTCATTTCCAGTGAACTGACAAATGATATCCTGTTGGCAAGGATGCATTTTTGTCTGTTTTTCTGCTCCATTAGTAAAAAAAAACCCTTTGATCTGTAGAGTGACTGGACAGAAAAGTAAAAGATTGCATGGAGCAAAACAAAAGAGAGCAAAGCAGAATGGAGCAGTGCAAAATATGAATGAGTAGAGATGTGCATAGAAAACATAATATGGATAGTTCATACATATGTGTGCTCCTGCTGTGCTCATAGGCACTGAGATCTGTCAACTTCATCAGAGGATCTTTGAAGCCTGCTTATATGGACACGATCAGTTAACAGAAGGTGTGTCATTATTTTGAATGGTAGCTGCAGTAAAATATAAACAGCATCAGTTAAAGTCATCCATTTCCCAAGGCTACGTGTGTTTCAAATGGCCCTTATGGTTTGATGACATATTCCTCTGTTGCCCATTAAATGGGAAAAAGGGTTAGAAAAGAGTTTTATTACATAGAGGCAAAGGCAAACTTAGACATACACCTTTTCTTACTTACTAAATAATCATACAAAAGCCTGGTCTTAAACTTTCAATCATATAACATAATCTTTATCAGTTGATGGAGTTTGCCAGAATTTTGAACCACAGCTTAAATGTCATCATGGACAAGAGGTTGGAGAGGTCATTTGGAAATTTGAACATACTCAAATTCTTTTTTCACGGTGATATATTGTAGGGTTAATAACATGAGCAGGAACGAAACATGTAGCCAACCTGTGCTGTTAACTGCAAATGAGTTGCTGTAAATAAAACCCACAAACGAAGTTGTTGATGGAAAACAAATGTAAATATGTAAAAGAAATGCAAATGTATTTGACTTAAAACATGGAATTGTATTTAAATGAAGGGAAAGTTTGGCAGCCAGGTGAAACACAGTTTATCATTAGACACAGAATAACATTACACACAAGTGCTAAATCCTTAATTCACAAACTCATAAATAATGTACAACAACAACAGCATCATCCATCCATCCATTTTTTATACCGCTTAGTCCCAAATGGGGTCACGGGGGGACTATCCCAAATGCTAACACGCAGATGAACAACCACTCACACACACACACACACAACAGCATCATATAAGATAAAAATAAGTCCAGTCAGAATCACCTCTGAGTGCTAATCTGATCTGTGGTCAGTCCTCTGAGCATTTATCATTATGATACCATGAGAGTAGAAGAATGTTTGACCCTGTTAGACTTTGACCTTCAACTGTGTGAGGCTCAGAGAATCTGTACTGAGGATGAAGAGGGCAGTCCAAGCCATAGAAACGCATCTGACAGTTTGATACCAGTGGTCTCATCAGCCATTCAATCTACAAATAGGTGACAAATGGAAGGAAGAACCTTTATAAGTGAGCGGCCTCTTCCGGCATGGCAGTGCCTCCATCCATAGGACATGAGGGGTCACCGAATAGTTTTACTAACATGAAAATGTTGTGAATCATATGCTGTGGACTTCACAGTCCCCAGATGTCAACCTAGTTGAGCACCTATTGGAGATTTTTGGACCGATTTGTTAGACAGCGTCTCCACCACTATCATCAAAACACCAAATGTTTTGGAAGAACAGTGTTCATCCCTCCAGCAGAGTTCAGAGACTTTTAGAGTCAGTGCCAAGGAGCACTGAAGCTGTTCTGGTGGCACGTGGTGGCCCAACATCTTACTGAGACACTTCCTTTCATTTGTCACAAATAACTGTATGTATGTGGTCCAGCTTGTTTCTGGCCCCAAAAAGATGTTCTCAAGCCAGGTTACTACATACCCAAATTCTTGACTACTAACGAACACGCTGTACATGCTGATGAAGATTGTGTGATAGAATTGTAAGCTCCATAGTTAATGAACAGACTTAGAGGTTAGATCGTTCAGTTATCTGCTGTTTCCAAACCTTAATCTTTATTTTAATTAGCAGTAACCCCCAAAATAAGATGGAGATTAGGTGTGATTCCACAGTAGGCTTTTTCTGTGTAGTGTACACACTGTGCATACTTTTTTTTAAAATGTAATTTGCAACAGGTTCAGTAAATATCCTCCACGTATAGAAAACAGTGACTCAGAATACTCACTCCTCAGTATACTGTAGCTCAAAGATATGACACCGAAGCTGGAAGCACTGGTCTCCATACTGAGTGATGAGCTATTAGTTAGACCAACTTACACAAACATGGCTGACTCATATTGTATCACACTAACATGGTTCACAGAATTTTTCAGTTTATAGCTGACAGATGACCTGGAGTACACAGTTGCACAAATAGATGAGTGTAAGCAACATCGTGCAGATGCTTTAATGATGGCAGTATCTGATAAGTGTCTGCCAACTTAGGAAATCAGGATTTAAAAACTTTCTCCAATTTCCCCTACAAGTGATATTTTTACCGAACACTCATGAAGGAACTGATCAAAGCCTAACCAAGTCTTGTTGGGGTGAGAAAGATCAGTCATATTCAAGAAGCATGTTCTGTCTTTATTCCCTACAGTTGATTTGTTATGGTCTAACAAATTAAGAATGGACTGGGTGCTGCTGAACATTGTAGCAGTATGTCAATGTTTCCTCTCCTATTAGATTAACACTTTTAATTCAGTTTGGACATCTGTGCACACACTGAAATGCAGTATGGTTCCAGTAATTGTAAATGAGATCACCTTATCTAATTTCAAGTGAAGGCAAATACAGTTTAATATGGTTAATGGATGGAAAAGAGTAATCAGAGTAGGTTTACCAAGGTGGATTTAATGTGTCACTTGCCTTGTTTTCCACTTTGTTTGTTTTAACGTCACATCATTGTGACATTATCTCTAATGCAGACTTCTGTCATCCTCTCGCATGACTACCTCACTGCACACCTTTTCAGGTATAGTAGTTTTGTCTTTTACGCCTATTTGTATTTTGGATACAACGTCAGAGTTGTGTTTTGAATCCCTGTCTATACTCACTGGACACACACAAGTACAGAACTTACTGCAGCAGACTTGAACATGATGTATGCTTTAAGTATGATTGGTTACATTTTAACAGTGAATCCTCATAAACATTGAAATAAACTGAAATAGCAATTTGTAAATGATTATTATTACAAGAGGAAGTTTGCAGTTAGCTTCATTTTAATTAGACGAGTGGGTGCTGTCGGTTAGTCAAAGTTCTCAGTCCCTAATGCTCTTGTTTTGTAATGCAATTCACACAGTACAAAGCACAGTCTGTGGCACAGGTCAAGGGAGAAAGGACTCCCTTTACAAACTTTTTTGATAGTGTTCAAATGTGTAATGAAAATTCCTCACCTTCTATTTAACCGTCTGAATTATTTAACGTACTCCTTCATTTTGCATTCAAATGTTTGAACCAGATGAATCAAATTCAGTTTAAGTAGTTTTTGGGCTTCTTGACAGATTTGTTGCACTATTCTGCTTTTTTAAAATAAAAATAAAACAAAATTATTTTAAAAACTACTTGTAAATGGGATTTTTTTTCCACAATAGCAATGCACTTACAAGAACAACAAACAATGGAGCTTTATAGTTTTATGGTTTTGCATTTTATGTATATTATTTGATGGCGGTCATTATCCGATTGTGAGCATGCTGGGCTTGCTTGGTTTAACAGAAAGGAGTTAGGGGAACCTTCAACATGCTTAGTAGTGTAACATATCTACATATATTTTAATGATTATTTTGCCTTGTTAACTTGAAATCAGATCCATTAGAGTGGCTCTTGCTCTTTGGAATCTTTTTCAAATTAACCCAGATAAATAACTTAGTCTATTAACCAAAATGATAAGTTTGGAGTTTACTTGACCTCTGTTCTCTAAAGAAACAAACACTGCTGGGTTTACATGGACTGTATAACTAATAAACCAGCCTAAGGTAAGCAAGGAGTACAGCAGGTATGAATAGGATTGTTTGGTGAGCCCACGCAGGCCCTCAGGACAACATGAACGCTCAAAGACTCTGAACAATGTACAGCAGTGCAGTAAGTCAGTTGAGGAAATGTTAATTTTTTTTACTTGTGTGACTATGTGCTATTTTCTAATTGATTATAGTGAGGTTATATGTAGGAAGATGGTTGGTAGTTTGTTTGCACGAGCAGCTGGTTGCCTTATGTCCGTGTAAATTCTCAGTTGTCCAGGTCATAGTAAGCTGAAAAAAAGAAATCTGGACTTGGTTTTAGGTAGAAGACGTTTCACCTCTCACTCAAGAGGCTTCATCAGTTCTGTCGGACTGGTGGATATTTATCCCCTGGATGGTGTTTCAGTCCTTTGATGCCCAAAAATGTCCCCTAATGACTGAATCATTATAGTCCAGTATCGGGGACCGTCGTTACCTGTCTTTGAACCCTCACATTTGGACCGACACCTATTGTCCTGGTGTGAATTAGGGTGGAAATGTTTGGGCAGAGATTTCAAAACAGGATTGTAGATGGATGACAAGTTGTGTCTTAGTCCACCACCCCTATTTAGAGAGGGATGTTCAATTTGGACAAAAATAGCTTCCTTGACTCCTCTCTCAAGCCAGCAATATTCTCTGGAGAGGATCTGGACTTCAGGTGGAAATGGAGCCCAAGAGATCAGTGTCCCCTTCTACATGTAGTCTACCTACAGTGTTGATTTTATTTTCCTGCATTTGCATGTTTAGAATTGGGCCTTCAACATATTCCAATTTTATATTCAGTTAATCAGTAGCCTTTCTTGGCCACTATAAAAAGTAAAATTGAATGGTGATGATAGTTTATTTCACACCTCATGCCAAGAATACGAGACAGGAAAGCAAACAAAAATTTGAAAGGGTTTTATATAACATAAATTGTATGTGCATGTCTGCAAGTGGGTGTCTCTTCTCAGATTTGCCTCTCTGTATGTGTGTGTGTGTGTGTATGTGTGTGTGAGAGAGAGAGATATGACATAGTCCAGCCCACAGAATCCATTAAAGAGATTATGAAGATGTGTGTAGCCTTGCTGACATTCATTCAGTGCTGAAGTTCAGAATATTATGGCTGCCATTATCAGATTGTCAAGCCAATGTGACATGGCACACATCGGCACACACAAACAGTATATAGTAAACAGCAAGTCTCACAGCACACCACTGCCCATTAGGAGGAATCTGGGCAACAGCTAATGGACTGACACCCATTACAATAGTACTAAGCCAAATGTTGAGAAAATATTACACATACAGAATCTGCCAAACACTAACAAAGCATCACACATTAGAAGGTATAGGCCAAATACAAATGTCATGTTACTCATGAAGAATAGTGCCAAGAACTAACAAAACATCAATGAACAGGATTGATATGAACAGTGCATAAGAGATCAGGAAGAAAAGGACAAACACTGAGCATTATCTATACAAAAAACAGCACCACATACTAATGCAACATCATAAATAGAGCTAATGGCCTCTGAGGGAGAATTCAGATGGGAAAATTGGACTAATGCTAATACGTCACATGTGAAAAACACATTAAAAATCTAGCATGCAACTGTAAAAATGACATATTTAACATTAAAAATGTCCACCACACAAGAAAAGTACTTATTCTGCTATATTGAAATAACCTAACATGGACACAGCGTAACAAAGCCTGAAGGAAACAAACAAGTCAGATTACATTATAAAGCCCAGATATAATGCACTTTTGGGTGTGAAAGGGCCAAAACAAGGAGCTGAACTTTCTTCATGTTCCTCTTCTTCACACATTATAACAGGAGACTGCGCATAAACAGTAGAACACTCTTATGCCGCAGCGGATGTCACACATTACACTAAGATGAAACAAAATGCATCATCGTATCAGAGACAATTTGCCCATCAGGGCAGTTGTAGTCACAGCATGTTGGCTCATTTCTCAGAGAACAGAACGTCAGGTAGTGAAAGAAGCCAAGTGAAAACATCAGACACTAATGTCAAGCTATCAGAACAACAAGACAGCATCTATGTCAAGTGTGATTGGCTAACAAGAAAGAACAGAGCCCCTAAATAAGAATGTGCCACAGTCAAAAACCTTGCTAATGTGAACCCATATACACTCATCAGCCACTTTATTAGGTACACCTGCACAATTGCATGCAATTCAGTGCAGCACTGCTGTATTGACATCTGTGTTTATGAAGCTCAAAATGTTTGTTTTTTGGTGAAACTGTATATAAATTAAATTAGAAGCTTATTATTGTGGTCATAGTTAAAGGTGGTGTTACAGTGTTTCCCATATATTGACTTATTTGAGGCAGGCCGTCACAATATCAACACTGACCACCACATATTGATTTAAAAAATAAGTAGGTTAAATCTTATTTCAATGCAGTGCTGTGCATAGCGCATGTGTTTTTTGTCAGTCGGTGCACTGCACTGTTTCTCTCTCGCACGCACATAAACACATGACGACGGGCTGTCTGTGAACAGCTCCTCCTCTCCGTGTTTGTTTTCTTTTAACACAACACGGTCAATCGCTGAGATCCAGCTCTTCTAGTATGTTATTACTAAGCTAGTAAGACTAGCTAGAATAGGGCTGTTGCAGAGGTCTGCACATTGTGTAAAGCATGGTGTAGCAAGAGAGGTGGGGGAGAAAGGCAATGAGAAGGAGGGAATGGAGAAGTAAGGATGAATTGGAGAGAATGTGGAGAGAAGGGAGAGAACGATGGAGAGAGGAGGGAGAGGGAAGAAAAAGGGAACATGGAGTGGTTTAATTGCTTTTCAAGTAATTGTTTGTCTGCTTAACATTTTAATCCATGATGTAATTATTTGATTACACCTACTGAAATTGTTATCAGATTACTGTTAGTTACTATTGTCCTCCGCACAATGGCAAATTGAGTTAGAATGAACTTGACTTTAAGTTTTAATCAGTTTCTGTGAAGGCAGATCGAAGGGGCTGAGTGGAAAAGAGGCAACAAACAAACAGGGATGGGGAATTTGCATGTAGACTATGTAAATTCATAGGATTTCGAGCTGCATGCCTTTGTTCTGTTTCCAGCATTAACCGCCCCTGTCTTCCCCTGAAGTCAAGCTGTTTATAATTTGTTCTTAACATGATTCATATTCTATTTAAATGAACACATTGTTAAACAAGTTGCACCCAGTAGGATTTCGACCCTGACAGCGGAACTGAAGGCATGTTCTGTTCTGAACAAATACGCAATGTAGCTCGATATAGAAGCTGTTAAAATTTTCCTTGACAGATTAGCATATTCTAATAACTTGAGTTAATTCCCATGAAAAATATAATTTGCAAACATTATGTATAACTCTATGAATTACTGATATGCTGCAGCAGAGTAGGATTTGAGTTGGCTTTTAATGAACAAGTATATATTCATTTCTAAAAGTGTGGTTTGCTGTCCCTCATAACAGGACAGTCATCCTAGTTTAACTCTTCTGCCTCTGATTAATTCTTGTGATAATGCAGCCACTGTGATTCATCACACCGGGTCTTTATTTCTGGCAATTCTCATGGACAATGTCTGCAAATCAAACTTGTTACAGAAAAGTTAGAAAGTAATGTAAAAAGTTCATTTAACAGGTTGTTTTCCTAAGTGCAATAAACTTGTTCTTTGCAATTCCTCACTTGACTCTGTATTTTAAATTCCAGAACCTGTACATTGTGGCTTTTAACCAAAACCAGGAGGCACTGTAGCTACTTTAGCCCATTACATCACTTTTATGTGATGATATTTAATAGCCTGGGTCTTAACTATATTTGACCTTTTTACGCCATCCTAACTTTTCCATAGAGGTTAAGGTCTTTTCTTCTCTTGAAGAGTTCAGACTTAAATCTGAGCTTTTGCCATCAGGGCCCCCGAGGCACAGGACTAACCTCCCTGAAGAAATACATTTTGATGAGTCGGTGCCATTTTTGTGGGGAGCACTGCAGCTGCCTTTATTTTATTTTAAATACATTTCATTTTACCATCTACCATTTGCTATTTTATTATTTTTGGTTTAATTTGTTCTGTGTGCGGCACACAGCAGTATGTATATCATTAGCAGAGATGCAGATTACAATTTTCTTGTTCGACTCCAATTTTCTTTCTTTCTAATAACTGTAATTGAAGTGCACGCAGCCATTTTTGTAACATTTCTTTAATGAAAAATTCAATTGTAATAAAAATAAAACATTGAATAAAAGGTTTAGATTTTCCATCTTTCTCTCACTTTTTTTTTTTTTACCAACGTACAGCTGAAAGTGAAGTGCAATATTTGTACTTCTCCAAATATAAACAGGCTTAACAGATAATTATCAAACAGAAAATGTCTGTTACTACTGAGAACATAGTCCAGCGTCTGTAGTTTGTGTTTGCTGTGTTTCACCACAGGCTGGATATACTGTAAGAAGGTTTCTGGTTTGAGCCCAGGTCGACCCGGGGCCTTTCTGTGCAGAGTTTGCGTGTTCGCCCTGTGTCTACATGGGTTCTCTCTGGGTACTCCGGCTTCCTCCCACAGTCCAAAGACCTGCAGCTTAGGTTGATTGGTGACTCTAAATTGCCACTAGGAGTGGGTGTGTGTGTGTGTGGTTGTTTGTCTACATCTCAGTCCTGTGATAGACTGGCGACCTGTCCAGGGTGTAGCCCACCTCTCGCCCAGAGCTCCAGCACCCCCGTGACCCAGAAATAAGCAGTATAGAGAATGGATGGATAGATACACTGTACATATGCATGTATTTCATGTGTAGCCAGTAACTCCCTCATTATATACTATGTGCCAGAGAGTTGGAGGTAGTTTTCCCTTCTCTGGTGTGTTTCTGCCGGCTCCTCTGTGTGCTGTTTGTACACCAAGCCAATGTACGTATGAGCCAGTATAGAGGCCAGTATTGAGCGTCACGTGCCACGGTTTTGGTCTGTGCCGCTGCATGCACTAGGTGGACTGTCATGCTTCTAAATGTGACCAGCACATCTCAGAGCGATTGGACAGTCACCGGTCAAGGCCAATCACGCCGAAAACCAGCCATTTCTGATCTTCTCCGATCGATTGATGCATTTCTAATTATTAGTGATGCAATGGTCACATACCTCCTTCTGCAAACTGAAGATTATTGCCATGTTTGTATGTGTGAGAGCACGTCTAGGACCCAGCTGAGGCTGCTAAACTTGGCTCAGAAACACCAAGTTTATATTTGGTGGAGCAACCTCTATGTAACCTCCAGCTCACCCTGAAAGTAACTCCACACATGTGCATATATATATACACACACACACTGACACAATGATAGTTTTCACTCTTATTTTGAGTCCAGAAAAGCCCTCACAAACATACATTTCTCAGTCGTTCTGCCCATAGCCCTCTGTCCTTTAACCCCTTTAGTCCAATGTCTTGTCCACCAGAATGGACAAGACATTTTTCTCACTGACTAGTCAAGAAGTAAGCTCCTTTTTTAGCTTTTAAATACTACTTCATGTCCTTGGTAGCTTCCTCAATTTTCACTGGCTATACTCTGAATACTATCAAATGATGATATCTAAAATTATCTGAAGGTAGTTCAAAGTTGTAGAGCACAGAGTTTTGTGCCCACTATTAATGTGGATTGATATATATATATACTGGTTTTGGAGCAACTTTAGCTGTCATGCAGACAGCATCTTTATCAGGGAGGCCTTGCTTATTTCAGGAAGACAATGCCAAACCACATTCTGCACCTATTCAAACAACAAGGCTCTGTAGTAAAACAAGTGTTATGAACTTTTTAAAATAATGTAGATGCTTTTAATACATATCTCCTCATCAAAATCTTTAATATAAATTGGCATATATGAGTGCTGCAATAAAACCATAAGGATTGATTCTGAAAACCTCTTGACATTTTTCATTTTTCAGTTGTGCCGTCCATTGTGATGGACATTTAAAAAATGTAATTAAAAAATGAGTTGACAATTTTTTTTTTTTTCTGGCTCATTTCTATACTGGAGAAGAGCAAATATCAGTTGAATAAAAAAAGAATTTACTCAGTAGAAAAAGAAATGTGATCTCATGGGGTTAATTGCTAATTAGTTCCACTAGGTTTAGGAGGTGCACTACATCTAAAACACACTACATGTATATCAGCGCCTGTGCCTTTCTAGCTGGCATGTATTTTTCTCTGTAGTGTGTGTCTGTTTGTATGTGAGTGTATGCGTACGCGCGCATGCATGTGTTTCTGCGTGAACGAGACAGACAGGTCTAGTGCCGAAGGCAATCACCGGGGCTAGAGAATGAGCAAGAGAAGCAGCGAGAGACTGCAAAAGGAGAGAGAGGACGAGGGATGAGGAGACTTATAGATCACAGGGATAGACAGAGACAGGTAGAGAGAAAGTGGAACAACAAAGACAGAGAAAAGGGTCAGGGTTGTTGAAAGCAGTTACTGAGAGTCACTGTGGACAAATGCAGGACATTTAACAGAATGTAATGACATTAACAAAATAGTGAATGTGTATTTGTGTGTAGATGTCTACTGTAGTGCTTCTGTGGAAGTAATAGTGAACGTTTTCACCTTCAAGCATAAGTGTAATTAATGACAGAAATAACTGCTGCATATGTGTCAGTGCCAGGGCCGTGGTGCTGCCTCACTGGTAAACCTAAACGTCCTTCGCAGACATCTGTTATGGAAGTCACTTTGTGATTAGATGCTTCACATTAAGGGCCGAAAAAAGACGTCTCGTAGGGACGCTGATTAAAACGTGTTTCCTTGCTTCCTCTCTCCTCGCAGTTTCTGCTTGCATCTTGCACAGGCAGGGACTAAGATGCAAGATAAAAATGCAAGTAAGGGAAGTTACTGGAAGTGGGATTCACCTCGAGCAGGTGGAGATGTGTCTTTGGATTTATAACCACATGACGTGTCATTTAAAAAAGAGAGAGCTCACTGTTGTTGCATGTGTTCTGAAGAAGCAGGTCAGTCACTCCATTGAAGATCAGTTAATTCTCATGACTGACACAAGGAACTATTTTTTCATGGTTTTTGACTATGGAGCATCTTTACTTTGTTTTAGGGAAGATGATCTGTATTCTGTCGCTTCTGACTGCTTTGTTTGCTTTTTGTTTTGTGAAATGTTAATTTTATATAATGTGTTCTGGGGGGTTGTTTAAATTACTTTATAAATGTTAAATAGTGTTTCCTCTTTGGGTAATTTGTTTTATGAAAAATGCATTTTACACTTTTGGTTACAGTCGATTATGGTTTCAGTGAATTATATAGATTAATATTCAGTTAAGTATGATACAGGCTACACTTTGAGGTTATAAAATACCTCCTGCTGACAGCTGAGGAACGTTAGTTTTAAGTATCATGGCACTTGTTCAGTATTGAAGAATCAAAGAATTAGTATAGTCCATCATCATGGAGTATTTATTGAAATCATGGCAATGAAATAAACAATATAAAAAAGTCTGGACAAATTATGGGGCTAACTATGAGACCAAGACATCATATCTACATGAATGACAAAATGAGCAGATTAACAGTGAAACAATACAGCACAACCCAGCCTGAGGACTCCACTGTAGTCTGTATCCTGCTTTTACCCAGACATATTCAGTGTGAACATAATGATTTTTGTCTGCGATACACACACACTCAGACAACAACTATCTACAGAGAAAATGTGAGTATGAACAGAAGGTCTTGTAAGTCCCAGTTTGGGTTTTTTTATTTTTAATTGCTGCAGTAGGGTCAAGCGAGAGATGGCTTTAGAGCACTAGAGGCAAAATGATAGAAATAATAACTGTAGTTTAAATATGATTGTGGTTGTATTTCCTTGTGCTGTGTAATTCACAAATACCCACATAAATCCTCTCCAACGAGGACACCCTCAGAGAGTATCTTTAATGTGTGTGGGAGCCTGGAGGAGGAGAGGAGCGTTTTGCTTTCAGAAGTGGGCAATTTAAAAAGCTGAATAGCCTTTATGCTTTATAGCCATGAAATGATGGGGCTACATTGTGTTTTGTTTTTGTTTTCCTCTCTGGTTTAGTTACCACCTCTTGTTCTGTCTAAACATGGTGATTAGTGTTAAGTGTTCTCACCTGTGTTGGTGAAACGGTAATTACGTCGCCCAAAATCCCTCTTTGCAGTATCAGATACTCATCCCCTGCTTACATTTGTGGCAAACATATCTACACATCTTCTGCGAAAACTGCCTCATTAGCTCTGATCTCTGGTCTCTGCTCTTACAGTACAGTGTCAGGTGACAGGATATATTGTGGAGGATTCATGCATTTGCAGTTTCACTTAAAATTGCTTTTCTTAATGAAAAATTGTTCTAACTTGTAATGCCTCTCCCTATTTAAACAGCGTATGTTTGCAGGTTTTTTCCCCCACGGGTCTCTCTTGATTTCAGATTGTGCAGATGTTCTTGAATGACTTTAACGCACATAATTACTTCATTATCCTAATAACCACTTCAGATGCATGTGTTTACTTGTTGGTTTATACAGAAGTGGAGGCCCACTGAGATTCCATATGTACAGGGCCTAGATGTTTGTAGTGCACCACTGTGAATGGAGCAATGTTAGGAACTGTGTGTGGTCACGCCATGGGTACTTATAAAATGAATATTTTATTCAAACTGCCAACAGGTGCAACAAAAAAAGTGAATTAATATGTATTCCCTTTTGTTACTTTTATGTGAAAAATAGGTTTGTCAAGATAAACAGCTGGTGGTGCAGATTTTTCAGTCTGCTGCAGTTAAACCATTGCAGTATATATGGGTTCAACAATACGATGCAATTAAAGAACCGCCAGTCAAACTTTAGATTGTGAAACTTTAAAGAATTTCACACTTAGCTGTTACTTTCACTTTAACATAAAGTTAGTCTGTTGTTCTCTATATACTGTATTTTATAGATGTAATGATTAATTTATCAAAACAGAACACAGTGACGCAGTGTTTGTCAGTCTTTTCTACTGAGCACAGTCTCACATAAAGTGTCTTGTGGCCTAAATCCCAACACATTTTCAGTCACTTGCAGTGCATACGATGCTATGAAATGACTGCAGGCTTTACTTCTGCACTGATGCCAGCAATCACCTGCCTGGCTGCAGACCACCTTTTACTGTAAGCTACAACATCATTGCCCTAGTTAGCTGTTATTTGATCCTAACTGACTATGAGCTCTTGTGCTCTGACTGTTAAGGTAATGGTGGCGTTTCTTTGCAGTGATTTGTGTCTTCAGTAAATTTGAACTGTGTATTCTAAAACTATAAGTTTCCTTAAACATTATGGGAGCATGTATCTTACCTGAGAGCATAAACCCACACTTTATAACTTCTCAGCTGGGAACTTTAAAGTTTATTTAACTGATACGCTTTTCTTTCCTCAGCCTCATTTGTCACATACCCCCAAAGACTGAGGTGAATATAGTGAGACTGAGTGTGATTGTATCCTGATTCCAAACTCTTATTTACCAGGCTGCTACTGTATGTGTGGCTAGTGTGAAGTATTTGAGATTGATTCAGATGCTTAACAGTACAGTCACATGTTATTTTGTCAAAAAAGTAAAACCTGGAAAACACAGGGGAAGCAGAAACATGAATCTTTTTTAACTTGAAAGTTAAAGTAGATAGGCTAATATGAATTTGGTGGGTTTTTAAAGTCTTTGAAATTGAAGTACATAAAATACATCACAGGCCTATGACAGCATTTTAAAATAGTAAAAATGTTGTAAACAGGATAAAGTGCACAAAAACACTGTACGATCACTAGACAGCTAGTAGCTAGTCACCTGTGGTGGGACCCTCCTGCCTGTCAATCAAAGTGTCCACGCCTAGCTTTTAGCCTCAGTATGATTTAAAGGTGCAGTATGTAAGATCCAGTGACATCTAGTGGTCAGGTTGCAACATTCAGCGTAGCTCTCATACATTGTATTAAACAGCCCTCACATCTGTTTCACAGCGGTTACTATAAATGTAGGACAAATTGTGCCCTCAGAAAATAAATGTGATTGATTTAACCACGGAAAAGCTAATGGCAGCCCACTTGACCAGTGTAATTTTCAAGAAGGTTGAATAAACAAGCATTAAGATGTGCAATAATACTATTTTATTTGTTAGGCCTATTAGTAAAAAGTCAGCCTGACTTTAAGTGTTCATCTTGGCCACTCCAAGCGTTTTAACACAGGAGTCTAAGGGGGTTGACTCCCTTTTGGAGCCAGCCTCAAGTGGCCATTCAAGGAACTGCAGGTTTTAATGCTTCCACATTGACTTCAGCCTGTGAGGATGCCGCTTAGGTTTTACATGGATTAATTCACATAAATCTATCACAATTTGTTATGTTACATATGGCTGGTATTAATGGGAATGCTCCTGGCAGATCATTGAGAAATTCATCTTAGTGTGCTGGAATTTCAATACATTTCATGCGAGAAGGCATCAGAATTGAAAGTGAGTGCTTATTTTTATTGAGAGAATAAAATTGATGAGGTAGCACATCAAATAATGTGTTGCTGTTGTTGTTTTCAATGTAATATGGGATACAGATGATTTACAAATCAATATTTTTAGTTTTAAATATGATTTGTATATACTGTCCCGACCTTTTTGGATGTGGGGCTGTATTGCAGTAAATACTGGAATTGGGTGCTTTAACAGAATAGCCAACATGAACCACTATATGATGGCACTGCTTCAAGGCCTTTTCATTACCTTCCTGTCCTTCTTTCTGTCCACACAATCCCTCCTTCCTGAAAGTAACCTTCTGGCAGTATTTTATGGTTATATTAGAAAGCCGATCTCTTTGCTGATATGTCTCTTTTTCTCTCTCTTACTGTACTCACCTTTTCTCTGCCTCTTCCGCCTTCTGTCTCTTCAGTATTTTATAGCTGTTGTAAGAGCCACCTGACCTTTCTTTTTGGTGATTACTTTGTAATGAGAGCAGAGCTCCCCCCATCTTGCTCTCCTTCCTGACCCCCACCTTTTCTGAAACCTCTCTCATCATTGTACATAACTCATTTCTCTTTTTCAAGACTACTTCTATAAGGGAAAAAATAGAAAAAAAAGCAAGATTTAAAATGTGTATGTATGTTGTATATAGGTTTGGTGATCCAGCAGGATTCACATTTAGTTTTACTCTGCTTTTAATCTGGATCCTATAACAGCATCTCATGGTTGATTCTGTACTTATTTTTTGTTAGATGACCCACCATCCAGCCAATGTTCTTAAAACATTTATGGGGCTTTTCATAATGTTCATGTTCCTCTCATGGAAGGAGTTTAGTTTGAAAACACTTTAAAGTAACTTGATTGGAAAATTGAATTTTGAGAACCACAGAGTGTGTTAAAGGACAAAGCCTCTGTGAAATGCAATTTATTTTCAGACTGTCAGAAGTATTTAACACTTAAAAAAAAAAAAGCTATTAAATACTAACAATAATGAAGGCCATGACAGTTGAGGCACCGAAGGCACAGCACCAAGTCTGTGAAACAGCCACTATCAAAGTATATTAAGTTCCAGTGCTCATTCTAAATCAACAAGCAGTTAATATTCACTTCTACTCTGGGTGTGTGTGCCCACACAAAATAGGCTATTTAACCATCCAGCTCAATAAATGGTGTGATGATGATAGCCATGCTACCATGGCAATCACCCAACTAACATAATTACTTAGATTAACAGAGGCCTTGATGGTGAAGCTTTATGTCTTGCTTGATCAGGAAGAAGTATCTTTTGCTAAACTTGTCACATAAGAAGCTTTGGTTCAATTATCAAGTATTATACATAACATGTCTATCCAGCGTGAAAAATTGAGCTTTTCAACCAAATGCAAATTTGAGATATAAGCTGATTCAAGATGGAGAAGCTAAACTAAGATTAAGTCCAGCAAACCCCGAAATTTACTTAAACATCAAAACATTACTTTAACTCTAAACTGTCAAATTCACCTGAGAGATGCCTTGATACTGAGTCTCCTACTACAAGAAGATGTTCTAAGGTAGCCTACCTTAATTGTCTCCATGTGTTATGCACCATATAACATCCCTATGCTGCAACATCTGGTGTTCATAAGAGGAGCAAGCTACACTAACTAACTTCCTGCTGTATTTAAGGGATAAGGCCAGTCATTTTTTGAAACAGTACATTTAACATTCCTTATACAGAGACTAAAACCAACAATGAGTTGCTTCTTCTCACTGTTAATGTCTGTCAGTACTGGAGTAGCTTATTCATCTGTGCCATAGACTTCCACACCGCTGCCTTTGGTGGTATGTTTTCTTATTATGAAACACCATACCCTGATCTTTTTTTTTTTAAATGTTGGCCCAAAGGCTTCGAACTCCTATAACTTTTTACGACATCTGAAGTAAGCAGAAGTCAACTACCCATGCACAAGATCTCTGGATATTTTTTTTAAAATTGGTTATTGTGTTTCATAATGAGGAAATATGTCACTCAGTACAGGTGTGTGTTTCTCTGATGCGTTTAATTGCTTTTGAACAACAACAGAGGTCTATGGTGCAGACAAATAAGCAAATCCAGGATGGAGGTTGGCAGACAATCAGGGAGTGTTTAAAATACTGTTAATATAGGTAATGACCAGCCTTATCGTGTAAATGCCCCCCAGTAGTGACATTTGGTAGGACCCAACATTGGCTGTTCAGGGTGGGTTTAATGAACAGTGGGTTTACAGGTAATAAGTAATACGATTAGTCCAGTATTAGGATATGTCTAATAAAGGCTTTAGTGCAATTTCAAGCAGAAAAACTTTTAATTTAGTCCCTATACAACTTAGGTGTTGATTAGACAGGGATACTGTCTTTGGAAAATAAAGCTGCTGTAATCATGTTAATTTGCCTTTCCTCTAATATGATAGGTTTAGGGTAGTTATCTCCATACACTACTCCAGATGTTGGACATGTTGAAGTAGGTGGGCAGGGCAGCTTGTTGTATGCATGCTGTTGTTTGGAAAACCATACTTGATGAATGAGTGCACCAGCAAGTGACAAACTTCAGAGTCAAAAACTTCTAGGTGGTGTGGAAAATTTCAGGTAGGCACACAAACACAAACACAATCAGGAGACTTGTGATATGTCAAATTCATTGAAAGACAGGATTTTGCTTGTTTTGACTCCCACTCACGCATCCCCATGCACCCCACCACCACCGCTTCCACCTTGACAAACACCACCCGAGGAGGCGAAATCAGAAGAGAACAATCAAGCAGAGAGGATATGTCTCCACAGGAGGGACAGACAGAAGAAGAAAGGAGACAGAAGAGAGCAATAAAAAGAGAGAGTAGAGAAATAGATTAAGAAATATTGAGGCACATATCTGTGTAAAGAAAACCTGTCTGAGGTACCAGTGATATTTATCAAATTATTGATCATGGTCTGCTTTTCAAAATAACCCAAAAGTACTATTCCCTTTTTTTCTTTTTTGGTCATCTCTGTATTTCAGGTTTTGATAACTACATTTTGATTAGAGCACTCTCTATAAAAAGTATGGCACTTTTTCCCATATCCACCCAGCCCCATTTACAGAATGTTTTTGCACAGTCTCTGAATCTTCTCTAAGTTTCAATGAAAGCACTTTTCCTACTGCCACATTATGTATATTTATGCAATTTTTTTTTTGTAACACTTGGGGAAATAAAAGCAGATTGGGGGATGAGGATTATGACAGTTTGTCTTTGCGTTCTCTTTGCTTTGCTCCGTTTTCATCAGTAGTCAGTCACAAGAGCTGCACCACTCACTTGTTATCATGGTGAAGACCAGGTTGAAAATATGTGTAATGATTAAGAGCATTGGAAAGTGGTTTGTGAACTCTTTGTTTCTGTAGTTTTATTGTTAAATATTGATTAGAAGTTGAGGGAAAAGGGTTCTAGTGTTGGCAAGAAATCCCCCCAGGGCATTTAATGTTGAAGGCTGAATGCTCCTCCTGATTTTACCATATTAGCTGCAATGTTAAAATAGTGCACTTTACTGAAATATCATTCTCAAGTGTTTTTATTTAAATTAGAGCGCCTGCCGCGATCAGTCGAAACTGCACTGAGATGGGAACGGTGGGGTGTTTTTGTTTTTTTTTATGTACCAAATACACCTACACTTTACACCCTCTCACACACAAACCAAATGTAAAACCCGTTGCATCTCTCTTAGAAATTTCCTGTATTTATTGTCTTGTCTTCCGTGTTATGTCCTGTTTTGTTAATGTGCTATTTTGTGATGCAATTTAAAAAAAAGGGGGATGGCAACAATGACATAACTAGTAAGAATAAAAAATAAGAGCTTCCTTAATTTCTTTAGATATAGGATTTAACAAGAAGCCCTCCAGCCTATACAACCCATATGGTTGTTTGTCCCTTCCCTCTCATATGATCCATACTGGGCATCTCTTAAATAGCACTCACCTGGTAACAGGGGGAATTGCCAACATTAACGATAACATACGTGGCACTACCAAACTTTACAAACCTTTATTTTCATGGAAAGAATCATAAACACGATGGCTAATGAGCAACAAGGTGCAACAGTCATGGTTTCATTACATTTTGCCACACAAACTACTTGGTTAGTTTTACCATTTTCAAGATTACTACGGTCCCTAGATGTCGCCAAACTATAACATGCAACAGTTTGTCGTAATAACCTGGTGGCACAAATGACATATACTGGTGTATTTCTAAATGTAAGATGCAAATATGAGATTGTGAAATGTGTGTCTTCAAGGAGAGATATCACGCAAAATAATAGAATGGAACGCAATAACAAACTATGGAAAACAGAGGTATGGTGATAGATTTCCAAAAACAATGAACTTTGCCATTTCATTAATATTTTCTGACATCATTAATAAAACATCTTCATTGCAAGCACACATAACGAGCAATGTATGCATGTATTTCAGTAAATACATTACAACCTGTAATTATGTTAATTAACGAGTACTCTCAATATAATGGCAAGGGCACACCAGAGGAGCAGAGAGATGAAAAGTATTGAGGGGGAGGGATAGAGAGAAGTGAAGAGGTGTACAGAGTAATGGAAACAAAATGAAGACGGGGACCTAGGGTAAGACAGGATGGAATAGTAAAGGAAGAAATAAAGTGTAAAGGAGCAGTACAAAGCAATACTGCATGTACTACTTTGTGAAATATCAGTAGATGAGGACATTTTCACATTAAGGGAGTGTTCAGCTGTCAGTGGTTTGAAAATGTAATGTTTCAGACTTTGACAGCTTTGTAGCAGCGTTATTATGTTTTTTTTGTTTTGTTGTGTCTTTCACAAACAAGGGACCCGGGCAATTAAAGATATGATGATTAAGCTTTAGAAAATGCCATGAGTATCTCCCATGATGTCTGCTGTTACCATAGGAAAGCATATAATAACTGAGAGAGCGAGGTAGAAAGAGAGAAAATCACAGGTGAAACAATCAAGAAAGGAGCACAACTGCAAAGAAGGAGATGTATAAGGCACAAAACTTCTACTATATCAAGCTTCCAGAAAGTTTTTCACTATGTCTGTCTATTATGAACACTTCTTAAAGGCCAGCCGTGAGCATTTGCACACATTCAGTTTCTTAAACATTTGTGAAATTTGTAGCGCTATAAAAACTTTAAATTCCCTCCGGTATAACGTTGCTAGCAGTTAAACAGTTAAGAGGTGAACTGCATTTTAGTTCTACTTATGTTTAATCATTGCATTTAAGGCTGATTTGGAAAATGTGTAACACAACTTTGAACCAGGAAAGTTGTCTGGAACGAAGTGACCTGAAATACGTGTCCTACAATAATAGGAAGATAAGAAGCTGGAGGCAACAGGATGGGTGTGGTCAGTGGTGATAAATGTCTAGCTAAACTGGAGTATGTAACAGGGGATAGAAAAAGAGAGGATAGGTGGTTGAAAAAGAAGGATACAGAAGATGAAAAAGAAGGATGTCAAGAAGCTTTGGGAGTCATGATGCGCTCGTGTTGAATTTTGCTTTAGTCTAGAATAAGACAGTCACGACTGCCACTGTGCACAGTGCAGTAATCACACACATACACATACATGCAGGAGAGGCCTATCTGCCCACTGGGGACCTTGAGGACCACAACAAGCTAGCAGAAACTGTCTCCTATATGTCTCCTAGCAACAAAGCTGTAATTGTACAAGATAATATAAATGAAGATGGGTCACTGCAACACAAGGATACAGGAGAGGAGCGAGAAACTAAATAAGAGACTCATATTTGTGCAATAAATCTCCAATTTAGACAGATAGTTGCTGTCACTTTATATAAGCCAGCAAGTCAGTTTATTAAATTCAACATCCAAAGGCATTTAGTTGTGCAGTGAGTCAGTCAACCAACAGGTAGTTTGTTGAGATGTAAATGACTTTGCGATCGTCAGTAAAATAGTTACAGTTAATTAATGAGTCACTTGACCAGCCAGATTGTTAGCAAGCCAGTCAGTGAGTCAGGATGACTGAGACACTGTGATGTGATGCTAACTGTCATTACAAATAACACTAATTAGACTGCATTCTCATTGTCAAAGTAATTACTTTCTTATTAAAATAGATATATTTTTGACTGGCTGACAGCATGTTATGAGAGCAGAATAATAATGTATTTAAGCAGCTAAAACACTGATATCAAGGGGAGAGAATCATTTGAAACTTCATTACACAAATATGTTTAGGAAGAGAAATAGCGCCATTCTTTATTTCCTCTGCTGAAAATGCATCATAAATGAAAAGAGGCCCCTTATTGTTGTTTCTATTATTTATTTTTCATTCAACCTTATAAAGACTACATGCAATTTAAAAAAAATATGTCCAAAAACTAGAGACACAGCAAAACAGCTACAGTACATTTCAGTGACTTATTCATAATCCTTGGACATGTAATAGACTATTAATTGTTAAATGTGAACCATAATTAATTGGCAATGTGCAGCAAAAAGGAACAAGGGCCCACCTGTGGCAGAGAGGTCCGTACCGTGTGATAGACATGGTGTTGGGGACAGAGATGGTGGTGCCAAGGTCCAGGGCTAATGGAGAACTGGAGAAGGGACATCCAAATCTGTCTAAGGATGTTCTGTTGGATATCTTTAAGGCTAAAGTAGTAGGTTTAGGTTAGTCTTTAGCTGAAAGATAAAAACTGGCATCATAAGAGGGAAAAAAATGCTTTGGTTACCATTTGAAAAGGCCACTTTTGCACCCAAGATGGAAAGGTCAGGGATGACAAGCTGTAGTCTGTTATGGCTGTGAAGATGGCTTAACATTGCAGCATTCCCTTGCATAACAACTACTAGTGGTTAACACAGACAGTCTAATAGGGTTATTTAGAGTTCTTGATGCTGTGGCGACCGATATTGACCATTCTTGAGCTCCTCCTGCAGACCTGAAGGCACAGATCACATTCCTCTCTTGCTGGCTTTAAATTGTTCTCTTTTATTCTGTATTTGGTAATTTGCCATACCCTAACCTGTGTTCGCCAAGGGGTTAACATTACTCAACAGAGAATTACATGGACCTAATAACATATAATAGAAAACTGTGTTCTGTGTTCTGTGAGGACAACGGGTGACTCAGCTCATTGGTTAAAGAACAACGGGTGACTCAGCTCATTGGTTAATTGAATTATTGTAGATTATCACTATATGAAGCTCCTGTTAGCACAAAATCCCTGAATCCTGACCTTCTCTACCTCTCCCTTTACAGCCATATGCTCTTCATGTACAGTTGTGTTTTAAGTCATTAACAGTGGCTTATGGGGAAAAGTCAGCACCCAGTGGAGTTAACAATCTTTGAGCAAATATCCATTTAAATGTCATTCAGCCACGGCTGGTGAAGTTTAGCTTAGAGCATAGCCACTTTTTGCCAGTGCAGTGTTTCTGTGCATGTGATACTTCCCTGTGATAAACAAATATGCCTAATTAATTGCAAATAAATCCAGCCCTTTAGTTTGAAACTTACTCCCTCATTGGGAAATAATTATTTGGTGTTCAGCAGCAACAACATAATGACATAGCAGCTGTTAGATGTTGACACACCGCTCAGGGATATACTATTAAAGGAAACATACATATACGTATGCTGGTTTATCATCTGGTATTTGATAAAGCCTGTAAAACCACCAAATCCCTGACATTGTTTTTAAACCTGGGCTAATATTTCTCAGGATCAGTAATATCCATGTAATACCAAAGTAATATTCTTAGATTATTTCTTTCTTATTTTGCAGGTATATATTTTCAGTTAAATAAGTATAATTGTCATATGTTTGCATCACTTGCTTAAATAACATTTTAGGTCTATATTAATGATCTGCATAGAAGTTTTGACTTTTGCATAGGCTTTAGGGGGATTTATCATTTTGGAGTGAATGTTTTTTTGTGTGTTCTTTGTCTGCTGTGTCTTTTATTAAGACTTGACTGGGGATCAGAGACAAGGGTGGGGGCACCTAAACCCAGATAAAGGTAAATTGTTTGTTCAAATGCTTCCCTCAATCTCTAATGACCCCCTTTCCGAGGCAAAGAAAGTAACATAATGTTCTACATCTGGCACAAGTACAAAGTGTTCATAAATGCTAATAACAGTCAATGTTGTTTGGTGACTGCAATTTAGTGTTAGATGCCTAAACTCAAACCATGACACATTACAGGGGGCAGATCATGAGCACTCATATGAATTATTGTTGTGATATCATATACACAAGGGTGACAAATGAAAGGACAAATTAATAACAGGTGCTGGGCCACCATGTTCCACCTGAACAGCTTCAGTGCTCCTTGGCATTGATTCTCCAGGTCTCTGAACTCTACTGGAGGGAGGAACACCATTCTTCTAAAAGATACTCCCTCATATGGTGTTTTGATGATGGTAGTGGAGATGCTGTCTAAAATGTCACTCCAAAATCTTCCATAGGTGTTAAACTGGGTTGAGCTCTGTTGACTGTGAAGGCCGCAGCATATGATTTACATCATTTTCATACTCATCAAACCATTCAGTGACCCCTCATGCCATATGGATAGGGGCAATGGAAGAGACAGCTCATTTATTCTGGTTTGTCCATCTGCAGGTCATTTTGAATTGAACAATTATTTGGTCATGTAGGTATAAGTGGGTTTTTTGGGGGGAGAAACTTTACAAACTTTACAAAACCAAAACTTTACAAACCAAAACATTTTTGGAACAAAGTCAATATAAAAGTTGGCACCAAGGCCAGTGTCCTTTTTTATGCACTGTTTGTTTGGCAAGACTGCAGCTGTGTAGAAAAACAGCAATTGTAAAAGCACCATAAATATAGGTTTACGACTTCTAAAGATTCAGCATCCCTGTATTAATAGAAAAATCCCACCCACTGTAGAATATCACAAGAGTGGTACACAAGAAGCTGATGGTCTGTCTCTCCTCCATATTGTTAAAAACCTCCTGGTTTGTGATTCCCTCCTGAACTTAAGACTGCAGGGTGGCTGTTTAAATTCTGTAAGAGAACTGACTGCCGGATACAGAGCAATCTCTTCTTAGACTTTTAATAAAATATAGCAATGCAGCATTTGGTTGTGCTGCATTGCTACACATTTGATTTACTCCCCAGCTTACAATTTATAGAACAAATGTAGAACAAGGCGGCAACACACACGTCAGAATCTAAGTTAGAATGTTGCCTATAAACTGAAACACACTTATTTAAAGTCCCGATCTAAACAGATGTCTTGCATTATCACTTCCTATGTTGCAGGGATGGGACGATATGACTTTTTCTCAATACGACTTGATGCATGATATGGTGTTTATGATTCGATTCAATGACATAAAATACAATTAAAAGTAGCTGTGGAATACTTGTACTCTTTTTTTTTTTCTAGTACTGATTTGATTATGTACAGAACAACCAGATATATTGACTTACGCTTTGTTAGGATATCTTATTTGCAAAAAATATGAAGCTGCTGGTGTTTGGAGACCACAGAATATATATTGTTAGACAAAACAATGCATATTGTCACATTGGTGTATTGCGATATATTAAATTTCGATATGTTGTCCCACCCCTACTGTGTTGTATTCTTTCTGTCCTCCTAAAATCTTGAACTTGGATGTAGTACGGGAGGAGCCAGGAATTTATTTTGACTGTGGTCCAAAGTATATAGAGTTATTTAATAAGAAGAATTTAAAAACCAGAGACCACTGATTTATACCTTTCCTTTGGTCTAAGCATTCCAGTCTGATTAACTCTCATTGGTTTTAGGCAGTGGTTAATTTTTGCTGGAACAAGCCGGATCCAGGTCCGGCACCTCTCAGATTGGGACCAGCACCTATTTTGACAAAGCTGGCACCTCATTTACATGTGAAAGAAATGAGCTGGGCCTATATGAAAAATACATAACGAGTCCTAACGCCATGTCACTGCAAGTGTTTGAATCACATTTTTGAGAAGTGCATCATGCAGCAGATATACTCCAATATTAATCAACCCAGCTGTCTACACTGCTCACGTGACGGATCGATTACTCGCTCTTCACAAATGTAGCCACCACCTGAAACGTATTTTTTATGCCTCAAGTCTAGATTTTTTAGTTACGTGCATAAAACACTCAATAGAATCCACCAAAACTACGAAACCTTACTCCAACCAGAAATCCACCAAAACACAGAAATACAAGTAAACGCAGGTAAAATATGATCAATCATCTGTTACTTCAACCACTGAACATGGTAGTTCTTTTTAAAGTGTGTGTAGTTTCTATTTGCTGTTTTACCATGAGTTGAATACACTGTACATATTGTCTACATGCATTCTGGGACCTCCTCTCCCCACATTGACACACCGGGTCCATCATCAAGTGATATACCAGGACGTCATAATTTACAAATTAAGCACTGATTTTAGGAAGTCAAATTAAAACCTATGACATTACTAACTTTGTGACAATTATAAAAGTCTGTCTGTCCATGAAATAGGCCTGGAATGGTTTGTGTCATATCATAGTTTTTGAGTCATAGATCAGTTTATTTTTCAGATTAAAGAAAAGGGGGGGGTTGGGGGCAAATATTACCTTGCTTTCCATTTTACTTAAACATTACATAAACCAAGGGACGCTGCCCATGGTCCCATGTGAAAACAACATTCAAGATCTCTTATGTTTAAATAAAATCTTATTTAAAAATACAAGGATGTGGACATTATCTGGGGAGAGAGTAGACCTCTTAGCAGTTGGGGATGCAGAAACGTCAGCGAGTTCACCCCAAATCCATCCCCCTTTTCTACACCTTTGAATACCACCATCTGAACACTCCTGAGATTTAGGTTCAGGAACTTACCCCCAAAGCAGTGGGGTTCAAATATTTAATATTTTATGTTTCTGGGCAAATTGAAGCAAAACAGCTAAACCCAGCAGTAACTGTATCCTTTTGTCCTAATGAGCCAATGAGTGTAATATTTCATTGACAAGTCTCCAGATTGTTATATCAATATGACTATTTTAAACAGTGACTGATCCGCTTCAGCATCAATGTTTAATCGCAATTTATAATTCTGCTCAGACCAAACCTTGATCACTAAAGTAATCTAATTAAATTTTTTTGTGAATTAATAATAGAGCTAACTCAATATGCCTTTGAAATATGATGATTTTAATAGAACTTTACAGGTCGTCACAGTGAGGTGGAGATGCTTTAGAGCAGTGTAATTATCCTCAAGGTGGCTGGACAGCCTGGTAGTTAGTGATCATCCAAGTGTAAAACAAGAGGCATTAGTCCCTTGTTTAATGATGAAACAATCTTAATTTTTAATACCCATGCCAGACTTGTTGGATCACAAGGCCGGGGCATAGATGACAAGTCTGAATCTCTTTCATGATGTCTTCCATGTCTCAGTCCACAGTGTATTATAATAATGCAACGATGATAGTGTGTTTGTGGAATTAGGGTGTACAAGAACTGTTTCCCTTGTAATTATATACTGATTTTGTTTTTGGTCTTCATGACTCAAACTAGCTCAGTCTGGTGCAATAATTTCATAACACTAACTAGCGGCCTCACCCTTTCAGCTTGGCTGCTTATGTTGTGCTCATTCAGACAGGCAGGTTTCAGGCTTGGGCTTTTAAATTATCTGGAACCGTTAATGGATTTTTAAAAAAAATTGCATTTGATAATTTCCTCATTTAGTGACAAAAGCTATAAATAAATAAAACAAGCAAATTGCCAAAGTGATGAAGATGTTTAATTCATTTGCTTGTGTTTCATCTATTTGAATAGCACTGCGCAAGTTTTATTGATCAACCTTTATAATTGTAATATTATTTTGACTCGTACCAAGCTGAATTAAAAACACATACAGTATAAAAGCACCTCAAAGAAGAACACATTGTTACTGGAAATAAAAAGAACTCACTGCAGCATCATGCTAGAACAAATCTTTGTGTGAAAAGCATTTCTTTGCTGGTTAACAGGTTCTGGCCTTAGTGCCCTTAGACAGATCAGTGCAGTCGTTGCCCGTTCAGGTGAACTTACCCAGAACTGAACATAACAGAAAAGTTCTCAAGCAGCAGAATGTGGAATCTCAGCTGTGTTAAATAACAGTCCATTAGTCTGTTGGTAAGCACACCCTCATAAACAGGAAATTCCCTCCAGGTAACTACTTTTTCTATTGATTAATATAATCACAGATGATACACCAGCTTGTTAAGTGTGGGTGTGGTTTTGTGTGTTAGTGAGCGTGAGGGAGAGAGGACAGAGTAGAGAAAAAGGGATCAGAGAACAGAGAGAAAAAGTTACAATGCAAGTAGGTGAAATTTTGTGCCTGGTATTACTCGCACGGTGGAGACCGAACATTCAGAATGTGGGGACTCAGCCTTCTTCATGGTGATTGGATGCTGGTCCCCACCATGTAAATCACTGAAATTTAAGGTGGCGACTTGGTTTAAGGTTTGGGATAGGATAAGCTTAAGTCAAAGGTAGTGCAATCATTTTTACGCTATGCATTTAGTAAGTAGTGGTTATGGGTAAGGTCAGGGGAATGTAAAGCCATGTAATGGCCCCTGAAGTGATGGAAACACGTTTGTGTGTATGTGCAAGTGTGCTTTGCACATCAGTACAAATTTATGAAACAATTCAGCTGGAACAAAGCTGAACCAAAATGAACACATGCATGCGCACACAGCTACATACACACACACACAACACATATAATGCTCTTGCACTCGCAAGGGGATCTTATATAAAATGCAGTTACACTCACACTCCCTCAGATTGCCTCATCATATCAGCCAGATGTTTTCTTAAGTCATGTAGTCATGACACATCAAACCTTATTAGGAAAGACACTGCACATGATACTGACACAGCAACAACAAGAAGATAAAAATTTAGAAGATAATTAACTTGACTCAGCCAAATGATAAATGTGGGCCAGTAACAAGTCATTTATGTTTATGACAGTTCTGTTCATTGTGAGGGCAGCTGAGAATAGACTTCCTGTGATATTGCAGACTCTGGTGATCCTTGGCATCCACACAAAGTGACACCATATGTCTGCAGCTGTTTCTCTGTTGAATTTTGTAACCCCTCTCTTCAGGTGCTTCCCAGTTAAGGAAAATACTGTATGCCATAACCAAATCTTGAAAAAAATGACAGGGAGGACAGATACGAGAAGAAAACACAACAGGTTATAGCTGTGTTGCAGTTGAGCCTCTCCGAGTTATTATAAAAGATCAGTCCTGAAGTGACATAATTTCTGCTCTGCAGTGTGAATTTTATTATCAGATTTACAGTGGCGGGCCATACGTTTGGTACCTGGGCCTTCAGTGGGGACTTACCCGATTTAATTCACCTCTTAATACCACCACTGTACGTCTCAATTATAGAAACCATCACTACTATACACCAATGCAATATAACAAAGCCTGGCATTACAGAGAGAGAGAGGTATTTCGCGTATTGAGGGTGAATACCATTTTTACTAAAGCAAGAAACCCAGTTAAGACAACTCCAAATCTCTACACTACAACCACAACTGTGCCACGTACATCATCTGGAGCAGTTCAGAATCAATATTTATCTAATAACATCACAAAAACATACAAAATTTAAATTAAATACATCATACTCACCAGAGATGCTATTTATTTATAGACAAAATCCATCCTCCTTTCTTTGCACAGGAAACCTTCAATGACTCTGTCATAGAGGTTATCTCTGCATTTCAGTTCCATCAGTAAGTCCTTTTCTAGTTTTGCTCTGACCAACCAATCAGAGGACGAAAAATGCTAATGTTATTGTAGGCCAGCTAGCTGGCCCTGTGAGGGGAATTTGAAATGTGATTGGTTAAAGAAACAGTCCCATTGCTAATACAGTTAAAGTTACATCAGCCAGCACTACTGACTCTGAAGGCCCCGTGCAGATTAGATTGACATGGCAACACACCTACTGGAAGCGGTGCGACCAAGAGAAACGCTACAAAATGAAGAGAATAGACTGTTGGGAATAAATTAATACAATTTCATGGAACAAATATTACAACTTAGGTTGTAAATGTAGGTCAGTGCTTCTGATAGTGTTTAGGCCAGCAGAGAAGGCCTTGCTGGCCCTGACGGCCCACCACTGCAGATTTATGTCAGTTGGTGTATTTTATCCACATTTTTACATGATTTTCTCATTCAAAATAAAGACTGCTATTTGAAGTATTTTACTGTAGATGGTCTTCTGGCTAAGGGATGACGACTTACTACTGAAAGGTCTCTGGTTCATTCTTCAGACAACCAGGATCAGTCTACATGGGGAGGGGCAGTTGTCTCTGCTGCATGTGGAGCTCCGAGACAAAGACTTTTATCATGAAGAAGATGTTAACTTATTTTATTAAGAGAAGTTTTGGGCCAAGCTCACTGACTCCACAGCTAAAAATGAAGCAGATCAGTGCAGGAGAGAGTGCAAGCCTGCTCCAGTGGGAAAGTTTGATTCATTCAGTGAAAGGTGAGGAAGCTGGGAAAGTGCCTGAACGATGTGAGAATCAAGAGTTTATGAATAGAAAGTCAAGCAGCGATTAGATAAATGAGCTGTTGGAAGCCAGAGGATAGGCCAGACTAGAATGACCAACATGTTTATTGTATAGTCTGTCTTACAACTATTGTGTATGTTTTATTTATTTTTTATATACTCAACAACTGCACAGCCTACCTACACACCAGGCCAATATTACCAGGCCTATTTCATTTTAATGCTGATATTACATATAATTATATATCTTTGATATACAGTTATGATAGACTGGCCACTTGTCCAGGGTGTACCCTCCCTCTTGGCCAGTGTCAGCTGGGATTGGTTCCAGCTCCCCCACAACCCTCTACACCAGTCATTCCCAAACTTTTAAAGCTTGAGACCCAAATGAGAAATCTGCTCTTTCTCTCCATGACCCAAACCTCTGCAATTGTAAATTACAGATAATTAACATAAACTCTGAATTTAAAATGTAGCATATATAAAATATACTCATTTCATTATAAAAGTACATTACAGCACTAATGAAACTGCTCAGAGTTTTACATTTCTCACCACCATATAATGAACTTCTATGAAACAAACTGCACTTGGACTGTCTGACAGTTATATTCATTATAAGTACATCTGGTGTGTTATGCAACATACTTTCCATTCATTTTATTTCATGTGATACAACAGTAACTCTTGAAGAACAGTCCAACCTGATCATATGCATTGATACACAGAGCTCTAATTTACTTCAGTCGCACAGTAACATTGAGTAGAAAGTCATGTAGAATCTGTGCTGGATCCTTCTTCATCCTCTCTCTTTCTTTGTCAATAACCATGTTTACATGGTACAGTCAGTATTTAACACATCATTTTCACTGCTGATCAATTATTATAGGAAATAAATAACTGATGAGTGCTCTGGAACATGATGAGCAGCTCATTCTTTCTTTTTATAAAAGGGACAGGACAGTTCCTTGCTTATTTAACCAATTTACAGTCATTGTCAGTTTTTGCACTTTCTTTGCAGAGGTTTAGCATTAAATTTAACATTGTGACTTTTTTAAGTGTTTCTGCACTGACTGCACTCAGTAGCCACCTAGCTAGGAGCGATCAGACAATTTTGGGTCAACCAGCTCTACAGTAGGCTACTTAAAACAGACTGTTAGTGACATGGCATCTGCTTTGCACGCTCCTCTGATGTATCTTTGCTCATCATCACACGCAGCTGCTGTTTATATTCCACAGTTTATAGTCATAGTTTGGTTAGCTACTTCTGGCTTGTAGCCTCAGCCAACAAATCCATTTTTGTTTTGTCTCACTCTTTTTCTAAACTGTAGATTTTCCATTACTCCAAGATCCATTTGCTACCAAATCTACTTTGCAGGTGTGAAGGCAGCAGCTCTCACAGCTGTTAAGGCTACACCATATGTGTGTGTGTGTGTTTATATACAATTTGCATTGCAAATGCTGTGTATACAGTTTGTATTTGTGTTAATATTGAGTCAAGAATATACACTATATTGCGTTAGCATATGACAAATAAATCCTTTCAATCTGGAATTACTATAAAAATAATGTTTCCCCATGATCCATAATACCAATAATATACCCCAACATTAGCCAATTCAAATCTAAGTGAATAATATCTGACATTTACTAAAATTCATGCATTTAATTGTTGTACTAAAAAGCATATACTTTTGTCATGTACACATATGGAATACATATTGAATTGTTTTTCCTTTTCTCTTTTGTCTTCTGATATTAATTGTGGAAAAAATAAACTTACTTTACCTTGTATTTTCACAATACTCATTGAGCTTTACCCATTTGCTAATGTAAATTTTGAAGTATGGGTAGAAGATGCAGAAATTTAATGACTTGGGGAAAAGAGAAGAGGATAATAAATAAGGGTGGGTATAGAAGGCAAAGGAAATTAGATGAGGGGCGGTCATAATTTTATGAAATTGATTTTTTTACTCTCTCGTACAACCCTCTCCTCCTCTTCTCTTCTGCTTTGTCCTCACACGCCCTTTGCCTTAAGCGTTTTCCCATAGCATACCAGCTCACACCTCTGAGGCCAAACTCCCTTCCTTCCTCTGCTGCTGTCCACTTTGTTCTCCTCTCTTCCACTTGTCCTCTATTTACAGCTTTCTCTGGCCTCTCCTTTCTCTCTCCACCTTACTGTCTCCTCATATTCCTCTCACACTTATTCCATTTCTCTCCGTTTCTTGCTACATGTCCTTTTATTTCCCTCCCTGTCCCACCCCCCTTCCATCTGTCCCGCTGCTCTGCAGTGATATGAACTGATGTGTCAGCTGAGTTGATCATTCCCTCCAGCTGCTGTCTCC
>NW_018127925.1:595789-623157 GCF_001952655.1 Monopterus albus
CTTCCCCTCTGCCTCTCCTTGTCACTCTCCCCGCCCTCTCCTTTCTGCCATCTTTCATTCTATCTTGTCGCCTCTCCTCTCTTTCACTCTCATTCTTTCCCTCCATCTCTGCTCCCACCCTCTCTTTTACTTTCCTCTGAGACAGGCCTGTCAGGAAGATTCAGCCACTTGCCACATGCGGTCTAATGTTGTTTTGTCTACATGTGTATGTATGTGTTAATGTGCTCCACACTATATAGAGTATACATCTGTATATGTACATGTATGCATAATTGAGAGTGTGTGCCTGCATCCCTCAGGCATAAAGCAAGTGGGACCCCAGCAGGACCTTTCTCCTTGCTTAAGGATCAGATATGAAAGGCACAAAATCCAGAAAAGGAAAGACATAAGGTATTTTTCCATCCAAGCAAAGACAAACAGACCAAGGAATGTAAACAAATTCAGAGCCCCGAAAAAGATTGGATTATGTAAGAGGGATGGAGACAGAGGATTAAAACAGATTTAGATCTCCACGCACAGATTGGAGAAGGACAGGGAGCAAGGTGTTAGATGGAAAGGGATGGATGAATAATATGAAATTTACATTCTCTGCAGTTCAAGGGAAGAAAATCTATTGAAACGGCATTCAGACGTGCTGTATTCCTCAAAATGTGTTTAATATACCTTAACCAGCCAATTTAACTAACTAGAGGGATGGAAACTAGGAAAAAAGACTCTTCTGAAATACAGTACATGCTTGTGATGAACCTACATTTCAGTGAGATGATTCTAGTTATCACACTGATTCTGCATAGAGTCATAATGCTGGTGCGGTAGATGGTGCCTAGATTTTGGCATCAGCATCCGGAGCTGGAAGCAGCAGGTCCAGCTAATCAAGTTAATATGGAGCACACTGATTAGAAATTAACTCCACTGCGGGTTAGAGGGCGCTTCGGCCCTCTTGATGATGTGAACTAGGAAATTCCCATTTAAATTTTTAATTAAATAACAAGGATACTGAGGATGTTTATGTCATGATACATGTTAATGATGGGAAATATTCTCCTAAAATAATTCATGTCATTAGATGAGCTGAGATAACAGTTGTCATTGCTACTTTAAACCAGAGTGGCTGAATAAATTCTAATCTATTGTTGAGCCACAGTGGTATGGTGGAGCTGAAGCATTTTGCAGATAAAGGCTGGTGTACAAACACCTTTGAGGTTATTTAACCTGAAATATGGGTGTGATTTATTTTCTTAGTTTTTCAACAATGTATTGTAGTGAGAAATACTAGCAGTAGCTTTTAGAAATTATGTGGATATTCTGTTATTTCCAAATATGGCTTGAGATAAATGTAATTACTGCCTGGAGTATATTCAGTGGGGATGTATTTTTTTTAGTGCAAAGTACCACATTCTTGCACAGTGCATAAATTGTAGAGAGGTGGCTGAGGTAAATGGTACAAAGGATGAATGTGACTCACATCCTGAGTTGATATTGGGTTGAGACAACAAACCACTTCAGTTACAGATAGACTGTGGTTTGGGGTAAAAAAAAAAAAAAAAGAACACATCTTTACAAAATTTTTGCAGCTCATTTTTGGCACTACAAAGTGAAGTTGTATGTGCTTATATTTACTAAAAGGTGTCACAAAGGGGTGTATGTAGCACATTTCCATACACAAAAGCAGTTCAAAGTGCTTAACACAATGTGCACAAATAGATAAAACTTTAAAATGCATCTATAAAAAACATTAGAGTGCAAATTAAATTAAAAGAAAAAAAAAGAACATTAAGAGCAATAACTGCATGACAGCAAATAGCAACATGCAGGTGTTGGTACTTGGTATTGTTCTCATTATACTTTTTACCCCTTTACTTCAGCCTTCCCAAAATTAACATCTGACTACTCTATACAGTTAGCTAAACATTCAGCTAAAGGGGAAAAAGCGATGCTACAACAATTTGCACGTTTTGTCTCATGCAGTATGTATTTTAAGGTGTTTTCATTCAGGAAAGCAAAATAAGGGAGAGAATGGACTATACAGTTACCCTCAGCACCTGATTTACCACTACTGGGGCAGAGGGACTTGCACCTGAAACTTGATGTCAGGAGAAAACAGATGTAAAATGTCAGTATGGCAGCTCATTAAGTAACATGTTGTCTTTGAGTCTTTGCTTAATCCATAGAAAAAATGGGTAAAAAACAGACATCTTGTGATTTTACATGTTGGCTGGTTGCAGTAGTTTTATATCTAGGAGACACGGTTAATATCAAAGCTTTTAGAAGAATATGAGAATCACACCAGTAATTATCACTTGGAAGATTGACGTGAGAGGCAAATTCAGATTGGTAAGATTTTGTGAAAAGAGTTCAGCATAAGAAAGGAAAGTGGGAAAAGATCTGAGTGGACAGAAGCAGAGAGGTGTGGCTTACATGGAGTAATTCATGGTAGAGTACATGCAAAGCTGCATTAATAAGTCACATTCTATCCAATACTACGACAGCATTAGGCCACAGCCAAGACTGGAAGTTATGAGACGTTGACATGACACAGTGCCACTAATCAGCACTTGGAACCTGACACTAATGCTGCCTAGGTTAGGGTTTGAAGACTCTGCTGTCAAACTATTCTATTCCCAGGTGTCACATAACACTATAAGTGGTTAAACTTGCTGCCTGTGTGCTCTAATTGGCTTAAGATTGAATTCCACCGCAACATTTCTCTCTAGTGCTGCATCTGTTGTCTGTTCATTTGCATTCATATTGTCTCAATTCAAAAAGAAAAACGGGTGAGTGGAGCTTCCTGTTGCTTTTTAATTCAATTGAACTTTGTATGTATTCATGAAACTGTGTAGAATATGCAAAAAATTGCAACATGTGCTGGTCTCCAACACACACACACACACACACACACACACACACGGATACACATGGCAGTAGCCCAGTATGCCTCACAGCAGAACCGATTGTATTATAAATGCCATGCACTGAGCATTTGTCACATTTCCTGGTAACCTGTAGCCTCAATCAATATGATATTGATCCAAACGCACAGCTGATCGTTTATGGTAGCTGGGGTATGAAAACATAAGATACTACATGTTAAGATACATATTAGATATTTAGATACTTTGGCAATTCAACTTTATTTCTAAACAGTTTTGTGTTATGATGTGATGTGTGGAATCGATTTTCTTTGATCTGTGCCACAGCAGATAATAAATATTATTTTTGCCACAAGCCTCCAATCCTAAATTAATGACAAACAAAACTGACTAAATGAAAAGTGAAATTCGGCCTGGAGTGAGCTACAATAGCTCTAGCATATAAAAATTGTGACTAGACAACCACACCGTCTGCCTAAGTGATGCTGAGTGAATGAATTTCCTACCTTTGTTTTGAGAGGAAATGATAAATGGGTAACTTTATGGGGCAATAAAGTTGGGCAATGATGCCATCAGCAGGGAGTGAGGTTTGAAAATAGCACAGAGTGGGGGAAAAATACGGCCAGTCAAACTCAGTAACAGGAAAAAAGGTTATGATTATTGAATGTCTCTCATCATGATGTTATTATGACAGCGAGAGTGTTAATAATAATTTGCTAAACTTATATTAATTATTCTTATCAAATATAGAGTAATGGTTGGTTCTGATGTTACAACAATTTGTCCCACTCTGTGGATACATTTGAATAGTCAGTGGTTAAAAGATACTTATTAGATTGTGTATCATGGTGCAACAGTCATAACCAGCCACTGTGTGCATGTTTGTGTGTGTTGGTGCACAAATGCCAATCATCAACGGTCTTATGTGGGCTATGGCCAATCACCAAGCTGTGAAGTGACCAATTATGCAGTCACACAGTGTTAAATGTCAATCATCATTGGTGAATTGGCTCAGGGAGGAGAGAAGCCAGCTGGCAAATTAGTCATAGGAACATCCACAATGCCACATATTTAAATCTGCATAGAAATGTTCACACTAAGGCTGATGAACACACAGAGCCACATGCAGTCCACACCTTGATGAACGTGCATAGCCTGAAAGTGCTCTGGGTAATTATTCTACAGATTGCTATGACAAACACAAAACTACACTTCAGTGATGTGGGAAATGTGCTCACACAGACTGCCCCTTATGACTGCTGCAGGCATTTCCATAAAATATACACACAAAACACAACAGCAGACTAGCTAACAATTCTTTTTAAGTTTGTATTCCTACTTAGATAAGTCAACATTTAACAAACAGAACAATTCATGTCATAATAAGAACTTTAGCTGTGCACAGTGAGGATTTTTTGGGTTGTGGTAACAGGATTTTCCTAAGTAAGGTATAATGAATTTTATCATGTGGGATATACGTATGTATTTGTGTGCTTCAACAATTTGCCAGTGCTGTTAGCTACTGTCGCTATGCAAGCTTTGTATCCTTGCTCTGAAATTACACAGTTAACAATGAGAACAGCAGCAAATTATTCAAAATTATTCAAAATTGTTAGAGGTACACAGAAGTAGGCTTCCTATTTCTAATAAGTGACAATCAGTTTTGCAAACTGAAGAGACTGTAGCAGATGTATTTTACCAGCTAATGAAGCATACAGTATATCCATGAGTTCATTTAAAACACTGTCTCCCCAGACTTTTTAATTTTTCCAGCTGCTTTAAAACAGTTATGCACTTGATGGTTCTATTGTTCCTAAAGACTGAAAGTGAAGCTGTTAGTCTTAGGCAAACGTTTGGCATCTGCAGTTGCAGTTGATGACCTGTGTATGAAGAAACAGAGCGGGGATTGGTTTTGTATTGCAGTTAGAGCTAGCTATATTTTTATTAGCATTTACACATACTGTCGCTTTAAAATGACAAGAGAAATTGTTTTTAGAATGAGGACAAACCAACTATGTATTTGGTAAATATATTTTGGTTGTTGGCTGGGGTTGCTGAAATGTGATTTTCCAAAAATAAAAAAGAGCTGGCCACATGGTAACAGCTGCAGCTTATGTTGTAGCGTATAAATATATTTTTTTTAATCCATTACTTAGAATTTTGCTGTTGTGGGCTTTGGATTAAACAAACAAACAGAAACATCAATTTCAAAATTCAGACTGTTACAGTCTGGAGGGTTTTAGTGAAAGGTGAACTGAAAGATTAATGAGTTGTGATAGTTTTTAATGGTTTTTTTAAAGAGTAGGACAGAGCCGTGGGCGGAGGTGGTTTTGTTTCATCCTAACAAATCAGTATGTCAATCTCATTCAATTCATTTGTTAATATTTATGGCAGCAGATGGTAGGAGCCGATAATGTAACATTTTTCATGACATGAAATTATAGTTTAACTGCTAAAACAGCCTACAACAATCACTACCTCTGGCTCAATATCCAAAATTACGAGACCCAACTGCAAAGCTCTCACTGATCAGCTGTTTCTCCAAACTGTTGAAATGGCCACGAGTGACCACAATATCAATACCTAATTGAATTGCTGAAGCAATTAGAAAGTGATTTATCCTGTAGACATTGCAATATTTTAATACATCATTTCTACGGCCACTTTTCAAGCAGGGCATAAGAGTTCTATACTGACAAAACAGAGGAGAAATATGTGTGTAGTATGCTTTAAGCCATTTTACTGTCATAAAAATGTCATTCCAATAAAGGATTTTGAGATTAACATGAATTAGTATCCATATAAGCCACGCATATGTCTGCAGAAAGATGATTTTATTCCTTGTACATCTCAGTCTGGTTTGAAATTCTATCTGTAATCATGACACAATTTGATTTGATTTGATTTGATTTGATTTATTCTTTCAAGCATGTAAAGACAGTTGATATATCAACACACATAATTTTACACATATCCAACAAATGCTAACCCAATATCAATTTGCTTATACCTAGTACATGCTTGAATGGAGTAGGAAGAAGTTAGACTTATCCAGTCCTACCCCATGACATCATCTTACCATCATTGGTTTGCAAGCAGTAAATAATTATCTTCTACACCACACAAGTAGAATTATTACAGAGTGTTAACATTTATACACCACACCCACAATGTTCCATCTAATTAATCATTAAGCCTGTTCTTGCATATATCTTGATTGACACATACCTTTATATTTATGTTTAAACTCGTCAATTCTATTACTATTTTTTATGTCTACACTTAAATTATTCCATAGTTTTACCCCACTTATGGAAATACAGAATCTTTTTTTGGTTGTACGTATAGCATGAATTTTTAAATTTAATTGACCCCTTAAATTGTATCCCCCTTCCCTTTCATTAAATAGTTTTTGAATTCCACCAGGTAATAAATTGTTCCTGGCTTTATACATAAACACAGCAGTCTTATATCCCACTAAATCAAAACATTTTAACAATTTAGACTGTATGAAAGCTACATTGGTGTGATCCCTATACCCCATCTTATGCACAATTCTTATCGCTCTTTTTTGTAATATATACAATGGTTGAAGTGAGCTTTTGTATGCATTTCCCCAGTTTCCAATGCCATACTCTAAGTATGGTAAAATCAATGAAGAAGACAAAATGCGTAGTGCTTTCCCATCCAAAATATATCTAACCCTTGCCAATATTGATATATTTTTTGCTATTTTGTGATGAACATATCTGATATGAAATTTCCAGGAGAATTTGTCATCAACTATGACACCTAGAAATTTAATTTCATGTACTCGTTTGATATTAGCTCCCCCAATTTGCAATTGAAGTTCATTGTCTGGTCTGCGATTCCCAAATACCATAAATTTAGTTTTATCCAAATTCAGAGATACTATATTACTGTCACACCATTTCTTTATCTTCTCAAGTTCCTGTGTAACCCATCCAGAGAGTTGCTGTAGGTTTTCACCCGATGCCCATATGGTAGTGTCATCAGCAAATAAAACCACTTTCACTAAATCAGAAACCTTACATATATCATTGATGTATAATATAAATAGTTTAGGTCCCAAAACAGAACCCTGAGGCACTCCACATACAATATCCAGCTCACTCGATTGGTATTCACCCAACTTCACAAATTGACGCCTCTGTGTCAAATAACTTCTAATCCATTTCAGAACCATTCCTTTGATCCCATATTTTTCTAACTTGTCCATTAATAATTCATGATTGATTGTGTCAAATGCTTTTTTTTATAATTATGAATTAATGATGTTTTACACCACCAATTAAGACCACTTTTTATTTATTTAACCAGATTAATATAAAATTACCACAGAATAAAAACAAGATTTTATTTGGGCAGACATGGCATTTCATCTTTTTTTATTTTGCTTTCTTTCTTTTTAATCATTTATTTCTTTTAAATAAGTCACATTTAGTGCTGTTGTTAGGGCTGGCTATCATTCCAAAATTTTCAATACCGGTACCAATAAAGATACTTTTTTCAATGCCAAGTTGGTGCAGATTGTTATTTTTATTTTTCAATTCCCTGGATTTTTTGTGCACTCAAAGCAGTTTCATAACATAAAAAGTTCTGTTAACATTAACATCCATATATAAAAATGTAGGAAGGCATTTTTCGATACTCTGGTATTGAAGTAATTTGATCGATGCCATAAAGGTATTGAAGTTCGTTACCCAGCACTAGCTGTTGTTACCTGCTTTTTGCTCAAGTAATCAATGTTTCTTTCAGTGCCGGCAGCTTTGCCCAAATCATTTTGCCTCAAAGTTATTTTTATTATTAATGACTCTGCAAGAGGGTGCTGTGCTAAACTCATGTCTAAACTCCAGGTGCAAGGTGAATATGGGCGTGTTCAACTGTCTTTTGCAATTTTGGTGGCCACAGAGGCAGTGCACTTTCATGTGCAGCCAGGTGATACCGGCTGGCACAGAAAAATAGAGTCCTTAGTGAGCATACCTGGGGCAATAGAGTACAGAGAGAAGGTTTCTGGCAGCAGTGTTGGTGTGTAGCGCACATTCCCCACATGGGGTCATGTCAGTTTTCAGGCAAAGTAAACAAAATACTATGCTGTAGGCTGCTGCAGCCTTGAGTTGATAAATTATTGTTTGAGCCTTCAAGTTGTCTATAATCTAAATCTCTGGCTGCTGCAAAATTCAGGTTATCTCTTTGACATGCCTTACTCACCCGCCCTTTACAGCTACTATTTGATGCAACTTTCAACAACATTTAGGAATGTTGTGACTTTATACCCCCCTTTTCCAACAAAGAAATGTAGCCTTCTTTTTTATGAATTTTGATGACACAAGCAGTGTATACTTCACAGGCCTGAGCATCCCATGGTCCTATGCAAACAGAGTGCATTCTTAATAATCAATTAGGAGGTCCTTATTAACTTGTAAAGGTTCATAGTAAAGGTCATTAGATGTACATCATTGAGCCTGGACCGATTGTTGTTAGTAAATGAAATGTGCACAGTAGGTAATTGCTTCTTCATTTGTTACAGTTATTTACACATGTGATAAAGGCATGAACATTATTTGGTTTTACTGTAAATATGATTCAGTGTTTACCAGTTATCTACTGTTAAAGCTTGCATAACAGTGGCATTGCTACATATTATACTGTCATTCAACTGATGCAAAAAATGCAAATGGAATTTTTTTTCTGCTCTTACATTTGCTATAAATTCTTCTTAGTTCTGCCATAAACAATAGCTTGCAGCTGACTGGATAGTAAACATGCTAACTCGTACACTGCTGGACACAGTGAAATGTTGCTGAACGGCTAATTATCCACTGCCTGTCATTTCTTTGTCTTCTGAGCCACAAAACATGTCTGTTATTACTAAACAATTTTCTGCTTTCCATTCCCCTTCCTTCACCAACAATTTCATTCTTTCCACTCCTTCTCTTTCCTCTCTGCTCATCTCTACAAATCCTAAACAGAACTGCCATTTTTAAATTTGTTTGTGACAAAAATAATTACTAATTTAGGTAGTAGCTTTAGGTCCTCATTGTGTGGTAATCTCTTATAAGGGCAGACTTTGAACAGACACCCCGTCCTAAATACTTGTTTTTATACTTAAATCGATTATGTCTGCATTCACATCAAAGATTAATGATGCAACTTTATTCATATCTCATAACTGCCATCACTGGCATAAGTAGAAACCAAGCACAGCCAACATTTCTTTGACAAGGAAGGTTTACAAACCAGAGAACCCATATGCAAACAAAATGAAATCATGATGTAGATTGGTGTTTAACCTATTTTCTGAAGCCAGAGCGATGACTTTAAAGTTTGAAAAATAAAACATGCATTGGCATTGTAAACAAAATCAGAACTGAAAAACCTTAGCACTGAGACACGTATACAGAAAACAAATACATTAGCATTGGGGGGAAGTATTAATACTGAAAAACAAATCTGATTGTGTAATTTTTGCATAATTTTAAAAATCCTGTAAAATAATAGTAGAGAGAAACAGTCTACTGTACCAAAACACATTTTATGCAGTATTTAGTTAATTCCACTATGGCACGAACATGAACCTGCGCAGTTGTATTGCCATAGTTGAGTTGTATAACATGCATGTCACAGTGAACATACAGTATGTGCTTTTGTAGTTGTCAGATGTAATATTAGTTTTGTGGTAAAGTAAAATTTAACAAACAGTAAGAAAGAAACATGTTATGTCTGGGAAATAAAAAAGACATGCTTCTCCTACAGTTTTCTTCTTATTCAGGAATAAAACATTTAGCCAGTCTTCATTAACTACAGCTACTGATAAGACTTGAACCCACCAGAATTTGAGATGTCGAATCAGGGAACCTTTTGTGATTAATTAATTTGGGATATATTCCACGGTCCAAGTAATCAAGGACAGTTACTACAGACAAGGGTATAAAACAGAGTTGAACTCTGGATGTCTAAAGTTGTGTCTGTAGATAATTTTGCATGCTTTTTCAGTTCTGTTTTTATTAACACTTCATCATGTCATTGAGGTAGCATGCGGTCATGCTTATCTGTATACTGCATTGTATATGTAAAGCTGTGCGTGTAAGCATACTGCACGGATGTTCTTATGCATATACTTGTCTGGCTTCACAGGACCAGCTGGTGACATTTACAGCTGAAAGATGCTTCTCTATGGTCTACAGAAAAAGGTGGTAAGAGGAGAAAAGAAAAAGTGACAAATGATATAGAAGTAAAGGTGAAGGAAGGAGCAGAGGAGAGAAGAGATGGGAAGTTAGACACTACGGAGATCTGAAAGATGGGATGAGCTGGGGTGAATATCTTTCACAAAGGCTGCACTCACACAAAACGAGACACGAAGACTGCTCTCACTTCTCTCTCTTTATCACACTGTGTCGGAGCTTTTTAGCTTCATGTTTAACTTATGAAGTCAAATACATTTTAACTGAGTCTGCAAGAAAATAAGCAATTTCAAACTAGAAAGTAGATGAGGTTGCATTTGAAAGCCCTTAAGCCTTCACTCACTGCACTAAAATATAAGGTAGAATATACATATTTAACAATGAATTCAAAGACACTGTCTGTGTTTGGACAGTTTTGTCTAGATTTACAAGAAGTAACACGATTGGATGAAAGACTGTTTAAGATGAAGGGGGAAAAGGCAAAAGTCTGTCTCTACCCTATGTGTGTATATGAGAGCACAAGTTAGGGAAGTTTCAAACTACGAGGATAAGGATAATCACCTTTATTGGCCAAGTATGTTACACACAAGGAATTTGTTTCCTGTACAGAACCGAGGCATCCATCTGCAGTGCCAACTCAACCGATGGCTTCAGTGTCTTGCCCAAGGACAGTTTGACACATGGACTGCAGGCACCGAGATTCAAACCGCCGACTCTCAAGTAGGGAGACGGCTGCTCTACCCACTGTACCACAGTCACCCCCTGTCAAGCGATTCATCTTAACAGAGTCTGACACTAAAATGTATAATAGCTCCGTATGTTAGTCTGCAACACAAACCATATTATTCTGACAAGTTTTTATGGATTGAAAATTATGACATGGCAACATCTTTCTTTCTGGCAGCAAAAACAAAAGACAGTGGCAGACATTCCTTACACACAGTTAAGCACAGCGCCTACATTGTTAATGTTAGGGACAGCCTCTGGGTTCAGTTTACTCACTCAAATGAAAAGTACAGTGTTGGACACAGGACTGCATGTCTGTCCATATATATATACATCAGTTTTCACGTGTGTGGGTGTTGAGTGTGTGCGTATGTCCTTGAATGCACACAGTTATACATACACGCACAAACACACACACACAGTGAACCATGCATAATGCATAATATGTAAGCCACAGTCAGTGTCCCTGTGCTGAATAAAGTAGCAAATTCCTTAGTGCTGACCAGAATATCACAGAAGTGTTTAAGCAGTAGTGTGCTGACCAGCATATCACAGAAGTGTTTAAGCAGTAGTGACCTAAACATGATGGATTTCCTTACATAATTGTCATGTATTAGGGAAAAATAGAGATTTAATATTTTACTCAGAGCCTAGAAAGCATTTGATTTGTATCATGTGGCTCACCATTTCAGTTAATCTAATATCTGTGAAATACTGTACGTACTGAGTGTATAGTAGCATTCACTTACGTACCTGAATCTGCACAGAAAGGGCATAGTCACAGCAGTAATATTGACCCAAAGCTGGAGCAGAGTAATTTCAGTGTTCAAAGTTTGGCAGTCTCACTCCTGTAGCGTTTTGTGTTGTGTCAACATTTTTGATCACTAGATGCTCAAATTTTCTTTTGCCTCCCAGCTACGGTGAAAGGTCAGTGACTGAGTGTTGCACCCCATCAAGCAGGTGAACACTTATTGCGGTATATGTAACTAAATTCCATACACTGTGGCTCAGGGCACGGCCTTACACACCATGAAACCATTCTGTCACCCTAGTTACTCTCTCATACAATATCTGTAAAAGTATATAGTAGCATGTGAAAAGGTTACTTGATTTTAGTACAAAACAGTTACATGCTAGTGGTTAGATAAGTGAACTCTGATGCATTGATGGTCAAGTCTGGCAGTAAATGTAAATGTGTAAAGATGTTGTCCCATTCTGAGGTTTGTGTTTGCCTATTGGTGTTTGGACAATGAGCAACAGGAAGTAGATGGCTTGTCCTGGCTGAATTCATGTTAGCCAGGACAATATAAGCTTTGGACTTACTTGGCTTTTGATCATGTCTTCTGGCCTCCATAAGGTCACTGATCACATGCTAACCCTCCCACATGCGCACACATTTGCACATACACACATGCACATGTATTCAGAGAACCATACACATACAGTAAATAACTTCTTGTAGTGCAAGTCTGCACATATGCTTGTGTGTGGAAACCTTCGTCATTATAGATAATGTATGGATGGGTGGATGCCCTGTGCGGTGCTTCCCAGGATACAACAAGCACAGTGCACGAACACACTCAAAGTGCCATTAACTAGCAATGATAATTTGACTGTTGACCACAGTCCTGGTTTTTGCTGGTCAGTGGTGCAATTACTTTGTGCATATTACCCTATTCAGGAATAAGCAGTATAAATAATGGATGGATGGATGTTCAGCGTCGGCAAGGACATTTTCAAATAGAACTTTGTTGGATAAGAACTTTGAGAGGTGGCTCATGTGTTGTATAAACAAGAGATTCTGCTCTGACAAGTAAAAAGATAGGCCAGTGATTTATACCAGTGTGCGAGCTGTTCTTGCTGCCTGAAGAGGTGCAGTCTGAAGACTGTTGTAGTTAAGTTTGTATAAGTCAGATGTTACATAACTGACAAGTAAGAAAACAGGCCCATGTTTTTAAGACTTGTGCCCATGTTCGTCAAATGGTCTCAAAAAGTGCAACTTAAATATTTTTTCTTTACTTTTCTATTTGTAGTCAGATAATACAAAATCCACATTTGGTTCCAATAAAAATATAACACTCTTTGCAGTTTTGTCCTTGTGAGAAGCCCAGATGGGATTGTTATGTTTAGGTCTCAGATAATAAACTCAACTGAGTGGCATTTTTTGCTGGCATGTTGCTTTTTTGTATTACATTTTGTATCACATATACATTGTCAATTTGATCATTTTTCTGATGAAGTAGTTTGAACTACTTTTTCCAAGAGGCTTTAGTTAGCCCAACTAGATTTCTTTCCAGGTTAGCTTTGCTGTAGTTCAGGTTCCTCCAGTGTGAAGTAACTGGTAGCTTTGCAAAGCTATGCTTTCACACTAGTGAACTGTCTGTCATGGTTTAGAAACTTAGCAACTTTTAATAAAGACTTTTCTAATCCATCATACTAGTCTGGGTTTGCATTTTGGGTCCTACTCCAGTGTGAGAACCCTAACACTGTCATGTGAGATGTTTGGTGTTATTTTGGTTTAAGATTATTCGCTTTCAGCAAGGACTGTGAGTTCCACAGAAAACCACTTTTAAAAACCTTATAAATCAAACTCAGGTTGCACAGCATGCACAGGACTTCGTTTCCATAATGATAGACTCATGAGAATCTGGGTACATTGTAAAATGAAGGTGTGTTATGCACACAAACGAGGACCTGAGAGCTGTTTTCATTCTTTGTTTCTACCAGCCTAATTCATAGTCAGGCAAACAGTGGCTTTCTCCAGCATACAGAAGACAGACAATCACAACATAGACATTTACATTCTTAATACAGCTGTGGGTAGCAAACCAAAGGACACAAAAGCACCCACTAAATAAAAGTAAAAAACAGACCCAGACAGACTATTACACATTGAGTTTAGCTACATCCAGGACATTTACTGAGATTTATTTCCTTCGTGTAACATCGTGTAAATAAAATCATGTAAATAACAATCATTGTTTTCTGAACTGAGGTCAGGAATTAAGAGAAAATGGCTAAAAATAATTTTTGGCTTGTTTCCACAATGACTGCGGTGGAGAAACAGAAGAAATGTGGCACAGCAGAAATCTGCGTGCTTGATCTTATGCATTGTGTATTTCAAGGTGTTTCCATTCAGGGATACAACAATTGGAGCGGAGAGAATGGAAATTTATACAAATACCCTCAGTGCCTGATTTACCACCGCTACGAGAGAGGAAACTGTGGCTGAAATTTAACGTCAGGAGAAAGCAGGCGTAAAATTTGCAGCCCTGCTGTCTGAGTGGCAGCTGTTAGTCATTTGAGACCTTGTCAGAGTTAAGAACATGTTTGAGGAGGTAGAGGGTGTAAATCACATCACTCACCAGAGGAGAATGAGAAGGAATTATATGGCTTTCAGGTCAAACCGTGCTTTGATTACTGAACAAAATAAAAGATGATTTGATTAGCAGGGGACTATGTGATTGAAGTTATGAAATGTATTTATTGATTTCTTCAACCATATTAAAGTTTGGTTGCTGTAAACCAACACTCTCTTCTACACTCCCTGTCAGTCCACACGTGTGCAGCAGCCTTCAGGCAGCAGATCCAACATAGAGGTGTATTCAAATTAACACAGCTGCAGCTGTGCTCATTTACAGTACGTCATCAGTGTTGGTGTCTGATGGTAATTTGTGACAGGTTTTGTAAATATCCCCCTGAAGGAGCTAAGAGGTCTCAGCATGTTTCAGATGCTGCAGCAGTAGGTTTTGTGGTGTAGACTCTGTGACATCACACTTTCATTACTAAACTTTACGATATGCATGTAAATAAAGTTTAAGGAGGACACTAAAAATGTCAAATGGTAATGAAGACACTTGACATAGAAAGTTATTCATAAAACCACCACTGATAGTCGACCCCGCTGAGATAAAGAAAGCCCATAAATGCAGCACAGAAGATAAAAGACAAAAAGAGAAAGAACTTACTGATAACATTCAGATAGTTTAATGTTTTACTTTCACAGTCTGCGGAACAGTGAGAGCGAGAGAGAAGGAAAGAAAGCTGCATTAAGAATAATCTTCACTTTTGGTAGCAGAGACACCAAAGCACATAGAGATATGGAGAGGGGAAGAGAGGCAGTGCAATTAGTTTGATTCCCCTATCATGAGATTAGGATTCCTTCCTAAGATATGGAATTATTTTGCTACAGACACCCAGAGCATGAGAACCCAATGTGTCGGTGAATCTCAAGCTATACAGGTCAAAAGCAGATCAGGTGAATTATAGAATTTACATTGAAATGTGGTTTGCTGAACATGCCATGAAATGTAACATAAACTAGAGGATACAAGTGCTAAAAATAAGACAAACAGGGTTGAGTGGTATTAATGTTGAGGAGAAAAAAGAGGCATAAACCTTGTTATACAATCAGTTGTCTTCCAATTTAAAACACATACTGCTTAATGGTATTAACAGATCAAATACAATGATTTTTAAATCATATCACATCAACAAATTTATGGCAAGAATGTGGGAAAATGTTTTTATCATGTGTCTTTAAAGCAGAGAATGGTTTGTTTCATTGTTTTTCAGTATTCTCCTCTGGATCCAGAGCATTTCTGTAGTTAGGAAAATTCCCCAGAGAACATTTGTATAGAATGATTGATATTTACAGAAATAGCAGCTTTCACACTGATAACAACCAAAATGCAACCTCAAAGATCAGTTCCCTGCACACACGTGGATATAATTAAACTAGTGGAGTACAATGTGACTCCAAACATAAAAAATGATGGATGACTTGCATTAATGGTGGTGGCTGTGCTATTTAATGTAAATTAGGAATAGGCGATAAGCTTACGGAATAATTACTAAACAGTATGAGTGTATTTGTTTTCTGGAGGGTATAGCTGAAGATGATTGAAGGTTGTGATTTATCGCACACAGGGGGACACGACGCCTTTCACTCCTGCCTGTTGTTTTATGAAATTACATTTGTAATTTATAAATTCATGTTACATCTCTATGCTTTTCTTTTCATGTTATCATTTCAAACATTTTCAGCTATGATGGTATGAGCACATATTATTATTATTATTATTATTACATTTCTATTTATGTGTTTTTGTGCACTGTTTAAAAGTTCACAAGTTCCCTGGAAAATAGAAGCATAATGTACATTTACAGCTGGTCTTGTCTTGGGCCTACAGTACAATATTGGAAGATGCTCTGTAGTGACTTCTGATCCTTATAATATTTTTCCAGTTTTTATAAAGTATCAGTATTTTTAAATTAATTAACTGACATATAATTCTAACCCCTTTCTACCACTCTAGAAAGGCTTTCACTCTTTTTTTGTTTGTTTTACAATTCATATGTTTATTGTCTCACATGCATGACTTAGTTTCCAGTAGCAGCACAAAGCTCTGATAATGCTGATAATGCTCAGGTCCAAATGGTGGATGGACAAAGGTAGCAAATACTGTAGCATCTGAGCTATACATTTATGAAGGCACTGGATTAAGAGAGAGAGAAAAGATTTGGATTGACAGTAAGGAAGAGGATGTAAATGAATAATTGGAAGGAAGCTGTGTTAAAAATAATACCAGGATGCAGAATATAATAGTGTAATCACCACCTAATGAAGAAGCCTCACTGATTACATACTTCAGTGCCTTGGAACATGCATACATGGTCATGCATGTATACTGATCAGCCACAACATTAAAGCCACTGGCAGATGAAGTGAATAACACTGATTATCTTGTTAAAATGGATGGGATGTATTATGCAGCAGAGCCCATTCTTGAAGTTGATGTGTTAGAAGCAGGAAAAATAGACAAATGTATGAATCTGAGTAACTTTAAAGGTGAAATGCTAGCGCTTGCAGGAGACTCTAGGATCAGTCGCCACTGCTCCACCCAGCCCAGTCTCCCTGCTCTCTCCACCCGACCCATCCTGAACATAAAACCAGTCGCACAGTGTCACAATTTGTTGAGGAAGTTATAGCAGACAGAATTCAACCGGTGGGCACTAAAATAATGTAACTCCCCGAGTTGACTGCCCTGCTTCATGTCTCCTGTAAGCTGTATAGCAACCTCCACTACATGACAGGCAGACATGACACATTTGCAGCCATGAGAGTTGGTGAACATCAGCAGAGAAAGAAAGAGTACGTCCTGAAAAGGTCGCGTCGCAAAGAAAAACTGAAATTGAATAAAACACACAGTCGAATGTAACTACATCAGTGTAGTAACTGGAGAGAGTGACGCACAGCAAAGTAATGCCACTGCAGCTGTAGCAGGTGCCGAACCAAGGTGACGGAGAGCCAGAGAGCATTAGTGTATTGATTGACAGCTGTGAGCTTCCCAACAATGATGGTGGCCTTGTTTGATTGATTAGTCTTATCCCATTCAAAAACTCACACATGAAATCACAAACAAACACACTTCATTGGGTACAGTATTCAATGTGATTAGTCTAGAGTAGTAACATCTCATCACTGGATACAGTAGAACATGACAAATACATAGATAGATAGAACATCGCTTCAAATTTTAAACAACGTTCAGCACTGGACAGTGAACATTTGAATTTCTTCCCTGTCACCTTCTAAGAAGTGGAGGGTTTCCTTCTTAAAGGGAGATTGGTTATTCCACTACATAAATGAGTTGTATGACAACAGTTCAAGGGCGAATTAAGCTGAACAGAAGTCAGAGTGTGGTGTCATTCTTTATTATGTAACTACTGTTTGGGGAGTGCCCTGGGGGCCTCTAAGCAGGACTTTATTAAGCAGTTCTCTCACGATGTTGTTACATTATCAGCACAGACTCATAATCATCTCATAGTCATCTGCCTTACTGTTGTACAAGAGATTCAAGTCTTTAACTGTAGATATTGTTGAGCATGAACATTCAGTATTAATCTACAGTAACCATGAGCGAATGGAAGAGGGACACTGGACATCTGGGGAGGTTTGCCACCTAGATGTAGTCACAAACCATCGCCTGACAGGTCTTGCTCATCTTCATCATCTTCATCTGAATTGATGCTTTGGCTGGAACCGTCCTCCTCCTCTCAGATATCACCCTCTGCTGCACAGACATTGTGGGGGATATAGCTCATCCCCATCGCCCAACCTTTCCTAGAGGCAAGCAGAGGCTGGATCTCCTCTGCCCTCAGAAAGATGAATTGCTAGGATCCATGCCAAAGATGCATGATGCTCCTCGACTTGGCATGGTGTTTGTTGTAACATGCCTCAGCTTGGTCTGCCTAATTCAACGCAAATAAAGAATTTATGTAGTGTTTTAAAAGCAATATGACCAATGCACAATGTGTGTGTGTGTGTGTGTGTGTGTTTTGACAGAGTTCTTACCTCCTACAGGCTGATAATAGAGTCATGATTGAAACAGGATGCTGCAGGCATGGGTTTCTTTTGGCTCCTTAAAGAAAGAAGCCATCTGGTGGATACAGACCCTCCTTTTATGACCTGCAGAGGATGTGTGATGCACAGATGCTACATTGGCAATGTAAACATCCAAAAATACACATCTGGCATTGCATACACCCTCCAGTAGCACCATCAGTTCACACAGCATTTCTTTTGTTGTTTTGCCTAGGGGAAAATCCTAATGTAGCATCGGACTGTGGCACATGCAGTGGACTAGAATGCCCCACGGCCAGCAAAGCTTGTCCCTCATCCCCTCTGGCCTAAGAAACTGAATTTCTCCTCGGAGTATAGTCATAATTTTTTTCATTGTCGTGCTAAATGCGGCCCTAGGCGTGCAGCTGTTGCCCTAATAAAGGCTTCACATGCAAGACAGTAAATAGAGGCCAGCACCTCAGTTTGGTGGCTTTATGATTTTGACAGGGCAATATCTGGCGCAGGCTGTTGATGTTGTTTCTGGATGGCCTCAAGGCAGGGTTTCAGGAAGAACACAGGGAGCACAGATGCTTTGGTTATCGGTGCATACATCTGAAAAGGACTTGACAGGTAGTGTAGGAACAAACACACCTCATTATAGAGGGACATCACACTAAATCCCCTTTTTTGACTTAATAAATCAACTGTAGGCATTTACATCGTCAACCTTTTTGTGTGTCGATATGTGCTTTGGGCAAATTTACCCTCAATATTGTCTGTTGTGTCACTCTTCATTGCTTCTACTGCATCTGCTGAAGCCGCACGAAGGTAGATCAGACCGGTCTGGCTCTGTACCACCATTTTGGTCGCCAGTTAGCATGCAGACTCTGGGGACTGAAGTCACGTTTACTGTCTTCAGTGTCAACCACTACCACTCTGAGTCACATGAGTGAAACAGAAGCCATCACCAGCTGGTACAGAGTTGCATATGTAACTATTCTGTGAATTCTGGATGATTGCCTGATATATTATTTATGGAGTATTTAAAAAGGTATATTATTTAGGATGAAAATATCTTTAAAGGAGGAATGTAGAAAGGAAGAAATAGAGGGCTTCTGAAGCTAAAAAATAGTGTAGATACCAGACACTAGTGGCTTTTGACACTGTTTCACAGACTAAACGCTGAACTATATGCTGTTTAATGAACAGTAAGCATGTGGAATATGGGCTAATCCTGACTAAACTGGGGTCTTATTTTTAACAGCTTTTCACTTTTTGCATTTTTGCTGGTTTATTCTTGGCTTAGAACTTGTCATCAAACATTTACAGTAAACCGACCTTTGTGCAGTCAAGTAAGTTTTGTGTACAGCATAAAAACCTGATGTTGAAATGCAGCCAATTTCAACTGTGGCTAATGATCTTTAATAGGCTTTCTGCTTGTTTGTTGCGAATGGATAGTCAAAGGACTGGAGGACACATTGCTCCCTGCAGCTCCACTGATAGCAGGCTACTTCTCAATGCCAGCTATTCTCTCCCATTTTTCCTTTTATTCTCATTGTGTCGTATTTCCTCAGTTTGTTCCTGCCATTCAATTTCCTTCTCCATCTGTTCTTTCTTTGTCTCAGTGCCAGCATGCTAAGGCCTCGAAAGTAGCATATTTAACTACCTAACTCAAATCAAGGAACAAGAGCAAGATCACTTCCTGACTCTTCCTTAATGCCAGACATTTTTCTTTCTTTTTGTCTATGCAACCCCCAGTTTCTATTCCACTCTCCTTCGCTCTGCTGCCAGTGCCTAGGTCTGCAGTGCATCAGGCTCCATTTACAGAACAGCAAGGTCCCTCAGTAGAGGCTGATAAATAATCATACAAAATATGAAAGAAAACTACACTGACATGGTCACTGAAACTAACCACACACATGCAGGATGAGAGAGGTAGCATTATTATCTAAATACAGGAAACAATATTATTTCTCAGGTACACTAAGAAAAATATCATAAACCTGCCAGTGATTCCATCCTGTATATTGCTTTGTTGCTGTGTTTCTAATAACATTAATGGAGAATGGCTTTGTTATATTCACATTTCCCTATGAGCTAAGACAGTGTGACAGTGAGCCCACATGCACAATATTGGATCCTTGACACTGAAGTAGCTTAACAGAATTCATCCAACATTAATGTTATTATTTACACTTGTGTTTTTCATGCTGCAACACTTCAAAATAAGACCTATATGTATAGATATCAAAATCACAATTTCCAAAGTTTTACTCAAAAGCTGTGTTCTCCTCTTTATACTGGCTTTTGCAGTCAGAAAAAAAGAAAACACACTTTACCCAATATGTATGTTACCATTAGTAAACAGCTTCCTATTTACACATCCAGCCCATACAAAGCAATGTTGCCATTCATTTAAAGATGTGTCTGTGTTCACCAGTGTACTGTAAGTCCAATATTCACTTGCTAACTTTGTCTTTGTGCTCTTCAGTGCTGCACAGATGTTTTTTTTTAAAGCTTTTTTTAACAAAAACAGCTGCCTGTTGAGGAGGAACGCAAAGTCGTTCAAAGTCAAGTTGCCCCCGATGGTTAAAGCCATTAGTTGAGTTGGCGCCGCAGATGGCTGCCTTGGTTCTGTACCGGAAACAAATACCTTGTGTGTGTAACATACTTGGCCAAATGAAGGTGATTATTCTTATCCTTCACTACCATCCACAGTTACTTTGTTTTACTATTTTTCAGTAGCTCTTTCATTTCTTTTGTGCAGATGGGAGATGTTAATGTAGCACTGTATTCCCATACAGATAGCTAGGGCCAGATTCTAGGTTCCGAGGAACAGCCTGAATAAACTAGTTATAGAACAACAAACCACAGACCCAGTATGAAGATTTAGAAATGCCGGCTTTTTTTTCCCCAAGTTGCAATTTTTTTCTCTTGTTTACCTTAACCATATACCAGTTTATAATTTGTAATTCCACTGTATCACAATTATAAACTTCTTCCAATGAGGTAACATCCAAATAACTCTGGTCGATGATTCCGACCTCCCAGAAGGTTCAATGCAATGCCTCTTTAACCAGGTAAGTCCTGTAGTTCGTAACAAGGTTAGATCCTACCACAATCCAGGGATTGAAAAGTCATGTGATGTCCTTTTCCCTCAAGAACGGTGGGTTTGCACCATTAAGATGAAAGGTCTTCCACGTATGGTCCTCTCTATGGGTGGCTCGCCATCTGGTGTCCAAGGTCAGTGTGCAACACTGGCAGGTCTTCAACCTCAACTAAAATGGCCAAGTCCTCGTTCTTAACATACAAAACAAAACTACTCCACGGTGGAACAGGAGGAAAAAAAAAATACAGTAATGTCCAAAAATTTGTGGATACCCACAAGAAAAGTTTTCAATCACTTTTCCTTTCTTTTCTTCCTTTTCTATCCAACTATTGCCTACTTATTTTTACCCCTATTCAATTGCTCTACCGATTCAACTGAACAGCTGTATGGGTGAGCCATGGATACCAGTATTAAATGGCTTTTTTTTTCATGCCAAGCATTAACATTTCATAGCAGGCATGGCACAGGTATAATTACTTACATGTGACAGCTATATTTTGTTTGAGTGTTCTAGTTCTGGGGCCCTGCTAATGTACAGGTTTCCTTACTGTCGAGGTTTACAAATGGAAGAGAGCCCTCATTAAATTAGTTCCGCATGCACCATTCCTACTCTGAAAAGTCAAAATGTCTGTCATGAAAAACATCTATTCTGTAACAATACAGCTACCTTGTTAGGAGAAAATGTGACTCTTAAAATGGAGGTATTAAAAACGAGACAGGACTCATCCTTCGCCAAGGCAGCTCAGGTTCCCCATAATGTTATTACACCTAAAAGCAATCTTCCCATGATAGTTTGACCATCATGATGTGAGTTGTGCGTCTGTCTGTCTGACTGAGTGTGGGACTTAGCTATACACAGAATGTGTCAGGCAGAGGAGCCACAGCAGGACAGACAGGAGGGTGAAGCCCGTGCTATGGCTGCATTCACAAAACATCCTTCTTGCAGAACTGGGCAGGGGTGTGGCCATTTTTATGTGTGCTTTAAAATGTAACCACCTTGAACCAATCAGAAAAAAAGTTCTATTTCTGTTCAGCGCTGTGTTTTGCTAGTGCACTCCCTCTCTTCATTCACGCTCTAGCTCGTTCGACCACTGCTGCTTACTCTCTGTGGTGGTGGAGTAGTTATAGAACACAAGCAGTGGAATTTGGGCATAAAGATAAAAAGAATGGCTCTTTGGTATGACTTGAATTCATTTGTCCCTAACAACGAGCTGCTGGATAGGTCATAAGTGGAAAATGAACGGACCTGTGCTGTACTTTCCAGTGTTAGTCACCATGTTGGAAGAGTTTTTTTCTATGGATAAGACTTATCTCACAATGGTGAAGAATGCTTTAAAAAAATTCCTGGATCTAGATGCTGATCTGAATCAGCGCTAAAATTGAATCAATTTTTGGTCATACTGTACCTCTTCAAAAATATGAACATAATCACAACTTTTTGAGTTATGCTGTGAACAAACCAACCTAAAACAAACACTGGTAAAAACATTACCAGGTATCTACACTGGTCATACAAGGTTATATACTGTAGCATATTTCATACAGAGACAATTCTAAGTGCTTTACATAAGCCAAGAAAAATAGTAACAGCACTAAAAACATCCATCCATTATACCGCTTATACTAACAAGGGTCATTGGAGGGGCTGGAGCAAATCCCAGCTGACATTGGGTGAGAGGCGGGGTACATCCTGGACAGGTTGCCAATCTACCACAGGGCTGAAATGTAGACAAACAACCACACACCCACACTCACTCCTACGAGCAATTTAGAGTCACCAGTCAACCTAAGCTACATGTCTTTGGACTGTGGGAGGAAGCCGGAGTACCTGGAGAGAACCCACACAGGCACAGGGAGATCATGCAAACTCTGCTGAGAAAGGCCCCAGGTCGGCCCAGGCTCCGACCCAGAACCTTCTTGCTGTGAGGCAACAGCACTAACCACTGCATCACCATAATTACAAGCTATGCTGTATTAACTGCACTTTTGTTTTGTGTGTGAGTAAGAGAGAGAGAGAGAGAGAGAGAGAATGTGCATATCTCTCCATCTACCACAGTTTATCTGTCACTGTATGGTTGTACCTGTTTGTAGCCATTTAGTCATCAAGTACAACTCAGCACAATTGTGAATAAGAGTGTGTAGCTTACTGTGTGACTAATTGTCATTTCTTGTACAAAAACACTGTGACCTACTTTGCCATGGGGTAGCTGAATTCTTCATTAAGTAAAGTTTCATAAGAGAAGCTCCTTTGCTTAAAACTACAAAATGTATCTTTTTTCAAATATTTCTGTCGTAGAAATCTGCTCCCAAACTTGTCTTAATGTGGAGAGGTGCTGCCGATGCCTCCTGTGACCCAGACTCACTGAACAACACTGGCAGCAGTGCAGAGATATTAGCTTCTAAAAGGTTTTGAGCAGGATTGACCTCTCTAACCAATCAGCGCTTTTCAATTATTTATGGTCGATCAGTAACTTTTGTTGCATTCTCATTTCTTGTAATTTCATAACAACATATATCTGAAGAGCTGCACAGAGCATGGTGGGGTGTAGCAGATTGTAATAGAGCAAAGTGGAGCAGGAAGAGGGAGTGATGGGTGGAGCAGAGCTGGAGTTTCATGCTAGCGCTACCTTAAGTTACATACAGTACTGTAGCTTTTTAGATTTTATTTTACTTTTAGACCAAGCATGTTGTTTGAAGACTCCTTGTGCAAAAGCTAAGGCACATACAGTAGTTTAACTATGCTGTGGGTTTACAGTAGGGCTTGTACATTGGTGAAACAAAACAGCCGCTGCACAAACGCATGGCCTAACACAGGAGGGCCAAACCCAGTGGACCAGAGTCAGCAGTCCACCTCTACCTGAAGGTCAAAAGACATTCTTTTGAGGACAGTGAAGTCCAGATCCTCTCCAGAGAACACCACTGGTTTGAGAGAGGAGTCAAAGAAGCAATTTTTGTCCAAATGGAACACTCCTCTCTAGGGGTGGTGGACTAAGACACAACTTGTCATCCATATACACCTCTGTTATGAAATCTCTACCCAAACATTCCCACCCTAATTCACACCAGGACAATTAGCGTCAGTCCAGATGTGAGGGTTCAAAGACAGGTAACAACTCTCACCGATACCAGACCCTAAAGACTCAGTCGTTAGAGGACATTGTTGGTCAAACTATGTAATATGTAGTGCGGTGTATGCAAACAAAAATCCTGTCATAGGGGTCACTGCTCTGCAAACGTTTTTTCTTAATCATTTTGGTGACAGGGCTGCATGCATGATATTTAGGCCGTAATACCTCTCCCTCTTGTCTTTGCAAGTCTGTTGCCCTACAATCTCCTCAGCTTTTCAGCAACCTCTCTCCCTTGACTTTATGATTTAATGCTAAGGTCTCATCACTATTCTCAGCGTTATCGCCTTCTTCATGTTTTCTCTCTGCTTTATTTCCTCTATTATCTCTGTCCTCTCCTGTTATTTTCTCAGTATATCTTCCGTCCAGTTTTAACCTACTTCACTACCAAATAGTGGTTCTATTTTTATTGTCCCAATGTCCTATTACCTGCGGCAACAGATTTGTTTTTATAACACAGAGACCAAAGGTGGGAGCTGGACATTGATTGGTCTAGCAGTAAGAGCAAAATGTTATGGATTTTCACTTGTATTCATAGGTGTGATTACAGTAGTGTGCCCGTGTTTTCATTGGGGAAGGACAGGAGGTCATCCATCACAGTGCGACCTGGGAACACTTAACATTATTGTAGCTATAGACACTCTACTGTAGCTACAGAATCACTCATGCTTAGCAGTCCTTAAAGTAAAAGTAAAACTTTATAACCTGGTTTTGAATAGTGTGATATAGATAAAGTTCTTTACAGCCGCAAAGGATCATAAAACATTTGAATAAGTACACAATGGATACATATGCACATCCATACACATACATACCTATGCATATAAATACAGCAAATAAAAGCAGTAACAGAGGCAGGAAAACACCACAAAAAAACCATTGCCACTAAATAGGTGTTAACCCACTCGTGTCAGTATGAGAAGCCAAAGGTACCGCACAAAACATCAGTAAATATCTTGGCTTTACACATCGAAACTTTGTGGTTGGTTTAGGACAATATTGTGGATTGAGTTAAAACACTCATATATTAAAAAGCCATCCACCCAAAATCTAACATACTGTAGTGCTTCTCCCCTCATGTACTACGTCACTGTAAATGTAAGATGAAACCTGCTGCTCTGGGCATGGTGTTGCATATCTGATGCAAGTGGGTTGTGTCACTGCATCTTATATGGACACAAAAGGTACCCCTGAGTATCTGTATGAGACATAGAAGGTACATGACAAAGTGACAATATGTGAGTGAGTGAGAATGGGCTGGCATCCTTGTGCTATCAACAGCAAAAAGCATGGGAGAGCAGTAATACCAGGTGTCAGTCTATGACAGCTCCACAGCGAGCCACATAATAGGTGCCTATATTTTTCACAGATCTCTCTGTATAAGGAAGAGGAAGCTAGTGCCCTACATTCCTGTTATACCAACCCAGCTGCTTCTAGCCACATAGTCAGTATTGTAGCCAAGATATCCTCAAAGCTATTAAATAGGCCGTGTTTGTATAGAAGATATAAGTAAATGTAAATGACAATAGCAAATGAATCTTGCAGTGTGGCCCACCCCACAATGTGAAACACTTCTCTATTTATTAGTCAGTATTAACTGATATTAACGCTGAATCAAATGGCTGTGTACTGTGGCAGAGTATTGGCTTATGCAATGTGGAGTCGCACCACCATCCATGACTCCAATGAATAAAGTGTGTTTTTGCATTGAATGTAATAATGATGATGTTTTGTACTGGATACAAGTGTATTACGTGGGGATGGGGTTTGATAGCATTTTATTGAATCTGAATCCAGCTCAGGTTCTGCATATTTAAGCCAGATCATTTCAAATCCCTTATCAGATCTCTTTAAGTAGTTTGGTTGGTGTAGCATGAATAAATCAAAACTGTCATCAGTAATATCATGGTTATTATTTGTGACACTGGCCAAAGCTCCTCCAGAGCCACAGAAGATATACAACCATTTTGAGCAGTATTCCTAATGATTGGTAAACTGAAATAAATGTGTAAAATCAGTGGTGTGCCCCATACATAATTGTGACAGATGTTTGGAAAAAACACACACAAATATTGCTTTCATATTAAGGAAAGATGCATTCAAAATATAAGCTGTTAATGCCAGACTTGGCTTATCTTGTCAGTATTTTTTGGAGATGCATAAATCGATAGGCAGAGATCTGTAATGGCCACTTTTCAGCACGATTGGCCTCGATTGGTGACCGGCAGATCACAGATCAGCCAAAATCGGAATTGGCAGGTCAGGCTTGCAAAAAATTGGAAATCGGAATCAGCCAAGAAAATTGCAATCGGTGCATTTCAATTTTTTTTTTTGTTTGTTTTCATCTGAGCTGTTTATGGGTTCTTTTGTCACAAAGTCACAAATTTGCTCATCATCAGAGACCCAGCACTGCCATGTATGAGTATTTTTTTATCACTGTGGGAATGTCTGTGTGCTCTTGTGAGCAAGATTTACAACAGCAGTGCGATAAACATCTTAATCCCTTATAATTACACTGGATCACAAATTTGTACACACACATGCTCCAAGCCTCTCAGGTGGGATCCTTATACTCTTCAGGTAATTACTTTGTCTATCAAACAAATGAGCACAGAGAGAATTTGCAAAGCAAAGATGTGGAAGAAAGAGAGCAGCGAGAGGAGGAGTTGGAGGGAGGGGGAGACCACGGTTGAATCTTGGGGAAGGCAAAGCTGAGGGCGGCAGGAGATGGAGAAAGCAGGTGTTGTCTCGATGCAAACTGTCACTTCTTTTCTCCTTTGTGCTCGCTCTTACTCCTACTTTGTTTCCAACTGTTTCTGCCTCCGTCGCTGTTTCTCAGACGCTCTGTTCCATTCCCGCTTGCTGTCACTGTTCCTTTGGCTTGCTCTGCACCTGTGGCTGTCAAACATAATTCTACACCTTGCCTTTTTTTCAATGCCTGACTAGCTATCATTAAAACCAACACCTCAACTGCCCTTGCTCTCTCCT
>NW_018127925.1:623203-628489 GCF_001952655.1 Monopterus albus
ACCCACCCACCCACCTCCTCCTCCTCTGGTTTCCCTTCTATCGCTTTTTTTGCCTACCTGCTTAGTGAATCATTGCTCTCTCACCAAGCAGATTTAGTTAGCGTACCATGTATTAAAATATAGACACAATACAAGTTGTCCATCTACATCATTATTTTTATTGATCATGTGCAGGGCTTACTAAATAATCTTACTAACCTATGACAATCACATCTGCATTTCTACTTAAAATGTATTTTTTTTCTGAGATGAATCAGGTCTTTTTCTATCCAGCCTTTGCTTTTGTCCTCTGTTAATTGGAAATATTTTGTAAGCAGTGGGACCGTCTTTCATTATCTCCTCTGTCTTCTGTTATCTCATTATTGTAGTTTATAGTTGCATTAATTGATTTTTGGCCACATGAGGGCAGAAAAACTCTAACAAGCTGACAAACCCATAGCTCGGACATAATTAATGCTTCATTAGTTTGTTATGGGCATTCTGGCAATCAGTTTCTTAGTTTTACATTCAGCAGGCATACATAAACCTTTGTCTGGTGATTTGTTTTGGCAACCTGACAAATATAAATCCAATATTCTTTTAGCACTGTTTGTACCAACACCTCAGAAAAAAAATATCTGACTCTATAACCAGCTTTCTTCACTGGCTAGTCACTCTATTTAGGTGTGTTTCCACCAGACGTTCCCTGGTACTTTTTATTCCCAGAAACTAAAGCCCAAGGACCGTCATTGCCTCCAGCTGCTGCGCTCCATGTTTGGAGGAGCTGAGCTCTGCTCTCAGGTCAAACACCAGGAGAAGCCACTCCACAAACACCAAAATCATATTTTCCAATCTGCTAATCTCAGTCACTGGTCTCTTTGTGTAGGCCTACTGAAAAATGCTCCTTACAAACTGAGAACCCAAGGAACTCGGCATCAGTTGCATCAGTTCATTTTTCACATTGGCACAGTCTGATTTTTTACTTTTTACTTACTGATTTTTACTGTATAGCACTGTATGTGACCAGTCAGTGGCGTTCCTTGCCGCAGGCCTCACCCTAATAGTTCTTGGACCTTCGGAAAGTACTTCACCTCTACTAGGTACATTTTTTTCAGGGGTAGAATTGCACCCTGGGGCTAAATTTAGACCCTGGATCCTCAAGTGGAAATGCATGCAGGGGAACAACATTCTGAAAAAGGTTCCTGCTCTGCAGGGAAAGTTCCTCTAATGGAAATGGGGCTTTTGTCTGTCTGCCAGTAAATGAGGTTGACCTGCATAGCAGGGTAATATGTGGGTATGTTTGTCATCATGCACTTTTACTGGAGCCATATAATTGTGAATGTGACAAGGTGCCATCTCTTTTTGATTATGTACTGTGTCAAACTTACATCTTATTTGGTGTGTCTGTTCATTACAAACTATGCCAGGTTGTCCATGAAATCCATGAAGCAGAGCTCAGATAGCCCTATTACGCCAGCTGACAAAGCACCTGTCCCCATGAAGAAAACAGTGCTTGTCACTTGGAGTAACACTGGACAAAGAGCAGTTGTGTGAGCCAGCTTTGGAAATGAGCCCAGTGACTGTGGCCCTATCCATGTCAAAACAATCTGGGCACAGTGAGAAAGTCAGCACATTTACATGATTGTTGGCACTCAGATTGTGCAGTACCTTTTTTTTTTTCAATAATCCCATCAATACTCATGTACTGTGTTTCAGGCAGAATTCTATGTGAATTATACACAGAGACCTTTGACACAGAAACTGTTGTTTTAAAAATGGGAACACTGAAACATAAATGAGCTGACTTCAACATAATTTTGAACCATCAACCTCTATATGCTTTGGTTTCTATACTCTTTTGTCACATTTATTTTCTTTTAATCAAGACTCAAATCCAGAAACACAGGAGAATAGTTGACCAAGGGTAGCAACTACAACTAGATCTGTGAGTGTATGCCATTTGAAGAAATACAGGTAAACAGGAGGGTAAGAAATGAACATAAACCAGATCTATGGTGTCAACCAGGCTGTTCACAGGGAAACAACAAGTCAGGCAGGGAACAGACAAGGTCAGAGTCCAAATGGAGAACCATGTTGGCAACAAAACAGAAATGAAAGATGAACACTGGAAAGCCACAAGAGGAATCTTCATGGACAATCTAGCAATGAGTGAGAGTAGAGTGCTGACTAGAGAATAGATCAGGCTACATATTTCTGTCCAAACCCGACCTGAGGCTGACACAGTTGTGCTTGTACAGAGTTTTTCTATTTTTCTTGTGCGTCTAACATCATGGATAGCTTTAACATGTTCCTTCTGACGGGTCCCATTGGACTTTGTTCAGGTATCCACACTCTAGTGCTGACCTATTTATGGGCAAACTGACTGAACAGATAGGCAGCAGATATCAGTGGAGCAGGTAGTAGAAGCAGGAAAAGGATAAAGACAAGGGTCTGGATCTGAAATTACATGGGTGGAGTCAGGAACAGGTCTAGGGGTGTGACATTCCCCAGTGTGTGTCTGTGTACCAGTTTGTGTGTGTCAGTTGCTGTATCGCTTTGTATGCTTGTACCTGACTTGACAACAGGAAATCATTTAGAAGACACAGTCAGCAAAGCAGTTTCTTGTCGGTGGGGATAGATGGAGACAGTCATGTTGAAGCCGCTTTTGATTATAGGTCTGTGTTCACCTTTAAGTAGGATCATGTTAACCCCATGCCAGCAGCTTATGAAACCAACAACGAGATTAAAAAAAAGAAGATGAAGCTGAGCTCATGTGGCATGTTTCTTTCTTTCAGTTTTTGTGATAATAAAACTAGAAAATCTGTCAAGCCATCCTGCTCTGCTGACAGGTGTGTTCAGAAGACAAGGAAAAATGTTACTTATGCCCTAAATATCAATTATCAGCAGGGATCCATTTAAAATCAACAGTAAGAAAACTCTACTTGATTGTATTCAACACTCACATCCCCTATCTTGGACAAATTGAAATAACAACTGACTCATCTGGAATCCTATTTGTCTTTGTGATGTATAAAAAAATCACCAGTTAATAAATGTGGGGCAAATACAATACATATCAGGACTTTGATGCGTTAGATTTACTTTCGCAATTTTCTGCTTCCCTGTCGCTCTACCCAATTTTTTAAATCTGTGGATTTCTGTCTATTTTAACATTACCTCAAATTAAGACAGAGGCAGCGATAAAACACGGTGCTTTGGGGCTACTCCACATTCACAGGTATTACATTTACATGTAACTATGAAAGTGATAGAAAATAGTAATTAGTATATTGCCCCTGATATGATGCAAAGCCATGCAGGGTATAGAGCATTTAGTCTGCTCAGTCTTAATGTTAAAATGGTCTCTGTGTGCAGAGAATATGAGAGCACAGAGACCTACAAGCCAGTGGGTATTAACTGCTCAGAGGTTTTGCAGTAGCACTTAACTTTTAGTATCATTTTCTTCAGTGTAGTGTCTTACTAAATTTTCTGTCTTTTCATCACTCATTTATATCCCCTTTTTTCTGTTTTTGTATTTATAGTACTTTCACTGTTTCATGTTTTTCTCGGGAACTTTCTCCCTTTTTGTTATCCATCTTCAGTGCTTAATCTGTAAATTACAAGGTCCTGGAATATCACTTGGTGATGGACCCGTCATGTCAGTGTGGACAGAAGAGGTCCCGGTATGAAAAGAAGTTCCTCAATGTCCAGTGCATTTGAGTAGTTTTCACAGCTTAAAGGCAAAACATTATTTACAGAGACCAATAAATCACAGAAGACAAGACGTATTTTCAATATAAATGTTGAGTGCAAGTGATGTTAATTCTGGGGTCTTACTTACTCCAGTCCACATTAACACTTTATGCAGCATATTACAGAACAAATTTGAAGCTCACCAGAGACTGGATAATTCAGTAACATTAACAAAGCATGTTCTTACCTTCAGTTATTTAAAACAGCCCATAACATAAAACAGTGCAGGCTGGTTGCATCGTAACATAATTAACCTATAATTTCCTGTTTATATTATATTTAATTATTCTAATTTGACTCTAATATGCTGTTGTAAAAGGCCTGGTGCACAGAAAGCATTGAACTTGGCACTCTTTATTTGTTTTTTCATACAGCCAATTTCTTTCATATGTAAATGAAGTGTCAAGTTTGACAAAAAGATGCCAGTCACAATTTGAGTGGTGCCAGATCCATCTTGTTCTGGCACAGATTAACCACTGGCTGTCTTCCTTTTTTCAAATATATGTTTTCCCTACCACTGTCTGTATGCTTAATTAAGGAATATTTAGATTTATATTGGCACTGTGTAAAAAGCACAATGCCCTGATGCATATTTACACTTGACATAGCTTTTGCCAACATCTTCTGTCAACACACTGTTAGACAATCTCACACGTACAGTATGTGACAGTATCCCAAGGATTTACACCCATCTTGTATTATGTTGCCCTACTGTATAATTCATGGTCAGTGCTGGTGTTCTGTGGAACGTAGAGTTCTTATCCCCTCACAAATCCACAGTTAACAATTCTTTTTACCAATTTTAATCATGATCTTTTACTAGCATTAACAAAGTAGAGCTTTACAGCTATAGCAGCATTTTGTTAACAAGCCAATAAAGAGCTGTCTACAGGAACGGACAGAGCAGACTTTACTTTCTGAGGAAGCTCAGGTCCTTTAATGTATGCAGCAAGATGTTGCAAATCTTTTACCAGTCTGCTGTGGCCAGTGCAGTTTTCTTTGCTGTGATCTGCAGCATCAGAGCCACTGACACCAGCAAACTGAACAAACTGATCAGGAATGCTGGCTCTGTGCTGGGGACTTCTCTGAAGTCTCTGGAGCTGGTTGTGGAGAGGAGGATACTGCACAGACTGTTGAACATCATGGAGAACACCTCACATCCCTCCACAGCCTACAGGTCAAACAGCAGATCACTTTCAGTCAGAGACTTCCTCAGTTCCACTGTAGCTTAGAACACTACAGGAAGTGTGCTTTCTACCAGTGATCACCTTATTCAGTGATTACCCTGTGTCGGGAGAGAAATGTCCCCGAACAATATTATTTGCATATGTTCAATGTATATTTAATTTGTTAACACCCCAAACTGTTAATATCCGTGCACTTTATTGCGCAGCCTTTCAGTGTTAAGACTAATGGGTCTAGAGAGAGAAGTTCTGGACTCAATATCTGGAAACATTTAAGGAGTTTATTGTACACAGATACAGGAGATAAAGGTAAACAGTCAGTAGAAACCGGTGCCGGTTCTGCGTAAATCTGGGCATGCAGGTAAAGGAA
>NW_018127925.1:628555-635783 GCF_001952655.1 Monopterus albus
AGCACTGTAGTGCTGACCGATGGAGCACAGTAGGTGTTGAGACAGTCGGCAAGGCAGGAGTGGAGCAGTGCCTGGGTGGCTCTGCCTGGAGAAGCCGAGTTGGTGGCAGGCTGGCTGACGAGGCAGGAGTGGAGCAGTGCCTGGGTGGCTCTGCCTGGAGAAGCCGAGTTGGTGGCAGGCTGGCTGACGAGGCAGGAGTGGAGCAGAACTTTGGGCAGGGAGCCTGTTGAGCTGAGCAAGCTGAGCTGGAGAGCGTGGTTGGAGCCGGGTGTGTTGAACAGGAGCTACTGAGCTGGAGTAGCGTAGCTGGCTGAGTTTGTGTAGAGCTGATCGAGCTGTACTGGAGTAGTGTATTTACATTCCTTGGTTAGCATATTTTTAGGTAGATCACTGTTAAACTTGTGTTTTTTTGAGATGCAAGATTTGATTATTACAGCTATGATAAATTTTCAAAGCTGAAAACCCCCACCTCTTTGTATTACTGTAGAAACCACTGGGCCATGTTTTGGTGTCTGATAAGTCTTCAGACACATGGATCGATGACTCAGATCAGCCTTGCTGGATCATATTTTACCATCTCACTTGTACCTAAAGCAACACTCCCCCACCATGCAGCCCCTCACAGTTTTTTAAACAGTGTTATTTTCTGTCTAAAAACCCCCTAACACTCTAGCTACTGTCAGTGTGCATCAGGCAGCTCCTGTACTGAGGTGCTGAAAAAAATGCATTTGTAAATCCATACAAAAAAATGAATATTAGTACAGTTTATTTTTCCACAGACAGATGCACCCACACACAAACTATCTCTGACATAAGCACGCAACAGTTTTCAGACAAAGTTGTTGGTCACGACCTGTCACAGCAAAGTGTTTCCAACTGATTTTGTCTGTATGCAGCACTGTATCACATAACCAGGCACACTCATCTTTCCCTCACTCCCTCTCTTTCTTGCTCTGGCTTTCACAGCCAGACAGATTCTGACACTGACAAAGGAGAATTTTCTGGGTTTTTTTGTACAAGCTTGATACATGTGCTAATTTAAAATACATGTTTAATTTTTTTTTTATTGTTTCCTTGTGGATGTTTAATCTGTTTGTTCTGTTGGCATGTTTCTGAAGCAGCATTTTGTTAGCAGGCACGGACAGAGAGGGGAGCTCACATCATCATGGCGACAGAGAACCCAGGCTCATATACTGTCAAGGTTTTGCTGAAAATAAAACTGTTGCATGAAATATTCAAAGAATTGTATGATTGCTTTTTCACAAATACTATTGCATTGCCTTTTAGTTCCTCTTTCATTTTTGAAACATGAAGATTCAATTCATAAATGCATCAAAGTTCAAATCAGTATCTCCTGCTCTATTGCTAAATGTGCAGTATTAATAGACCAAACATTAAAGGTTTTACATGCTTGTTGTGATACTGATTTATCCATAACTTGCCAGCCGGTTGTGTTATCTGTGTTTTACTTGCATGAGACTTTGGCACGCCTGTTCATGTTTTGTCTTTGTGACATTCATTGCTTATATTTGAGCATTCATCCCAACTGTAACATTATATGAGACTCAAACTGGGGTTATCTAGACTGAAGGCACAGGGGACCATAAAGCTTTGGCATGTGCCAGTGTTAACACCGACACACGAGACCATATTTTTGTTAAAGCTCACTACACAGGGTAAAAAGTTTTACAGGTCAAGTGACATTTTCCTGAGGAACAGTCAGGTTTTCTTTCCCACCTCCACATCTATAGTACTTGACTCACACAGTGGGAAGAGGGATGTAGTGGGAACGGGTTGGTGGCAGTCCAGCAGCACACACTAATTTGATGTAAACACTGACCGCTCTTTGCTCTGTTCTTCCACCTGGTCAGAGCAGGTCGACAGTGTACTGCACACAAGTGAGGTGCGTTGTCAAAACACAATTAGGCACACCAGATTTACTGCTATTTTCCATCAGATCCACTGATGATTAAATGTCACACAACTGGCATCAGGCACAAATTGCTGTGTTTCAGGTTAAAATTGGTTGCTTATGGCGCAGCATCCTTCCCAGTTTACCTAGAATATATAATCAGGAGAGATGAAACCAGAAAATCACTGGACACATATAGAGTTTCATGAAGTTTTTTTCCTCTCTACATCACTGAAAATCCTCAGTACTGCCACCAGGACTTTGTATGTTGGAGGACTTCTTAAAGAAGCCAGTTATCAGACTGCAACAGGTGAGTGCATCATCTTCTTCTTTTCAATGATTCTGCTCGAAGCATTGCATTTAAAATGTAACAGAGGTCTGTGGTGATATGGTAAGGCACAATCATGCCTGTTCATAAAGAGAATCATAACTGTGTTGGATGAAATAACAATTATAATTGTTAGAACAAAGAATTATTTGTACATAGTGAAGTGGATAATCACAGGAACTTTATGCAATTAAGTAAGACAGGGATGCAAACTTGTTACCTTTCTGTGAAATTTGTCTGTGAATTCATGCACCAGAATCGTGCATCTCTGCAATAAAGAGTTGTTTTTTTTCCTTTGGCACCAGAAAAAGAGAAAAAAAATCCAATAAATGTCATAGCTTTGTGGGCCAGAGAAAGGAACAGAGATGGCAGTGATGTAGGATTTACTAAAAATCTAAGATGGAAATAGATGAAAGCCTGATGGTGATGAATCAGAAAAATGATGACAACAGGCACCATCAGCACATGGTAGCACAACAGCGGCTTGGTCAATCAGGCCGGAGTAATGCACTACAACTCTCTGAGACGGTCTCAAAGAGCTACATGGCCGCTTTGAGCTCTGTCTGGTATTATGCATGTCTGTGTATGAGAGAGAGTGTGTGATTGAGTTGAATGTGCATATTAGATGACACCCATCCCCCAGCTTAACAGACTATGTGATTAAATCATTAAAACACCATTTATATATTAGCACTTGGAGCATTATAATGCGATGAAAGCAAAGTAGCTAGTGTGCATCAATGGTACACCATATTAACAGTGAATGTGTGCACACATACTGATGCTCCTCTCTGGAGAGAGACATTATACACATGTACACAGTTGGTAATGTCATGTTAACAGGGTGGTCTTCCTCATCAGTCTTCACAGCCACTCACTAAGTCAGGTTCACTATAGAGCTGTAAATGAATCTAGAAACCTGGCTTAGATTCATTTACAAGCTCTTTAGCCACAGAGGAGATAGTGAGGCTTTTGCAAAGCTGATGTTTGATGTGCTATTTTATATTTGTGGTCCAGGTCTGTTTCTTGGCATTGTCAAATGGGTCTGACAACAAACAGTGAACTAGAGAGAGAGCACATGTGAGACAGAGCACAATGCCAGCGTCTGTCTTTACACAGACACACAAGCACATGTTTTTCCCTTCTTTTCATCTCCTCTGTATCTCTCTCTCTTTTTAACACACATACAACAGATGCACACAAAGAAAATGACATCCATCATTTCATGGTCATCAAGTTGCCACTGTGCCCCAGGCAATAAGACACAGGAAGCAGATCGGTTTAAAAGGATGAAGCATGACCTTTTTCTTCAGAGCCTCTAAGCCCAGCATTTAGATGGCACAACAGCTCACAGGCCTTGTAGCCACAGGTGTCGTCTCACTATCTACATCTGTAAATCAAAAAGCAGTAGAATGCCTCCATGCTGACCCTCAAAACCCATGAATAATGTCAGTGATGATACCTCATTATACTCACTTTTAGGGCCAAAAAACCCTGTTATTTTTTAAACAATTTACAGTAAGTTTTTTTTATGAAAGTTGTCTCTTTGTCTTACATTCATTTTCTGTTTGCTACTGTCTCCCTGTCTGCTGTTTGTTGTTCTTTCTTTCTGCAGCTTAGACAATTCAATCCATCATCTGTTTATGTCTGAGTTAGCAATAGACTACTATAAGATTCATAAACTACATGCAAAAACTTATCTCAAGTTTCTCAGTCTCAGTTGATTAACATAAATTTTTTAAGATCAGGAAGCTATCTTTCAAGCAATAGCCCATAGCTAATGTTAAAAATCGGCTTTTTGCCAAGTTCAAACTAAATTTAACAAAGAATTTCAGTTTAGTTGTCATCTGTAACAGTGTCAGTTGCAATGTCTGTAACAAAATCCTAAATTTTGATGTTTCAAAAAGTCAGGTTTAGCAAAAAGAAATGGAGATAAGATAGTATGTACAAGCAGATGGAGGAAAAATATTGAAAAATTTATAAAGATAAACTCCAAAATAGATGCTAAATCTGAATGAGAATTGTCTACAGTATAAAAGTTACCTTTTAGGATACATAACAATTTTTTTGCATCGATCTTATTTTAAAAATACTGTATGTCTGCTGACTGGTTGGACAGTTACTTTGTCAATAGTTTTAGCATATTTAAATGCTAAAGCCAATGTTTTTCAAGTTCAAAGAAGATTACAAAAAGTCTAAGTAAAAAAGGGAAGGAGCAAAGGATTAATTATGGACAAGTAAGATCTGGTTGGATTTTTCAGTATTGAGTCATTTAAGATACATTTCCAAAGAGAAGCTAATTTAGAAATGAAATGAAAGTAAATTAAGTCATGTCACATTATATCACAATGACAGGAAAAAATTGCACCCACAAATCTAGTTTACTTTTCTGATTATTCTTTCACATTATTCCTCACTTCATTTTCAAATGTACACACACACACACACAATTCAGTGCATTCTCATATCTCAAAGCTTAGTTACTTTGGCCCTCAGCTTTCAGTGTACAAATTCAAGGTCTCAACCCATTTGTATTGAATAACTTTAATTAGACACCAAGGGGAAAAGAGAATGAGATGGAAAAAGAGGAACGTGGGAGAGGGCAGTAGGCGGAGTGAGAAGTGAGGGACAAAGAGAAGGCTGAGACCTTGACGAGGATCGTTCTGCTTAAAATCTTTGAAAATATACTTTGAAAATGTTTTGAGATTTACCTGTGCACACATGGGAACACATGGAAAGACAAAACACAGTAAATATTGGTTCCGCTCTGCTCTCCTCTGTAATGATTTTCTTTTCCACACAGCTGTATTATTATATGGTCAAAACATTAATTCATAATGAACTGTTATATTTGATAACTATCTTGTTCTGCAGGGACCTGCCCTCACTAAGTACGAATGGAAGTATAAGGAAAAATGAGTGAATCATAAGGATACCGAATGCTTGTGAATACTTGGTTGCTTGTGTGCTTGTCGGTTTTGGGTAAAGGTAAGGAGGTCCATGCTGCTCTCAGGCACTGGCAGACCCCCCAAACCTCCTAACAAATAAGTGCAGACTGAATGGTTAAGTGTCTGGAGGTTTTAATAGAGAGGATAAGTCTAGTAGACTATGGTCTTGGTAAGGTGGTCAGGGATTCCCTTGCGGAAGCTGTAGTGGTGACTTTGATACGGGATGAGTGACCTGAGAAAGATCAGGGGCAATACTAGAGAGACAGTTCAGTTCAGTTCTATTGTATAGCGCCAATTCACAACAACAGTTGTCTCTGGGTAGGTCTAAACCTATTATAAGGAAAACCCAAATGTTAAATGTCCGCATTATGTCCAGAGTGAGGATGAGGAAAACTAATAGAGATATGAAAGACCCACAAACCTTTTCTTTTCAGCTGAGGAGGTTAACTGGAGGCAGCAGCGGCAAAATAGGCTTCGCCTGTGGGCTTGGCTTGTAACGCATAGGCTGCTGCTTTATTAAAATCCATACACACATCAGTATAACAAAAATATGTTTACCTTACAATTTCTGTGCTTTTTGATGGGCGGTACTTTTGACCCGCGACCACTGTACTTTTGACCCGACGAGTAGGGACAAAAATAGAGCTGCACGGTTTGTATTTATACTAAGATTACTTCAGGGTCATGGAGTTGTTCACAAGAATGTGTGTGGATATTGGTAGGTGACGTGTATAAGTGTCTGCAAATGAAATGTGATCAGAGAAGATAAATTTGTTCTCACATAATCAGGGTAAAAGTGAAAAGTAAAAAATGGAACTTTAGTCCCAGATGTCCCCTACTCCTCTGGTCAGCTGCTACAAGTTAAAAAAGGCCATTTTTGCACCATCTCAAACCAGGCAGGCTGCTTGCAGTAGTACAGTATTATGTTCAAGACCAGCAACAGTCGTTTTTGTTCTTATGTTTTAGAGCCTTCTTTCTGTGCAGAGGGATGTTTGGTAAGTAACAGCAGGGCACATGTGCAGAACAAATCAAAGGTGGTATGGCAATGTCATTGTTTATCCTAAAAAAATCTGTTTCCATGCACTTTTAATGAATCTTCTCTTTGTTGATTCCCCAGGTTTCTCACCTAAGCAAGTTATAACTTTTTTGTCTTGAACTCACACAGTCACCTCAATTAAAGACAATCAATCCAGAGGGCTAATATAATAAATACACAATAGGGTCATTCTATAGGACAGGGTTTTTGCAGCAACAGCCTGCTGTATTTTAAGATTTAGAAACAGACATTAGAGATGTTTATCTTTGTCCTCGTGTCTGAAAACACCAGTCCTCTTTGTATATCAATATTGCCTGTACCCTAGAAGAGCGATGTAATCATAAAAATCATAAACACCAATTTATTTGCATTGTAAATCATCTACAATCTATACAATAATACAGTCACAATGGGCACAGATCAATAAGTTACATAAAAATGCAGTTGCTGTTTAAGCAATCCTACAGAGACACACGTCCTCTCTAACACACATTAAATTGCAAACTCTCCCGGATTCCCATACATAGACACTCACACACATACACAGAGGCCTGCTCCATTTGACACGATGATGATATGCCAACCGGCTGATTATTGGCAGACCTCGCTTTGCAAATATTTGCCAGAACTCTGAACAACTGACAAAATTAAACATAAACAGAGAATAAATTAAGAAGAGTAAAAACTGATCCCAACCGGAGAGAAAAAACTATCTACTGTACCATTAGCTAAGAGGAGTGCATAGCAGGGGAGAGTCAGCAAGCAAAGAGAAGAGATGAAGACAGAGAGAGGAACCAAACTGGAGAGGATGGTGATATGAAGTGAGATGGGAGGAGCTGAACTAACCTCTTCATAATGTCCTAAACGTTTCTCTATTAAAGAGCACCAAGTTCATTTAGGTAGAAAAGCACAAATGTCTTGTAAATTTTAGGCCAACTTAACTTTATTATCCAGGGCAACTTTTAAACTACAGAAGAAAGTAAAATAATATATTTATATACTGA
>NW_018127925.1:635903-637845 GCF_001952655.1 Monopterus albus
CAAAGAGTTTATATGGCATCTGATAGGCTGATACAACAGCAGGGAGGCTGACATGTTGAGACATTTGAACAGGAGACATGACAAGAGGAAGGGCTACTTGACATGATCTGATTGCAAAGAGAATCATTTGGTGCATATAACACACACCATGTCACTAAGCACTGCTGGTAAGATTGACCATTCATCTATAATCACAATGCCACATTTATACATTGCTGCACTCTGCTCTGCTTTGTGCAGAAGCAAGAGCTGGTTCATGCATGGCAGAATGATTGTAGTCTTGATAGGAAACACTAGCTTTAGTTTGGATAGGGATGAGCAGTCACAGAGGTGCTGAACTGGTCGGGTGCATTAATAACCCAACATTGCTGCACTGCATTTCCACATAGCCCCAAAAAGGAGCAATGGACCCAAGGCTTTTGTCCTATGCCAGGTCATCAACAGTAATGTAGATATTTATTAGCCTTACACACTTAAACTGTGCTCCTGCTATGAGAGCTATGTCCAGCTCATAATTTCATTTAATTCTATGATTATGATGTAATTGAACTGATAAGTGAAGTATGATAAATGCCTTTGCTTTCTTCATTATCGTTCTTAAATGGACCCAAACCAAACACAGCTCTTTCAAAGCACTGCTGCAATTAAGAGACATTTTCTCTAAAGCACAGTGAGAGTTTCTTGCTTGCCTCCTGCTGCTTGATATTTTGATTTCCCTCAAAAGTCAAAGGAGAACAGGCACAATAAGGTGAGTGTCACTGGCACTCCAGAGCTGCAGTGCCATTTTCATTTCAAGATTGTTCATATTCTGTGGCATCTACTGCCTTCTCAAACCAGGCTGCTCAGACAGTGCTCATTGCACACATCTTCTGATAGTTTCAGACTTGTTAAGGAACATACTTTAGGTGCTGATATGTTCCAACCAAAGTGCTTGGGGATATTGAAACACCATATCAACATCTGTACCTTTCTGAACCTGTCAGTCTGACATTTACACCTGCTTTATGCAGCAATTAGCCTGATGTGTGGAGGTGAGAATGCAGATGAGATAACTTGTGTCTTGAACTCTGTTTTTCATTCTTCACAAAACTACAAAACTGGTGCAGCACTATGAATACCTTCCAGGAGAGATTCAAGGAACAGCTTGTCACTTGACATTAGCGGACATGTGGATGTGCAAAGAGTTATCCTTCCTTTAGCCCACAGTTAAAGGTGGCCAGTGTGTGTAAACAACAGGTAATTGACAGCTAAGCTAAATTCAACTCAACCTTTATTTATATATCACTTAAAACAACAAGTTTTGTTTCGGTGAGGCTGTAGTAGAGTGGGTTGTCCCTTAACTACAGGGCTGATGGTTCAGTCCCCAACTACTCCAGTCCACATGTCAAAGTGTCCTTGGACAAGACACTGCCCCTGGTGATATCATCTGTGTGTGCGCAAGTTGTTGAATGGGCTAATAGTGTAAAGTGCATTGAGTCTGCTTCCTTGCATAGAAAAGTGCTATATAAAACTGTTTACTATTTAATCATTCAAAGATGTAAACATACGTAGCTTGATAATAGAAAATAAGAACGCTTGTATCTTCAAAAACAACGGAGTAATGTTTCTGACAACTGTGGTGTTAACAAGTATGAAGCTTTTAGACCAAACGATGGGGAAACCATAAGGAAAGGTAAAATGGAGACAGTATATGAGAGCAAAACAGTCATGTGTTTCATTTTCAGCTTTAGCAGGTGAACTTTAGACTTCTCCTGGTAAAGAAATAATCCTATGAGCAGGCTTCAATTTTTTTTATTTTGGTTTTTACAAAAATTGCTTGATTTAGGCCCAGTCCCATTACTTAATTTTTACCCCTATCTCATCCTCTTTCCAGATGGTGTACAGTCTCTGAGTGTTGGACTTTGGATGGAAGCCTCCATGCATTGTGATGAGTGTCCAGATT
>NW_018127925.1:637918-643361 GCF_001952655.1 Monopterus albus
ATATATATATATATGAAAGAACAAATAGTCAAATCATTGCACTGAACAGCTGAATCTGAGCTGAATGACAAAATTCTTAGTTAGGTACAGCCCTAATATGTAGCATCGACTCGATATAACTTTTCTTGTAGTTACCCTCATACCACTCGGTTTTGAGTCTGTCTCTGAAAACCCTCTATTTGAAAGGCCATGTAGCCCTACTGCTTCCCCCTATGGCTCCATCCTAGCACACCTGAATGTGGTTAATGAAGAAGTGGTAGGGGCTGGGGGGTGAAATATGATACATACTGTACATACAGTATATATACTGTACATTGATTTTGGTGACCCTATGACTTTTGCTCTAACACAATAATCAGGACAACTTTCCAGTGTTCTGTTGATCATACCCCCTGACAACTAAGAAATAAAGCACAATATTTGAAGTGTACATTAATGGTCTCACTAGGACAGAAATGTATCACTGACCCTATGGCTTTTTGTCTGCCACACACCTCACCCTACTTTGTGTATCCATTTTTTTCATGCACTCAGTACCATGTTAGTGGTGCACTGGGGAGACCAGGTCTTGACAGAGGTCTGCACCATTTTGATTGCTTTAAAGAATAACGGCAAACAGGTTTCTGCTCCCCTTCCTGTGCAGTTCATCACTGGGCAGGGTACTACATCATAAGGTGCAGTCCAAAAGAGCAACACAGTTGAACTTTTCAACTCATCAAGTCAGTGCTGTTACTTGGAGTAGCTCTTTAAAGCAGTGTTGATTGCAGTAATTCTCAAAATGTGGTTGGACAACAGGAATTGAGACCTTATGGTCCACATACAGTAGCACAGCAACCATCATCTACAATATGTCTGTCATGCTGCCCACATAATTCTTGTGGTATAAGAAACTTCAAAAATAATAGCTGATGGAAGGTGTGTGCCACATTTAATTCAGAATTGGCCTTCCTGTCCATGCATGTTTTGAGGAGCTTCTTTCAGTGTTTGAGATTTTTCATTAAAAATCCTACCACAAACATGCATGCCCTTGCACATTCTCAGTAACTGGATGTTGTTTATTGCACAGCATCACTATGCCATTGCTGACCTATTTGTGCTGCCAAATCATATTCAGCCAGCATGGGAGATGAGAATGAGAAAGCAGAGAGAGCTGTAATACCACCCACTGTATATAGTGCACAAGGGACAAATACCCTCATCCCCAAGGTCCACAAAACATAAGATTGGTTTCACACAGATAAGCTGGTAAAGCTGCAGGCTTCTTATTACATGCTCTGAGCAGTTATAGTGTTGTGGCATTACATTTACTATGGCTAAGTATTGTTTAGAATCTGTTGTGTGTGTGTCCTTGTACTTGTTACATAGTGTGGACCAAAAAAGTAGTTTTTGCTACTGAGGACATTTTGGCTGGTCCTCACTTTCTGAAACAGCTTTTTGGGGGTTAAGACTTGGCTTTAGGGTTCAGATTAGGTTTAAGTAGGGTGGGGTTAGGGGAAGGGTGAGGGTGAGGAGTTTAGTGTTGATGGTCAAGGTCAAGGTTAGGGTAAGGGGCCAAGGAATGAATTGCGTCATTGAGTGTTCTCACAAGGATAGAAGTGTGTGTGTGTGTCTTAAGTCTTGGTTACATAAAAACAGTAGGCACTCACTCTTACTTACATGCAGACAGATTAGTTCTGTGTAACTAAGTCATTAATGGGTGCATTATGATCTTTAACTCCAAGATTACAGTGGGGCCTACAGGCGTTCCAAACTTGGTTTACACTCTGTTTATGCTGTAGCTTTGAGGTCATGTCATTGTCCATGCAGAAACAATGCCACTTTTCCAAACCAGTAAAAAAAAAACACCACCTATAAAAGTAGTGATATACTTTATTAGGAAAAGGGCATTGAACATGCTTCTATTATTTTTTTTACTTTGCCAGACAACAGTGAACCTGACATTAGCGCTATGCATATAAAGGTGGTGGCATATCCCAGGCAAATGTTTTAAGATGGGGGAATTATTCCATCCCTGTCTGGAACATAAATAAGAGGATGATCCAATCAGTCAGTGACTGACAGCTCTTTTACCCTCTTGACTGAGTGTTAAAATGTTTGAGCTCTGGTTTAATGAAGGACTATGAACATTCTTGAACATTTTTGCCAACTGTACTGTAGTTGGCACATTTTTTTTCTGTCTTTGAAGTTTACATTTTGCTGGTTTTTAAAGATTTTCAAGACAGCGTGTTTTCAAAATGCTGTACAAATGTTTATTGCCAGTGCTCACCTGCAGTCAGAGGTCAATTATATTATTGTACATTTAGGGTTTTATTTTGATGTAACTGCCAGTGGTGGTGCATTTGCAGCCATTCTGCCAGCAGCCTGTCAACATGTCTGTAGTTGGGGGATGGTTTTCCAAAATATTGTTGCTGTCAGAAATTCCTGAATTGCAAATTGTAGGCTGATTTGAATGTTTTTTCCTACTGGAGTGCTCCTATTTACAGTATGAGAAATATGACATGAACACATCATTAGGCCAAGAGAAGGAGGTCACCTAGCAAAAAGACTGGAATGAACAGCCACATGAGAACACTTCCACTGACAAATAGAAGTTTAACAAAATAGTTGCTATATGCATTTTTGAAAAAAGTTGCCAATGTGGAGTTAAAAGTCACACAAGACTGATTATCATGGTCACCTTCATTTCTCTGTCCCCTACTCCTGACTATTTAGAGCTTGGGGCTGGCTCCAGTCTGCAGAGGCATCCGTCTCCTTTATAGTGATCCATCCAGCAGTTACACTTTCAACTCTCTAGTCACAATATCTGCTACATCTGTTTCTGTTATTACCTGCCATAGGATTACAAGTCCTGTCTTGAATGTAATCCTTTTATTTATTAAGATGAACTGAAGTACGATGGATTCATGCATGAACCCTCAGTGCTATAACCATCATGTCAGGTCATCAGTCTCTGAAGATATAAGTAATCACTCACGCAATCATTAATTTAATCAGTCAGTGTGATTGATTGTGCCTGTAGCCTATTTCAAGCTCCATTACCGCAGACAGATATACTGTAGGCCTTTAACAGAGGTTAACACACTTTTTCTTGTCACTGTATTCTTTCTTGCATGATTTCTGTACTTTTCCTTTATAATCTAACCTCATTTATTTATTTTGTCAGGCATTTATTTATATTTTATAAGAGCAGCTGGTTTTATATGAACAAGTATAATCTATTTACTATCATATTCATTTTATGTATTTTATATGCTTCCAGGGCAATTTCTTATGGTTTAATACCAAGATTACACTAAAATGACTGTGACGTTCTCCGATTAATTCACAGTAAGTTTTATGGCCTCCAGAATGGCAAATTATGAATTTAAATTTAATTTGCGTTAGCTTTATGATTTAACATATAAATTTCCTGAGATTCAAATAAATCTTGAAATTTTAAAATAAATCTCAGTGTTGTGGAAAATGTCAATTAAACCATGTACAGTATTTCCCTCAAAGCAGTGGTTGTAATTTTTAGTTAAAACGATCACTTACTCCCCAGCTAACACACAAAAGTACAAATGTCCGTACTGTCAAGCCCTAAGGCAACGGCTGAATTGAACTACGAGGATGTAAAGTTATCAATAAGTGTGCTCTACAGAGTGAGCGGCTGGCTGAGTGGGCCACTTCAGACTGTGTTAACCTCATGGAGAGTGTGAGGGAGGCCAAGATGAGGTTCCCCAATAATTCTGCACTCAGATTTTGCAAGCATTCATACATTCTGTTAACCTGATTAACCTTTTATCCAGTGTTGGGGAGTGAACTACATGTAAATAAACTACTGTAGTTGTTTACTACATTTTGCTCTATGTTGCTGGTAGTTCAACTACATTCATATTTGAATATAGATTCAAGTAGTTAAATTACTTTTTTGTCTTTTTTGTGTAGTTAATTACTGAAACTGAATATTTTGCCATACAAGGAAATTACTCATTTTTTTAATTTTTATATTACAATGTTGCCTTTGTTGGCAAGGACGTTTTCAGTGCCAAACAGAGCTACATGTTGGATAAGGACTTTGAGAGACGGATTGATGTTTCAAGGAATTTTGAGATATAAATGATCATAAGTAAATACTGAAAATATTTATAGAAAGCTATAAATTGTAAAAAATGAAATGTCATATCCTTCATTATTTTTGGTAGCATTTTAACTGGAATTGCTCCATGCTGGCATTTTTCCCTGTGACATATATATTTTTATCTTGTCATTTTTTCAGCACAACATTGTCACACTGTCAGGATATTTATAATTTATAGTTTGACTTATTTGTGCATTGTTTATGCTTATTTCTACAGGTAAAATAAATCTGTGCTAGCACTGTTTCTGAAAAATGAAACATCCCATTGTTGAACATAGGCCTCAGCACTCCATTAACATCAAATGTGACCTCAGATGTGGGTCATTTGTTTGCACATTGTGCACATTTGTGCAAGCGAAACAATTAATTTTCAGGTTGAGCATTAGATAAATAAGCTATGATAACCTGAGAAATGAACTACAAATGTTTGTTTTGTGCCTAACTCATGTAAACAAATGACACCATGGTTTTTCAACTATGGCTGAGTTCTTTTTTATTTTGTGGGAACAAACATGCTTCAGTCAGATTGCACAAGGTTTGGTATTGTTCCCTACAGATGTCACCACCATACTGTCTGTTTAATTAGATGCCCAACCTGAGTAATTAATGCACATTGTGCAGGTACTATGGCAGTGTATTCAATAGGCTGCAAAATAAAGTTGATGCATAGCCTAGCAAGTCTAACTAGTAACCATTTAGCTTGACTTGTAATGATCGCTTTGCATGGACATTTAGAAATGTAGGTCGTTATTAAGTGTCAACCTTCGCTGTCATGGTTACAGCAGTAAACTCTGAGCGTACCAGGTTTAGGCACAAATGCAGCTTAGGTTTAGGGAAAAGTCATGGTTTGAATTAGAATGACAACTAAAGTAACAAAAACAAACAGCTGTCTCCTATGTCAAAGTCCTGTTTTTGTCACCACGCATCAACCCCATCAACCCCGACCTCCATAATCTGGCATTTTATATAACAGTAACAGTGATCATTGTACCTGTTGCCACCAGAGTATGCCTAATTATATCACATATGCACCTTCAGACCCATTGGTATGTGCAGTTTGCCCCTACTGAAGCATATTTAAAAACTTACAGCATAATGGCCATTTAATAGGGTGATAACATTTAAAATGGCTGATTTGTGAATCTGTGGTGAGTTCACTTTAGGTTATACTAACCCCACTCAGTTGCGTGTAGTAAGTGCAGCGGTGGTTATGTTTTGTCACGAATGTTAATAATCCATACAAAATGAGTCGTGAGATTTCTGCACACGAGCAGAAAAAGACTGCAAATGTACAGCATGTGGTTAATCTATTGATAGGATGGA
>NW_018127925.1:643695-699639 GCF_001952655.1 Monopterus albus
CAATGCAGGTATCACCTGCAAACAGGGGTGGATTGGGGCACAAAATCAACCCTGGAGTTTGACCCAGGGCGCAGCCCAACACTGCTGACTTCTTGGCTGCTTCTGAGTTAGTGGTTTCTCCTCCTTCATCTTTCTCTTTAGATCATGAATCATTTTCATCTCATTTACTTTTGCCATGTATCAGTCTCAGCTGCATCTTGAGCTGCTTACTGTCAACTGTCTCATCTCTTCTCATTCATTCATCTATTTCATTCACTGAAACATAAGTCGTTGTTTTAAAGAAAGCGTATAGTGTGTAAAGTGCATTTGTTAATTATAGAAGTTGTGGATTATCAATTATGATTGGAATACAGGTTAACAGTTGTGGAGTTGTGGACTATGTTTAGTCCACCAGCTGTTCTGGACTTTGGATGAATGTCCAGGTTATTGGTTCGCTACTACCTATAGAAGAATTCTGACTTTGTCCAACAACTCTTGTGTCTTGAAGATGTTAGCGGGAGTTTGATTTAAATCTGTTTTCTGTCTTTGTTTTGCCTGCTTGTTATTACATTAGTGTGCCACAAATAAATTTTTCCTTTCTCACAGTGTGTCGTGGTTCAGTACACATACTGTGACTCTAGTATATCCTTGTACCTCATTTACTCTATCACTGTACTTCATTTTATCCTATATACAGTACTGTTCTATGTGTGGGGTTCTCTGTTAGATGAGTGGCTAGGATTCAGCCCTCTCACCGCTGTGGTCTGGGTTCAAGTCAGGGTTGTGTCAGGAAGGGCAATTGGTAGAACACGTGCCAAATGCCAACATGCGAATCGCCAGTGTGACGATGCGCTGTGGTGACCCCTAATGGGAAATAGCCAAAAGTGACATTCATATAGTATTGTGTTTTGTGGTTGCAGATTTTCTGCTTTGGGCCTTTCTAAGTCCAACCAAGCATCTAGGTCATATTTGTACATATGACATTGTGTACCTAAGCTTTCATCTGTCATCTGAGTTAAATACTTTTAGATGTTGTGTACAAACCATGTAACCACATAAATTTAAACCAGATCTTTGAAAATTCAGTAAATTCATAAACATTTTTATTCAGTTTATCAGCAGAAAAATCATTTCTCTATTATGAGATTTTGTATTTTGTATGAAATCTAATATTTTTTGCCATGGGCAGTATGCACTTTTTAGAATGCACAGACAAAATAACGGCCATAGTTTTTAACTACTGTAGCTTGGAATCAGCAATGTTTGATGCCAATATTGAATACTGATTTAGCAGCACTTGTGGTTACCATGGTAAGAGGAAATGGTAGGTAGGTAGGTAGGTAGGACTTTATTGATCTCGCAATGGGGAAATTCCAGCAGCAATAGAGAGCAGCAACAAAACACCATAAAAACAAACACCACGCACATATCTTGAGAAACAGATTCCAGAGTACCTAAAACCAGACAGAATAGTATTTGAGAGACAATCAAGAACAAGAATGATCCTCCCACAACAAATCAAGATACCTACGAACAAAACAAAATATAGTATTCAAGAGATCAAGAAATCAAGGACAAGCATATTACTCCCATAATTAATCCTGCAATGGGAGCAATACCTGTATTTCAGCCATAAGGATCACTGAAAAACTATTCAAAAATACCTAAAACAAGACAATATAAAGTATTCGAGAAAAATCAAAGACAAGATTTTACATATGTGCATATTTACAATGCATCTCACCCCCAGGATTTGAGCATTGCACCTCAGTGGATTATTACATAGTCCCTCATAATTTCACCTAGCTTATCCCTGCAGTGATGTATTGTACAGTCCGATTGCTGTGGGGAGGAACGACCTACGGTAATGCTTCGTTTTGCACTGGGGATGTAGCAGTCTTGTGCTGAAAGAACTGTTCAGAGCCTCCACTGTGTTGTGCAGGGGATGGGAGGGGTTATGCATGATGGATGTTAGTTTTGCCAGCATCCTTCTGTCTGCCACCTCCTCGATGGAATCCAGGGGGCAGACCAGGACAGAACCAGCTCTCGTAACCAGCTTATTAAGTCTCTTTCTGTCCCTGTCCGTGCTACCTCCAGCCCAGCCCACAACAGTGTAAAAAAATGCAGATGCCACCACAATATCACAAAAAGTTCGAAGAAGAGCCCTGCACACACCAAAGAACCTCAGTCTTCTCAACAAGTGGAGGCGGGTCTGGCCCTTTCTATCTTTCTATACAGGGCATCTGTGTTGTTGGTCCAATCCAGTTTATTATTGAGGTGGACACCCAAGTATTTAAAGGTGTCCACAATCTCAATATCTGAGCCCTAAAACCTCACCAGAGTAAGTGGTGATTTCCGCCGGAGGTCAATCACCATCTCTTTTGTCTTGTGGTTTAATACTACAGGGAATTTACTTTAACATGCTCTCCTGTACTTTAACACTAAACCTCTGACTTCATAGAGTGCACAGCAAATGTACAGTATATATGTGAGTTTCTGAAAATTTAAGTCAACTTTTTTAACCTTATATTTTATTTTTCCTTGAATGTACTGAATCTCTATTGAAGACAGAAGACTTAAAACAGTTATGAGTCAAAAGTGATCTCACAATGGATTAAGTTTTTATATACCTTTCAATAAAGCAGTTTACTTTTTCAAAGATTTTGACATTAAAGCAGTTAGAGGTCAGCTTCTCTTTAACACCGTGTTCCTGCTTCAAAAAGATTTAATAGCTTCCTTTCACTTAATGGTTTTAACCAATAATGGCTTTTTTATTCACTGAGATGTACAGTGATATTTGTAAGTCTGTTTCTGTGCAACACCATAAAGGTAGGGTTGGCGATCCTTTTCAGAAGTATTTTTGTAACATATATAGAATTTCTCATTTCCTCCCAATGGCAATGAATACATTAAATGCACTAAGATAAAGAAAAAAATCCATCATCTGTGGTAGCAGCAGGCCTGTAAAAAGCCTGACCAATAGTTTTACTTGTCCCAGGCAAAACCACTGGATGGCCTACCCGCCTGTCAACCTCATTTGGTAAAGTTCAGTAACTCCCTTTGTAGAACTGATACTCTGCTTTTAGAGACCTTTTTGAAAAAGTTTAGTGTGACAACACTGTGAAACCAAACAATAGATTCTGGGGTCACTGGCACTACTGTATAGAGACTTGAATATCAAGGAGAGTACCACACTTCAGTGACAGGTACTGTAAAGTGGTGAAGTCCAATAATTCCCTGCTGCTCAGTGTCATCATTTTGATAGTGGTTGAATTGGTTGAATCACCCCAGTTGAATAGGTCCGGTGACCCTCAGGTGTTCTACAGAACAGTCATTACTAATGCTGCAACTGGCTGCCAGTGAGAACTATTGAGAAACTCAATGGTTAAGAATTTCTCAGTCAGACTGGGACCACGGTGTGAGGGGGGACAGGGAGGTCTGGTTAAATTAAAGAGAGAGAGCATGATGTTAAATAGCCTGATATTAAAAAGAAGAAAAACAAGTAAGATTGAAAAACTGGTACAGAACAAGGAGAAGGAAAGGAAAATATGGGCTCTCATATTCAAAGAAGAATAAAAATGTGGCAACTCACCAAAGTAGTTTTATCATTTCTGTCTTTAGAATCTGTTGAAAAGAATCAGAATCAGCTTTATTGGCCAGGTGTGTTGGACACACGAGGAATTTGACTCAGGTACATCGGCTCTCAGTGTGCAGACAGTAAACCAGCATAAGGCTGTGTAATATAACAAAATAGCAGTATAACATCAACAAACAGTGCAAACAATGCAGAAGAAGCAGTATAAATAGACAGTAAACAATGCAGACAACAAAGGAATGTTCATTGAAATGAGATAATTAGGGATAAAAATAGAGTACTTAAAATAGAGTACTTAAAAAGGCAAGTTTAAAAAAATTAACAACGTGCATCAATGGTTCAGCAAGGTGATCTGATTTTGGACTGTACCCAAATGTGCATGCAAAATTCCCAGGGCACAAAAATGAAATTACAGATCTTTTTAATACCATACTTGAAAGGCTATGAGGGAAACAACTATACTCCAGTATAATTCACTTCTGTATGACTTGTCTTGGTCATACATAATAGTTGAGTTGCTGGTGGGAATCTCTACTCTTGACGATGTTACAGATTGTTGCCAAAAAGCACTGCATTCACAAGCTAAATAGTCTGAAGCTTGTGAAAAAAAGCAAACCCAAAAGACACATAACACGGTCTGACTTAGTGCACCACAATCATAATGGGACACAGTGGTGCAAATGTGATGACTAAGCAACTGTGTCACTACATGTGGCAAATTTTTAACAGCCCTTTTGCAACTTCATTTCACAAAAGAGCCTGGCAAAAAAAAGCTACTTCTTGGGCATAATAGCTACTTTCAAATAAAGTCACAGTGAATCTGCAGTTGTCCTGCTCACTGCGGCTGTGACTCTCTAGGCTGCCAGTAGCATTTAGCGAGCTGAAGGGAGCCCCACTTTCAGTTGACTGCACAGTGGCAACACTGAAATGGGTAACTGATTGTATTGCCAGCATATGTGGAACCTGCAGGGTTTACTTGCTATGGTCACTCAGTCTACCTTTCTAATAGGCTGTACTCACAGTCTGGCAAAGCTTGGCTGGTTTGCACTTGATTATTATTGTAACTTATTGTAAAATAATGGCTTTAAAAACATCAGAATCCATCAGTTAAAATAAGAAAAAATAAGAAAGGAATAAAATATTTTAAAAAGAGTGAATTATGATTTAAGGGACTCATTCAAATTAATTAGGTAATCCTGGAAATCAAAGAACCATCTGATTTCAGAGATCATCATTTAGAAATGGACAAACCTGGTGACCATAGTTGACTTATTGGAAAATTTGTTTTATTAGTAGTAGATTCCTCCAGTAAGTTAACGAGTGTTGCTAGGTTTTTGCATGTCTGAAAAAGTATTTTAGAATGTATTGAACATGAATTTGGACACCCATGGGAATATACGCTGTGGAAAATGGATGGATGGATGGATGGATGAATTTGGACAAGAAACTTTCCATCTCCTAGAGTTTATAGATAATGGTAAGATTTTTGTGCTTGCTGAATTTGCACTACAACCTCTGACACTTTAAGCTATTACAAATAAAAGGACATTGATACCACAAGAATGTCTGGCTGCTTGTGTAGGAACGGAGAGTATTACAATATATTAATAATACCACTGAAAGCCAAGGCTCTAAATAACAACAAAACAAAAAACAAAACACAAATTCACCAAAGTACACACACACAAAATAACCTACCAATATGTAGGCTACTTCAAAATCAGCTTCTGTGTTTGGCTGCTCTTACTTTTCTGTCTAGTCTGGACCAATGACTCTCACAATCAGATCTAACTATGAAAGGAAACAAATTTGGCATAACACAAATTATCCTTTTATGCAGATGATCTCTTAATATTCATGACTGTCTCATTGAACTTGTTCTTATCACTATTAACAGGCTTCCATGCTGTTGTTTCAGCCACAGCACACGCTACCGAGCTCTTTTGTAACTCCCCACATTCAACACTCAACAACAACAACAGCCTGCTCTTCCTCGCTCTCCTCCCACACACCTCACAGCGCCCCCCTCTCACATTCTTTCAGGCGATAACATGTAGAACCATATAACAGGATGCTAGACATTAGAACCATATAACTAGATGCTAGACATCAGAACCATTACATAGCCATTACAATATAATTAGAAAAATCATCAATCACAAAGACTAGATCTGCTTTGGTGTTGTTTGATTATTTTTCAAGAAATTTCAATTAATTCCATTTTTGGGAATGCAGAAAGACCAACTGGATGAGCCCCCAAAAAATAACAGGGACTGAAGTTTGAAACTATTAACAGTTATAATGAATGTATGCAGAAAATTTGTGTTTAAGTTTATCTGCAAGGTCTAAATAAGCATATTAACATTGGGTCAATATGCATAGTCACTGTCATCTAATATTAATTGATGCATTTATAGGGTTTTAACCTTGAATATCAGAAATACATAATATATATGCTCTAACTGTGCATACAGCTATAAAAAATATCACGTTTTCCAGCAAGGCCAATTAGCAGCCAAAAGAGTCATAAATGAAAAAGTCTATAGTAAAATATTTAGAAGACAGACTACACCAGAGAAAAATTTCACTCATTAATTCTTTTCATATGTAAGAGGGACTTACAAGTTTGTTAAAGTCTAGTATAAGCTTGTCTCTGTGTGTTGTACGTGAATTTTAACAAACCAGGTGAAAGAAAATATGTTGCTGTTGACATGTCAGTTGCAGACTGTGCCTCTGTGTGTATACTAATGTCACTGCTTATCCTCTTATATCTTGTATGTTACAAGATAACATGACCCATAATCCACAGCTGTTGTACTCCTGCCTTCCTTGCTTCTTGCTCTGCTTCTCTGTCTCTCATCTGTAGGCAAGTGCTTGTCTGCTGGTGCCTACAAGGTAATGGAGAGATGGGATGTGCACTGATTACTAAAGAACTAGATACACCTGCAAATGTAAAGACAAGAGTTGGAAAAGAGAAATAAAAAAAGAAAGTGGAGGGATAAAATGAGAACTAGAAGGAAAAGGGAGTGTTTAAGAAGAGAAGGAATTTTGAGAAAGGCAGCAAAGCGAGAACAGCAACTCAGAGAGGGAAAGAAAGGGGAACGCTGGGGATGACAGACAGGGCACACCACCAAGGACAATTTCAGCATCAATCATGAGAATCCCATTGAGAAAACAAAGTTGTTGAGAGAGTGAGGTGTTCGATGCTGCTAATTGCTTATTTTCAGGTTTGCTGCTTAGGCATCTTCATTTCCATACAAACTGACTGACAAGTTTCAAAGCAAGCAGGAAAAAACAAGCACAGATTTTTTTTTCCTCTGTGCTTTTTGTTGCCGTGTGGACATTATAATCAAGGTGAAACTGAATAATTTATGAGGTTTGATGTATGCTCCTGTCCAGTGTGTCTTCCAGGGTGATCCCAAACCTTAAACCCCCAGGATCTCTTAACAGCCAGCAGGTGTTAGAGATTGCACTCATCCAATGAATGAATGGTTTCCTTTGAAATCAATAAAAACCACCTACTGCCTGTGTAATATAAAGCAGGGTGAAAACCTCTGGAACAGTTTTTTTTTTGTTTTTTTTTTTACTAGTTGGTTATAATATTTTTACAATGAATCTACACTAGCTTTTAATCTGCTACCATTTATAAAATATTCATTAAATTCTCTGATATTACAGCCAAATGTAATCCATTAATTGTATCAATTTTACCTCAGATATCTCAGACTGAGCCTTTTTCTTTTTCCTTACAGAAATTGGTTTCACTTCTATTGGTACAACATAAAATTACTCAATTGGCTTTGCCTTTTTTAATAGTTTATCAAAATGTGCTTAGTGTATTTGTGGCTTTCAGAGAACAGAAACTGGTTATTAGCATATGTACAGAGTGTTTGCTTGGGTTTGCTACATGGTGTTGTTTTTGCATGGTATTTGTGTCATTCTTTTAGTGGTTATCAGGGTCTTTATTCTCTTGTAGTGACCCGAGAGCCTTTTGTTTGATTAATACTATACACTGCAAATAAAAGTAGAACTTGAACCAGAGCAAATAAGTTGTATGAAAGAAAACATCCTATTAGGAAAACAGCATGACATTCAATGTATCATAAGAGAAAATTAGTTTTACACCCGGAGCCCTAAACGAGTTTCTTTAAAATTAAATATCTTGGATTCCTTGGAGTCGGATCAGATATTTATTATTTATTTTTTACCTAATATAACATTTAGTTTACAATTGGATCAAATTAAACATATAAAAGCAACCTAAACAAGTCTGACAGCTGAAAAGATACTGTAGATCACTAAAAAAATATCAAGGTGTACTTTTTTTGTAATATTTTGTGTAGTGCTCTATTGCATTTTGCTTAGAACCTTGAGGAGAGGAATGTCATGGTCAATCTGGATGTGGTTTGGACAGGCTTGGGACAGCCACTCTTCATATTGAAGTTCAAATAGAGCTCACATCAGCATCAGTCTTGAAGTATAGTGTATCAGCAATATGTTGCTAAAGTTACTGAAGCATATTTTATCGGGTTCAGCTCCACTCATGTGCTAACTCTGGCTGCCATAGCATTAAATTAATTGAACTTGCTGTTTTATTCATTTTGTGCACAGTTCACTTGTGGGCCACTCACACCCACTGTTGTTCAATGAAAAATTGAGTATTTTTGATGCCTGGCATGCCCAGAGTAAACGCAACAGAAACATCTTCAGTGGTGTCATTAATGCTAATGTTATAAAGGTCAGAGAGTGTTAAGCTGAAAAGATAATGCTGCCACAGTGCACCAGCAGTGATTAACTGTTAGGATTGGATTTCAGGAGTTACAGTTGTTTTATTTACTGTTAGTATTATTTTGCTTTTATAATGATAAAGTTTAGTATGACCGTCTGTGTTTCATTAACAGCGCCATGTATCAGCATTAACCTGGCTCTTATGCATGCATTATAGTTATAATATTCAGCTTCGAGTCAACTTGTAGTATTTTTCATCTTCTTGGAAAATTGTGCAAGAATAGATTGCATAGATAAGTGTCGTTCTGGAAACTATAGATAAGATACTGTTAATTTATGCTATTTTACAGACGTGAAGTTTGATGGGCTTGAACTGGTCACTCATGTCTGAAGCATGAGTAAGGGTTTTTTTTACAACAGAATCAGGGAAGTAAGTGACACAGCTAACTGCATGTCCACTTTCAGTTAGAGAGAAACACCTGAAAACAGAAAATAACAACACACACACACACACACACACACAAGGCTCTTGGAGACTTGTCATCTCTTAGAGCCCAGCGCTGTAATAACTCTGCATTTAACCAGAAGAAAATAAATCTACGTAAAGCTGATTCCTGTTTCCTGAGTGTTACTTCTTGGGGCCTTCAGATAAAAGAACCGGTTGAAGTTAAAATATCACAGCATATTATAAACACAATCTATCATATAAAGCAAATGAAGAGTGCATGCCATGGTTTTGGGATGCTCACATGTTTTATATATCATTTGATTCCTTACCTGAGGAGCCTCCTCCAACTGTGGCTCACCAAGAAATATCCAGTAGTGTCAGTTGCGGGGTCTTGGCTTTCTTCCACCTCGACAATGAGCTTCTCGTCTGCCTAATCGTGACAGCTACCAGAGCTCTGGAGAAGATCTGCTCCCACCTGACATGAGCACAAGTCATGGTCCAATAACTGGGATGTGCCAAACGAGGAAGCAAGTTTCAAGAGAGTGCTGCTATTATGGGATGGCTGTCTCAGTGCATGTCAGAGGGCACCAGTGTGTTTTGGACTATAGTTTGATTCAGGTAGTTTTTTAAAATTATCTCGATATCTGATATTATCTGCATATTTGGTCTAAATACATTTTAAATGCAAAGCAAGTTATGAAAATTTGTTTTATTTTTTAAAAATTGGCTCCTTCTGGTCTTCATTCCTGTTGGGTAGCAAACTGCATTCAGCTTCTGTCCCAGTAACTCACTTCCTGAGTTGATGGCCATAATGAATAACTAAAGTGAGTCTGGAAATCACCAGAGACAAATGGCTGCATCCTTCATCTTAAAAGGATTGTATCCTGCCTTAAGACAAATAACTGAAAATACTGGCTATTTGTTTGAAACATACCCTAGAGACTCACCTAAGAAAGACATTATAACTTTAATTTCACGAACCCCAAGCTGTGTCTCAGCTTGACCCAGCAAGAATAAAAGTGCTGATGGGCCTTTAAAAATAATATGTTTAGGGGTGACGGAATAGCATAATCACCTATTTTCTTCTTAAAACATAATGAAATGACATTTTAAGAATACATTATAAAGACACAAGAAAGGCAAGATGGCTTTTATACATGCAAATGTTTACAGTTTGAATGCAGTCATAGCATTTCATACTTCATTGTGACAATTATCCTCTAAGAATGTCATTCCGTTCACCCATTATACTATTCCCACACAGTCAGGTGGATAAAATGGATTTCACTGAAATATTTGCATGCATTGTACTACAGTTACCAAGCATACCAAGCCCTGTGGATATCGTTACATTTGCACTCATGAAAGTCAAGGTACTGTACTTTGCAACAAGGTGCATTCAGGAGAGGTAGTTTCTACTGTATGAACATGTGTAGGAGCTGAGCATCTTTGGATTGGTTTTATTGGCCAGGTAAGTTGGACACACAGGAATTTGAGTCTGGTACAGTGGCTCTCAACATGTACGGTATGTACAATGTTCTTCTGTAAAAAAAAAAAAAAAAAAAAAGTAAACAAGATAAGACTGAGAGAACAGAAAAAGAAAAAGTGCATTTGGAAAATTAGAATAAAAATTAAAGTACTTTGAAATATAGAAACATATATGTAAGAACATGTTTTCTCAGTGGGCTTTTTGCTTGTAATTGTGTTTCCATGCATTTCTTGCAATAATTATGTGTTTTTATATCAAAACCTGTTTTTTATTTTATTTACAGACAGTAAGTGCCTGAAAACATCATTGCACAAGCAGGTTGTGAATTTGGTGTAGTATTCATTTTTATATCTTTCACCTGTCCCTGAACATGAACGCACTTTATGCTGCCTTGAGCTGTAGCCAATAAAAATGTCATTGTGTAGACTCCATATTAAGTCACATTTGTGTTCGGTTAATACTGTGTTTATTTGAGCATTACAAGTCACATTTGTGTTCTGTTAATACTGTGTTTATTTGAGCATTACTTGAGCAGTTGAAACACTGTTTACTGTGGACACTTATCATTTGAAATATAAATGTCATTGTTGCAGGAGCTGGTTGCTTGGCTATTGAAGTGTTTTTCCACTTTAACAAGTACCTTGCGTTTCTCAGGATTAGGATCTTTTTCTGGAAGTCTACTATCTAGTGTGTTGTCCTCGCTCCTGTTAATATTCTCTGTGCTCCAGAGATTAAAGGACTCTGTACTCAGTGGTTATCTGTCTTGTTCATGTTAACATGTCCTGTCATGTGGTTAACACAATATGTTAATGCAGTTGTAAAGGGAACATGGGACATTATTTGTACCCTTGTTACCGTTTTCTTAATGCATAATGCATAAGAAATAAAGTAATGATGAAAGGCTGCAAATCCAAAAAGCATTGAAAATAAGTGTTTTTATACTGTAGCAAATATTTGAAAGACTGTGAACTCCTTGAATGTTTAATGAGATAACACACACATTTTTCACCCCCAAAACTTTGGTGCTTCTAAAAGGGAAGTAATGATATTTGCAGTTTCATGATACTGCAATAGAAAAATGTGTCAACACAGTTGTGTGACTATGACAGTATTCACATTCGAGCGTATCAGATTACTGTACATTCATTACCTGTAACCTTACAGGGACAACCAGGATGTTACATTCCTTCACATGGATGCATCATGTATATTTTCAGGGTATCAAAGACAGAGAGAAAGCTTTCTCTTCCGGGGCTGTGCTCCCTCTTTGACATTAATGAGAGCTATTAGTTGGCATTTAATAGAGGAAGTAATTTTAGTAACCTGGGACTATGGAGATAAACTGTTTAGCAGTGACTGTCATTAATGAAGACAAGCTCATTTCAACTCCAGTTATTAACACCTTCCAAACCATGCATACCTTTCTCTGTGCATGTGTGTTCTAATACCAAATGTCCTGACAGCAAGGGAGGGGGAGGAAATTTAGCAAATGCTATAAAATGTAATTTATTTAAACTTTTCCTATATCAATCAGGCTTTTATGGTTAGGGCATACAGTACATTTAGAGTTCAGGTCTAGTTTGGTTTCCCAGACTAACTCACAAGCAGCCAAGTAATTATTTTTCAAATGCTAAACTGACTCCATTTGCATTTAAAACTTAAGATGAGTCACAGTTTGGGATTTTTTTTCTATTTGGAGAGGTAAAATGGTTAAATGTCCTCTGGGTTCAAATAAATCAAGCAGTCATTTATACAGTCATGCTGGCTCAGAAGAGATAATGTCATAAATTCAGAGGCCCTGATCCTGACAGGTCTCTGTCTTCCTCCAGAAGGATAAAACAAGAAATATGAAATGGCCGACAGCGTTCAAACAAGACCTCCAAAGGGAGGTGGCATTTTCTATCACCACTCCAAACCAAAGTAGTACAACACTGCCTGAATGATTTGCATGAGCTGAGCCAAGCTCTCCGCAGAGCTACTCATTTTCTTCATGCATTCATTCATTCCTTCCTCCTAATGTACATCCATTATATTCACTGATAGGTTTTGATAGACACCACCTTGCAGTTGAAGGTGTGAGTATACCATTCATTTACAGTATATTGCCTTTACTGATCAAAGGCATGAATGTATGAAAAACAGCATGAAACCAACTCTGAAAGAGGCTGGCTGTGATGACAGCCAAATGTAAATTCATCCCAGGCAATACATACGTATATTGATTTTGACCTCTATTTTCCTTTGATTTTTCATTGGATTAAGTACAGTGAATACTTTCTTTCACTGCGTGTTCAGCCTTGTCTGCTAGTTTGGTCACCTACAGACATCTTTTATTTTGATTTACATCTCATTCACTGTATCATACAACACACATGCTGTAGCCTTGGGATAGCCCTGTGATAAACTAATGACCTGTCTAGAATGATGGATGGATATTGTATGGCAAACAACAGTTTTCAGTGCCTTTCTGCCAGCAGATAATATGAATTGGTTTATTACAAATCATTGATCTAGGCTCCATTCTTGTATCTGTCTGGCTGCTGCATTATCATCATTATTGCACAAAACAACATTTATTCAATTTCAGATACTTTTTTTAAATTTCTTGCAACATATGCCTGGACTAATATGAATATTTTCCAGCTAATTAAATTACCACCATACACTGCCTCACAGCTGTTATAACAGCTGCTTAAGACTTTTATTTCTATCTTCAGCTTTTATTTTCACATGAACTCTGTCCTTAGATTTGCTACCACTTTCATTGCCATTTCAGCTTATTCAAACAAATTTTAAGAGTGCTTTGTCTATTGCTTTAAAGTGTTATGCAAGTGCAGTCCATTATCCATTTAATTTCAGATGAACTTTGATTATCTTTATTGGCAGCACTATTGGTCATGAAAAAGACTAGAGCCGCAGACGTACAGTACCTATCACTCTATCTACGTACCTATCTAGCTAATCTTATAAATCACATTTTCACTGTACCCTGTGCTACAATAGTCAGGTCGTACTATGGATTTGCATCATCATAAAATTCTGTTTTCATTATCAGTCATTCTCTTGAACAGCTTTAAAAGATCTATGGTTTTGGATGGAACCGCTGGCTACAGTTGTAGCCTATAGCTCAACAGGAGACCTATAACTAATGAAATGGCTCTGCAGCTGTCACAACTGTTAAGTCTTGGCATATGTAGCGGTTTGGTCTATGCTGGATCATTGAATATGCCTGGATTTTGCACTAAGGCCTCAATAAGCATAGAACAAGCTGTCCAAGCAATTTTTAAGTGTTTTTTTCTTGTAAAGTTCACCTCATTTATTTAAATTTGTTTAAGTCACACTAACTGGAGCTAGGTCTTGTAATATGCATCTAATTCTAAAAAGAATATGAAGTACCTTGAATGGCCCCAGCAGAGATTTTTTTTTTTAACTTTGTCACATCTGATGATTTCAGCCTGTTCCTAGGAGCAAGGCTTATTAAAACACAAAACAGTTACACTGTAATTATTCAGAGACAAATATGACCCAGCCTTTTTCAATGATTAAAGAGTGACTTTTCTGAGAATGGCTCAGGTGCGGATGGCAAAATTAATTCCATGAGATAATATTTAATAATTACTTAATGGATGTACCACACAGTAGGTTCTCTCTGTGGGAATAGGCCATGTAGGTATTCATATCTATTTCAATCCTACGTGGGAGACTCATCTATTTTGACCATCTTGTCACTGCCAAAGCTTTATGCTGTTGGAGTGGGCCTTTTTGGCAGGTTTTCTTACATTACACACACTGCATGATCAGTGGTGATTTAAAACCTGCCCAGTAACAAGGACAGCTCATCTCTTAATCTGTCTACAAATTGCATGGCTGCAATGGAATAGGACTGGCTCTTCAAGCAGCTGCTTAAACAGAAACTCTTCTTCACCACGACTTGAGCAATGTGACAGTCCCTGGCCCATGATGCAATGCTGAAGGGCACAGATAGAAGACTTTGTGGCAAAGGGGAGAATTTATACTTGCTGATGTTGGCTCCTGATTTCCAAATGGAATTTCTTCTGGTGGCTGGCAGCAAACCCAATGAAGCACCTGAAACAGACCTGACCTGATCGTCAGCACTAGGATGTATGGGATTACATATGCTGTATCTGAATTTAGGCACTTGAGACAAAGAGGACGGTCTCCTGTTTTGAAATACAGCATATTGCCACATATACCATACAGTATGGAGCAGCACTGTTGTTACAATGAAGAAAAATGAGCACATTTCATGGCTCTACTTCAGTGCAGGTGTGTGCTTCAGAAAGGACTGTGGCTGTATCAATGTTTTCTGGATGGATTCATGGCACTGAATTGCTGACTAACAGCTCCAGAGCTCCCTCTCCACATTGATCTGGGAAACCTGACTAAATAGTTAAAGAGTTGAGGGATTGGGTTGGTGGAGCAGAGTGCATTGCCTAGAGACATGTTGAAATGAGAAGATAACACAGATATAAATGAAATACATTATTAACCAAAATTACTAGGATACAACGTGGAAGGAGAATAAAACCATGCAGGAAAAGTCTTTTCCTCAGTGCTGCTGATACACTCATTTATAAACAAAGAAATTACAAATATGCTAAAATAATTAGCTGAAGGCATAGTTCTGAATGGCTACATGGATAGGGAGGGATATCTGTTATGCTGCAACAGAAACAGACCCATTGCTGAGAACTGATTATCCAGACCAAAAAAAAAAGCAGGAATGTTTATTAAGAGCTTAGTGGAAACATACTCAGATTGTTTACTTAAAGTCCCTCTAACTAACGTTTGACCATTTGAGAGCGACTGAGAATCAAAACTAATTCAGGCTGTAATCCCTCGTCTGCTCCCTCCACTCCTCCCTGTCCCTCCTACCTTGTCTCTGAAACTGCATCATATGTGGTAACTACAGCCGGAGATAGACTCAACAGCCAGGCAGCTCAGCGGTAATAACCAGCTCCAGAACTAATGCATGTGGAATATAGCCCATAGAGTGTGTGGTTTTCGATGACATTGCAGAGACACAGGTCCTTTTTCCTACCCAAAGCAGTAACACAAACAAATTATATAAAGGAATGTTTTTCCCAGTAATATTGATTCAGTACTTATGCTCCGATCACTGGAGCATCGTGTTCAATGTTGCATACTTGACACATATATTGTTATGAGGCAACTGTGAGTTATATGTGAAAGGAAGACTTGCACATTATGCTTTGATAGTTGAACAAACTCCACGCTTTTCTGGTTGTGTTAATAAAGAAAATCTTATTGTCTCACTAAAATGCTGCATGGAGTGCAGTGTTATGTCCAACATAAACAAACCATGTGGCCTGGACCAAACCTGAGCAAAAATTAGCAAACTGAGCAAAACTACTTCATTTTCTAATCCATGAAAACACGCTGGTCTCCAGTAATTGGACAACAAAACACTAACGCTATAATGACTCCAAATTGCAACCAGAATAATTCAATACAAAGGACAAAAAGCTAACGTTAGCTTGCTAATGATGCCGACATATACACGTTAGCCATCTACTTGCATGCCTAGAAGGAAGGAAGCCACATCTGAGTCAAATTTTAGTCCTTTGGATGCTTTTAATGCTCTCCATCTCTGACATGCCAAGGCAATGTTAACCCTGGTTTTGCCTCGCTCTTCACGCTCTTGTCACTCTCTTTCTGTGCTACAGAACGCAGCCTCTTGGGTCTGATCGACCCACTCGCATCTTGAGTTGTACCTTTATGGTCAGTCTGTAAAATGAGCCATAATGGTTTGAAAAACACATTTTATAACCTCAGATCAGTGGGGGAGTGGGAGAAGTGTGGTGCAGATTTTAACAGCACTGACCAGAAAGGGCCTGAAGTTAGCTGAGAAGGGGTGGGCATGGTTTACTTCAAGACAATTTTTTACTTGATTTATCCCAATTTGCACCAAATCTTAGTTAATGCAGCTTTGAGTAAAAGTACCAATACCACAGTGCAAAAATACTCTGTGCAAAAGTATTAGCATAAACATAAAGTACTGAAAGTAAAGGTACTTGTTATTCAGAATGACAGTTTACCATTAAATGTATATTATATTGCTGAATTATAATTATTGATCTATTATTGCTTACATCACATTTATTGTTGCAACTGGTTATACTACAGCTAATTTTGCTTTATAGACTTATAATTTGAAGTACCTTACATACTGCTGGGTAACTTGTGAATTTCCCATTTTGGATCAATAAAGTCAGTGATTATGCTGGATTTTGTTTTATTAATCTCATCTTGAAAGGTAACCAGAAACCAAAGATACCAAATAAATGTAGAGAATACAAAGTACAATAGTTCTCTCTGTAATCTAGTGAAATCAAAGTGTAAAGTAGCAGAAACTGGACATACTCAGTTTCTTCAAAATTGTACTACAGTACAGTACTTGAGTAAATGTACTTAGTTACATTCCACCTTTGTGTATCCAAATGACAAAAAAGTACAGCATTTTCACTTCTGATGTTGCTCCATACTCCAAATGTAATTTCATCCAAAGGATATGCTGGGATCAGGGGAGCCGCTGAAAATGTGGCGCCTCTGTGTCTGATGCTGCCCATCTGCTGTGACAAGAGGATGCTGCTAACTAATGCTTAGCATCTGCTTTGATTTGGGGGTGTCAGAGGATGAAAAAAGGCTAGCAGGCTATCAAGGGAGATGTACAATATGCTGTATATTTTTAGTAGGACCTTAAAATGCAGTTTGCATCAGATCAGCACTTGGGCACTGCCTTTGCATGGTAGGGGGTGTTGCCTCACCAGTAACTCACGAGTCCCAAAACGTGACCAACACATGACTGCCCCTCTGTTGTTTTGTGATTCTTAAATGTGCATTGGCCAGTATTGTTTTATAAAAATTTAAAGATAAAAAAATCTGCAAGGTGCTTTGAAATAAACTGTCAAACATGAGAACAGAACTGTCTCAAAGAGAAGCATGTTACAGAATTTCAATCTATAAACGATTGCAGTATTAGCTTGCTTCCCCCTCCGAGAAGAGCATTTGTCTCAAAGATTATCTTGCTCTCTTTCATCAAGGTCCAGTGAGCTCACCTTTGATACCCAGGCAAAATACATGAGAGTTTTCTCAGAGGGACCAAGGCACGAGGTAGACACCTGAGTTGAACTCAATCCTCTATATGAATGAGGTTAGATAAAAACATATTTTCTTATCTTGCACTTACCCTTCAGAGAGGTGAGAGCACAAGAACTTGAATGTGGGTCACAAGGGGTTGTCTCCAACTTTATCAGATTATCCTCATCCATGTCCTTTTTCTCCTTTGTTTGTTGCATTAAGAACATACTTTCTAACTTACCTAGCATTATTTTTTGATTGTCAGTGTTTTCAGTAAGTTAGTTCTGCTGTGAGTAAAAAAGCCATGGCTTGAAACACAATTGAGAAATGTGTGACCTGGAATTTTCCAATAAAGCCTACATTTTTGCTGTTGTAGTTGCGTTGCTATTAAAGAAAATAGACATTATTTGCGGCCTTGCTGGCTGCTTTCATGATGGACCATGTACAGGATTTTTTTTATTTAAACTACATGTTCATTTTATTTTAGTATTTTAGGCTATGCCCTCATCTCCAGTGCAACACATCAAGACAGTCTGGATGACAGTGTCCATTTGCAGTAGTCAAAGTGAGGTTTTATTTTCAGCAAGGACATTTTACTAAACTCCCATCATTAATGGTGGATATCAAACTTTCAAGGCTGTCGTCCTGTAAAATATGACAGTATATGTGATTTATGCAATCAGAATATGATGATGAACTGTTATGTGGTATAGTTTTGCGACATCTAGCAACCATATAAATTATGTTGTATATAAAGGCAAAAGTCAGCATTAGGTTAGGAGAAGGTTGGGGTGGATGGCTAGGTACACAAAACACAGGACTTCTCCTCAGGAGATCCAAAGGGCTGTAAAGCTTGGTAGTGCAACTTACACTGTTGTTAATGATGGAATTGTTGTAATTCCTCCTGTGACCATAGGAGTACTATTTAATGAGACGCCCCTGTGGGTCAAATGAGAGGGAAGGGACAAACAATCATATGGGTCGTACAGGTGGGAGGACTTGTTGAATTTTTCAATCTAAGACACTCCAAAACATTTTATAACTGTTTATATCAATGTTACATTTTTATTTTGGTACAAAACACTTCATATATTCAGTGTGTCCACAGGGAACATTTACATTAAGAGAATAAAGAACAAGACATCATCAGGATTTTTCAGCATTAGAATACTCCTAAATTCAGCAAAATAACATAAAACCCTCTCTGAATTATGCTTTAAAAGTTTTCATGCTGAGTAATTTCCTCTATGTACCTGCCAAATCAGCCTGCTATCTACTAAATGATGTATATAATTAAAGTTTTACCCTGCAGGTAATGTGATAAACCATACCAAGGACTCTAACAGATGATAGGGTTATATAGCTGAAGTACACCATTTTATAGAAACTTGAGCACAAACCTCCAGGTTTGGAGGTGATAAAAACCACAACTATGGACAGTTTCTAGATAAGAGAGAGGCTTTATTAAGCTATTACTGCCATTAATGCCAAATATTACAAGGAAAGAAGTTCACTGTTTAGTGAGATGAATCTGTTGCTTTTGATTTCTGGTGTTGGAAAAGGTAAAAAAAAAAAAAAAAGACATTTGCTCTGTCACAACAGTTACAACATTTAAAAACTATTTAGGGGTGTGTGTGTGTCCGGGGCAGCGTATACATCTTTGTTTAAGTTCATGCTTCAAATATATAGAAAGAAAGAAACACCCGTCCACTTCTGGGAGTATCATATCACAGAAAGAGGACTGTTGTTCTAGGTTTATACTTAGAGATGACAGCCTGAAGGAGACATATTTATATATCTGAAATTCAATGCATTCATATATATAGAAGCCTCTAAATGTCCTTCTAGACACAGCTTCAATGACAATGGCATCTTCCTTGTGTTGGCTTGAAGCAAACATCAACAGCAGTGACATGGAGAATGGAGATACGAAGGATACACATGAAAACATCCATTCAGCAGCGAAATGGCACCTTAGGCATTTACACATAATGTTATTGATCTATTGTTGCTGAGAGCCTGTCCTCCTGTAAAATGTGAGTCCATATGTCATTTAAGCCAGCAGGTTATTACGACCAAGAGAAATATGTTACGGTTAGGTGACCTCTAGGCCGTAGTAATTATGACACAATTGGAGGAGGAAGTGAGGTGACGTAGTACAAAATCCACATGAGGCAGAGGAGGTTAGGGGGAATGAATGAGACTGAAAGCACAAGACTCTTTCACATGATGAAGGTTTTTAAACACTAATTACTACTACTACTATTAGCAATTAGCATTTTGATGATGGTGATCAATAATCTCCTGTAGGTGTTCAGCTGGGTTGAGATCCAGTGACCGTGAGGGCCACAGCATATGATTCACATCATTTTCATACTCATCATGTCGTTCAGCCCCTTGTGCCCTAAAGGTGTAAGCATTGTCATCCTGGAAAAGACCGCGCTTCTATTCATGCTTTTCTTTTGATTAGTCACCTGTCTGTACATGCTCACACATGTATTCTCATGCACAATAATGTTAATACCACTGGTTTATACTTTTTAACAATATACACTTAAACATCCTGTTTCAATAAGATTGTACATTCTCTTCAGATGCCATTTCACATAAGACTTAAAAAGGAGCCATGTCAGCTCACTGATATGAGCAGGAGAGGTGGAACAGCGATGGAAAATGAATACTTTATTTTTCAATCCAGAGGTTAGTGAAATGGAAAGATATCTTAATATCAAATGAAAGGGGGATACTGTCAAGATAAGCACACACACTTAGTCACTGTGGGCTGAGTGAAGTACAAAGCGGAAGGAAAAGTCCACATGGGTTGTGTGAGTGTGGTAGAGCTGAGACAGTTCAACATGTTTTACTTCATGGTGTGATATATTATACAAGGAAAATGAGAGATTACTTAAACAGCTCTGACTTTCCGAGTGTTCTTCCTCTCAGTTAACTGAAAGAAGGGTCATCCAGTTTTGTGTGCTCCACAGTTACTTCCTTTCCCTTGTTCAATTTTGTATTTTTATTTCATTTTTGCCATGGATGCAGTTTGAGGTCTGAAGCCAGAAAATGTGCTTCCACAAATGTATCAAACCCAGTTCTGACAAAGTGACCCTAACTCAAGGTTCACTGACTTTTCCCTTCCACTTTCCGCCACCTCCCATGGTCTTCATCAGCAGGTGGAATCTGTTCAGTTTCCATGGAGATAGCCGAGTATCAGTTTAAGCCATATTATCAGCATGTGATACAGACAATATGAACAGGTGCAACCATATTTGAACTAACTTACATTTCCAGATTTATGTAATTTTTCAGCTAGTTCATCATGAATTTGTTATAGTCTTTATTTTAAATGAGACAGATATGTCTCACGTGGAAAACATATGGATATATGACCAAAACAGTGATCACATGGTCACATCTACACCATCAAAAAAGACAAAACTCCTGCAACTTCAGCCTCTCCTTCATTTTATTCTCTTTTTACTGTCATTTAATGGTGAATATTCATCTACATTTACATTTACATTTCTTCATTAAGCAGACACTTTTAACCAAAGCAATGTAAGTTTAAAGCAATTTATTGTCCAAGCAGTTTTGATTGAGAGAGGGTTTCAATGCCATTTTAGTACAACATTAACATTTATTTCAGCATTTTTCCTGCTGTCTTCTGTCAGGAGTGGAAAATATGGAGTCCTCTATTTGCATGTAAAGATAAAGCACCAACATTAATCTTAGAATCTTAGGTTTTAAAGAATGTGATGGCCCAGTTTTGTTATTTCTTCACCCACTTGTCTCTATATCTTTAACCTACCAGTTTCTTGTAAATCTTGACATATACTGTAATTCCCATCTTTATGGAAAAGTAGTAATAATTTGGGTTAGCTTGTGATTCTATTTCAAATGAGGGCAGGGCTGAACTCGTCAATGTTTTGGCTGTTTGTCCTAAATCCATTCTCGTTTCCTTGCGTTCTTGTGTTTTCTATATTTCCTCTATTCACAATTCTCATAGTCTTTTTTCCTGATCTTTCTCTTCCCACAGTCTTTTCCTACTTCCTTCACCCTCTCGCTTTAACTCCGCCCATCTGCTTCTTCGTCTTTTAAATGTCAGACTTTCATTTTAAGTTAGATCATTTTCTCTGCCGATTGGAGAGTGGGGAGAAGATGAGGAAGAGGGAGACAGGAATAAAGGAGAAGGTGAGACAGATAGCGGCTGCAAATGTAGGAATGTAGGTGTTCACACCTAAATTACAGGGAAATACAGAGAGGGGAACTAGAGGGGAACAGATTTGATGCTGTAAGTGAGCAGTATTAGAAAAGAAGGCATGACTCGAGTAAGAAGCATTGCAGTCTCCCCTTATCTCTTCACAGCCAATTTTTGAAACTAAATCTGAGCAAAGTAGGATAGAGGTTCGGGCAGTGTGGCATAGTGCAGTTTTTACCAGGTGTTATTTTTCTATTCTAAGCACATGCCAGTTCCCCTAAATTTAGCTCTACATTTTAAGATGAAACTTTTATGAGCCTTGTGGGAAAATTGGGTCATTGCAGCGGTAGCAAATAACATATAGAGTACTGCCTATAAGCGTACTAGCAATATAATACACCTTCTACACTGTTCAGAATTCTACTTAAAATTGGAATAAAATTCAGGGTTGTGCGCCAGGAGGCCTCTTTCCCAAAGCAACAGAATGAGAAATTCATGAGACCTTGGGTATCATTAGTGTGACAGATCTTGCCGCAGTTCTGTATTTACATCTGAATATACTCAAATCCAACAAAGCTCATCAATTAAAGAAACATTTCAACAGTTTAGGAAATATGCTTATTTGCCTTCTTTTCCTATGAAAGAATTGATAGACTACCACTGGCTATGCATTAAACCTGCATTATCCGATTTTTGGCCACTTGGGGGAGCATAACATAATATGGTGATAAAATTGATATGCTAAAATCATATCACCGATTTGATGTGGCCAACATTTTTTCAGTTGCCTATTTACACATTAGACACAGCAACAACACTCATTTAAATTCATGGTTTTCACCTTCAAAAAATGTAAGTCCAATATTCTCTGTCTCTTCCGCTCTGATTTGGACTCCAGAGGAAAAGATCCAGCTCTTTAACTGCTCATTGCTTCTTTGTGGCCACCAGCTAGTTGTTACCTTTGTCTGTCATTTGTTGTTGCAGACTGGGGATTTATAGCATAACATCAACCCACTTCCAACGTGTATGGAGAACAAAAAAAACCTAGCAGCTCCCATATTATAAAGAATATCTTCACTGTGATGTTATAGGGAGGGGTGCGGGCGGCTAGTGAGGCACAGCTAGCCAGGGCATCTGCAAAACATATGTTCTTCTTATTATATAGAGGTAGAGGTAAAATGTATTGATCTGCATTCATGGAAACTGCATTGCTCCTCATGAGCCTTCACCATTTAAAAGCATACACATATTGCACTTCATTCATTGTTAGCCTACACTTAAAAATAATACAATACATATTGCACATTCCCTTGCACACTACACATTCCTCATGAGCCATATTTCACATATTGCACATGCACATATATTTCACACATTTTCCCTATATAAAATACAAAATGCTCAAACAAAATTATAATTGAACTGTGGGCATGTTTAATAATGCATGTTCTTTCAGCATTATTGCAGCTTTCCCCTTTTGACTGTTGCTTTATATTGTCTTTTTTGGCACAACAGAGAGGAAGTAGTTTGGTTCTGTTTTGGTCTACCACTGCATATCATAACACAGTTTCTGTCCTGATGTGATAGATGGTATTCATATATATATATAGTGTATAATTGTGTTTAAATCTCAGTTAAAAATTGATCACAAAAAGCTGGGCTTTTGGCCTTCAGGGTCACTCACAAAAAAAGGAAAGCTTTCTTTACTAGAAATGGATGCCAGCTATAGCTAGAAACCAGGTTGAGAGAGTACCTAAACAGCAACGGGCTGAAAAACCCAAACATTGAGCTGAAAGATGCTAAAATTCTGCGAAGAGCAGAGGGGAACTGCAGAGTCAGGTAATAATTGTCTGTGGGTTTGTCAAGTGGCTCCATTTGGATTACACACAGAAAAATCATCCACTGTTAAAATGCAAAATACTAATCGAGCTTTAAGTAGAGGGCTGGACCCAAACTTGTGCTCACCAACCATATCTGGCAAACCCATTTACATCTGGACATAGGGATGGGATGATATGAATATTTCTTGATACAATTTGACGCATGGTAATGTTGTGTTTGGCTTGATTCAGTCACAATACAGTTAAAAATTTAAAGACAACAATGTATGACTATCTGTAAACTACTTGTACTTTATTCCTCTTCTTCTCCCCCTTTTGTAGCACTGGTTTGATTATGTAAAGAACAACCAGAATATACTGACTTGTGTTCCATTTGGCTTTCTTATTTTTAAAAAACCACATGGTATATCTCGCTGGACAAAATGACACATATTGTGACATTTTTGTGTTGCGATATATTGAATTTTAATATATTGTCCCATTCCCATACTGGATGTGCTACCCAGAAGTAGGAAATAACTCCAAACCCCTAAAATCACAACTGGTCATTTTTGCATGCTGCTTATGTTCATTGCGTGTAAACACTTCCTCATTATGCCTGTTGTGGAAGGCAGCTGTAGTTGAGAAATTCTGAATGAAGAGTTTTACATCATAGAAATAACATAAGTGATTTCTGTTCCAGCATAGCCTAAATAGGTTTGCCTGTTCTATGGCCGGTAACAGATGTCGGTGCTCTCTTTTTCTCTGTGTGTTTGTGTATGTGTGTTTATATAAGCACTCAAAAGCTGCATGCTGCTTTCTCTGCCTCCTGATGGCACACAGCCTGGCATGTCTGGGTAAGCAGTGGATTGCCTGGCTGTGTGTCTGTGCCGGTAAGCATGTGCGTGCACGTGTGTGTTGGAGAGAGCGTGTCGGATGACAGAGACAAAAAGTCAAACAGAGCAATACCATCATGAGATGCTGAGTGAATTTTCCTGCCGTCTCTGTTCCTCGTCCTCTCTGTCTGCATCTTTCATTTAGCCTGTTTGCTAACCTTTCTGTGTATCTACAATTTCTTTCAAAGTTGGCTCATCTCTTTCTTGTTTGTGCCTTGCATATTTCCACACCTCCGAGCTTGTCCTCTAAACCTATTTGCCTGTCTGTCTACTTGCACATTTTGCATTCCTGTCTCTCTTCTCTCACTTTGTACAGTTTCCTGTCTACCTTCTTGAGCATCTGCTTATTTGCCAGACTGAATACAGTATGGCAGCTTGCCTGTCTACCGGCCTGCTTGCCTTTGACCTTCACATCTAGCTATTCATTTGTGTGCATGTCTACTCTCTTTCTAGGCATGCAAGGAACTTCATCTTAATGTTTCTACTGCTGTCATTTTATGCCCCTCAGCTTTGTGTTTAAAGTGTAAAAATGTCATACTGCCAGTTCTATGCTGTTTCTCTATCAACCCATGCCCTTTATGTTCTATTGTCCATGTCTGTTAGGTTTTTTGTCACCTTGTAACTATCTCCTTCTCAGTCTTTGTGTCAGTCTGACTGCTTGTCTGCATTTAACTTTGCTGATCCCCGGAATCCTGTCAATAATCTTGTCAGTGTCTGCACAGCTTGATTTTTGTCTGTTCCTCTGTCAGTTCATCAGTACTCACGTTCTTCTTTTCTTTTGTTAATTTCCTGTCTCTCTCGCTCATTCTCTCAGCTCACCTGTTATTTAAAATCTCATGCTTCCTTCTGTGTCGGGATAATCTTCTCAGCACAGTGGGGGAGGATAGAGAGAAGAACAAAGGTGAAGAAGAGCAGCTGTTCATCAGCTAGTGAAAGACAGCAGGAAGACATGAGCAGAGAAGAGCAACTTCTTAACTTGGGAAATTTCAGGAGAATTTTACAGGGAGGAAAGGACTGTGGAGAGACAGGGACAGCCAGGGAGGAAAGAGAGACACAGAACAGGGAGACTAAGTGGATTAGAATAGAGGACAGAAGGGAAAAGTGAAAGAGAGAAACATCAAAGCTGTTGAGGGAAAATGGAGAGAGAGAGAGGAAAGTAGGCACAGAAAGTGGCTATAAAAGAACCCCAAGTACTATTGCTTATCAAAAAGCTGACAGTGGGCTTAAGTTAGCTGTCTGGCGGCCCTACCTAGAGACCTGAACCTACCATCAGTCCCTGTGGTCATCATAAAATTCAAGTCAGAATTGGTCCTGTGTTCACTTGGGTCTTTAATAATAAGAATGTGCTTGAGTTTCATCATTCATTTGAGTTTAAGAAACCGTGCTTGCACAAGACTCTCCACATCACTTTGCTTCACTTCACATTATGCTTTCCATGCCCTCTATTAGTCATTGCCCAAGACTAAAGTTAAGAAAGAGGGCTTGGCATGACAATCACTTTGCATTATAATAAACTACAAGGGTATGTATTGACTAATGTGCTGAAGAATTCTCTCAGAAGCCAGTAATACTTTGGCACTGCCACCAAAAAGTTTCTTTAAAGCTGCCAACTTGGCCTACAATTTGAAGATTTCTGACTCCTCAAGTGCACATGCACAAATGTAAATGCCATCAAGCTTTTCAGCAAAAACCCTATGGAAGAAATGGTTAAACTAAACAGCTGAAGTTTGTGAAGCTGTGACTGAGCTACAGTGCACAAATCTATTACTCTTTACCAGAGTAGCTACATGGATAAAAGAGAGAGGAAGCTACACGTAGCATGATGATGTGAAGCAAATCCTGACTATAAGAATCGCTTCTTGTCCCAGTGGACATCTTATGTCCTGAGGCGGAAGATGTAGTGAGTTGTCTTTATGTCATCCTCTAGTTTGACTGTGTTTTTAGCTCTTTGCCACCTCTGTGCCTCAGGCTTTATGATTAGCATGTTAGCTACAATGCAGAAATTATATGAAATGTACTTGTTTTTACTTAATGTATTAAATACCTGTCACACAGACTGTGGTTATTAGTCACCTGTATAAGAGAAAAATGATCTATGATGTGCTATTTTGAAACACTCTTTTACACACACACACACTGTTACACTTATAACCTCTCCAACACAAACACTTACTCATCCACCCTCACTCATACCCACTCCCACACAAGCTCACAACACTTTTAACCAGTCTTTATATGGGCACTTAACATTGCATTATAACTTACTGCGTTATAACTTATTGCAAGAAGAAACCAAAAAACTTTACTCTTGTTTACTGAGATGCAGCAAGGGTAAATTTGCAGTTGAAGTTAGTTTACCCACCTAAAGCCAGACACATTAAAATGTAAATCTTCTATAAACTTTGTATTTTAAAAAATGCAATTGCAAATGAGAATTGATTCACATTAAATCAACTGGCAATTTTTTTTAATGAAACAGTTTTACGTAAATTCATCCTGACTCAACCTTAAACCTTAATTATTAACTAATGTTTACATCTCAATGAACAAACCAAGTGTAATGGTTTGTTATCACAAGTGTCTTCTTTTAAACAGACATTGATCCTTTAAGGTGTATAAAATCACATGAAACCAAGTGTAATGTTTGAGTGGCTTTAAAACTCAAACATTACACTTGGTTTCATGTGATTTTATACACCTTAAAGGATCAATGTCTGGTTAAAATCACATGAAACCAAGTGTGATGTTTGAGTGGCTTTAAAACTCATACCTGTTAGTTTTTTGTCTTGAGACATATGCACATATTTACGACTAAATACTTTATAACTTTTTCCATTTTGGGCCCAAAAACAGGCCCTAATCAAATTTAATTGCTTTTGGTGCTCAAGAGACAAGTTTCCTTTATACCACTTATTTAGAATGTGAGCGGCACATTTATGGAAGAGCACACTGCCTTTTGATTTGATCCTTCCTCTGCATGGTCCCAGCTGTGCTAATCACTTTGTGCTGTCTCAGCTTCCTGACTACAGCCTCAAAACTCTCATTTTTCAGTATGTGTAGCAGGTCTTTTATTTCTCATACAGTAGTCAAATATTTCGTCAGTCACGGGGTGTTGTTGTGCTGTGCATATCCTGTGTGTTTTATGTGTTCCTGGAGTGTGTTACTGTAGATGAGTGAATTCAAAAGTGGTAATATGAGGGCACACAAAGTGACTGCACCACTGACCAGCAAAAGCCAGGTTTGTGGTCAACTATCAAATCATCATTGCTAGCTAATGTGCTCTTTGACCATGTTGTGATGCGCACCTGTCTAGGTGCATATGCACAATGCTCATGCGCTTTATTTGTTATACCCTGGGATGCACTGTGCAGGACATGCAAAACTTAAAAAGTAAGATGACACTGTGTTCATTGGGTGTTGTGGACATCAATATATATATATATACATTTATAAAAAGACATTGTTTTCATTAGTGATCTTGCTCCTTCACCTTGCACATGAGCAGATCTGTGTCCTCAGTGGAAAATCTTACTGACATCTGACCTGCCAAGTTTGACAGTATGCCAGCAATCCGCCAAATGTTCACACTCACACATATCTTAAAGGGCTTGTATGGTTACACACTGATTGGATAATTGCCTGTTACGCCCAAAACACACACCTGCTTTAATGAGGAGATCAAGTACAGCCCTTTTCTTACTTGCATGGGGGCTTGAACTGTTTTTCTGTCATCTAATTGCCAAAATGAACATGGACACACCCAAACACCACTTGTGCCAGTACATTTTGATCAGACGCCATGGATCCTCAAAAGAAGGCCTCTAGAGACCTTTACTATCTCATCATGATGTGTCATGGAGTGTAGTGATAATCAAGCCGTAGATTTCATAATTTAAAGGGCAAGGTCATCTGACCTTCAATAGGACTTTTTGGACCAGAGGAACTTTTTCATAGTTCATAGGACTATACGTGTCCTCGCCACAGTAACTGAGAACTATTACAGTTCTTAGAACACAGTTTTGAAGGACTTTTTAGTAGGTACTCTCCAAGCACAATAGGAACCATGAGAAACATATGTGTAAGTTGACTGCAGCACCACTGTCATTTTTTTAAAGCTGTGCAATCAATAACCGTCACCAGCAGCATGGGGGGCTGTAGTCCACCAACAAAAACCTCTACAGAGTATTTATTAGTGGCTCATTATATAATTAATGTTAGCAACACATACAGAAAATACTTACCGTTACCTTAGTGTTCCTACTGGTGGTGTAAATACAAACAGAAAAAAGCCTGCGAAGATGTGTAGTTCTTGGGGAAGCTCCCCAGTGGGGTAGTCCCTAAAACCATTTTGTCCAAAAGCACCTACTGTCATACATTTTCTAAGGGTGCAGAGGCCACTTGGCTGGCACTAAGACAGCCGCCCAACAAATGGATATGTTGTGTGTACATAGGCACATGGAGTTTCTTTAATTTTCTCACTGTTCTGTTAATAGCTTTGTTGCTAAAGATATTGAGCGGAGACAACCATATACCTACATAGTTGTTTATCTCTGTCATTGTTTCTTAAGCCAGCTATATTACACACATTACTGCCCTTAACTGTATTGTTGTGCTACTACGTGTATCATTGTGTTTCCAGTGCCGGTTATATTCCTTGTATTGTTGTGTGTTTCCACAGTCAGCTATCATATCTGAATAGCAGTTGCCTGAGTTTTGTTCTGCCCAGATCCTGTTGTTATGCTTACCTATCTACGTAACCTGTTTACCTGCAATCTTATTATTGCAATCTATTTTCCTCATCATTATTTCCTTGTTTTGAGACTGCATCTGGGTTTTCAATTTAGAACCATGACACTGGGATTATAGGTTATACCTGAAGTAAATAAATTCATAATTGTAGCATGAATCCAAATCCTGTGTCTTGAGTCTACGTCCGAAACAGTCTAGTATTTGTGCTTAGCCCAAGGCTACAAAGGGGATCATTGCAGGGGCCCTGTTACTATTTAGACCACTTCCATAAAGGATTTGGAATTTTTCTTTTTTGATGCACAGCACAATCAAGGTAGTTTAAATTTAGGAGTGTAGAAACTGCATCACTCAAATGCCAGTGTTTCTATTCTATCTGACCCAGTTTTCACCACCCACTTCAAAACCATAACTGCTGCATTACTGGACAAACTCCAATTAACACTTGTCACATAGAAAATCCAACACTTATTAATATGAGAAAACTTGCAGTGAATATTGGCTAAATAGCTTTTTATGGTTTAATTAAGAGACCATGGGAGACATACTAACCCAAATGTGAAAGAGAAAAGAGAAAGAAGGGCAGCTTGGAGGGATAAGGCAGAGAAAGGCAGATAATCATGTGTTTGACATTTCAGTGCCTGGTGAAAGAGAGGATGTGAGAAAAGAAGATGAATAGAAAAGGGATTAGGGGTATAAAAAGAAAGAGCTTCTCTTAAGATGCTTTCTCTCTTAAATGCAAGTGGGAGGAAGTGAGAGGAGGGCCTGTGGTCAGAGAGAAAGTAAGAAAGAAAAACGTGTGAGAAGGTAAAAGAATGCAAGAGCTAGAGAACCCTCCTACACTCACCGATCTATTTCTAAAATGACCCTCCAGGCTCTCAGGCTCGAGTGATGCATGTCTGGCTACACAAACAACAACAGAGACATGCACATGTAAGTACATCATCCATCTTCTGTCACTTCAGTAAACTTCAATCAGCTCTTACCACACCGTCTATTTGAACACATATCATACTGTAAACAGATATATATTATTAGATTTACATCTGCAGATAATATGTTTTCTGTTCATTTTCAATGACATGTTATACCTTCAACAGAAAAATTTGATTTTTTTAAATTAACTGTTTTGTTTGTTTCTATTTCTGTTACCCTTTCCCAAAACAAGCGAGAACAGAGAACAAGCATAGCATATCCACTTGTGAATTTTATTAAAACTGTCAAAAATGTCACCTAATCTTTGACATAATCAGGTTGTTGGAACACAGCTGTGAAGGGTTGTATGAAAGCTAAGATTTGAGACAATAAGGTGGAAGAGAATGACAAGAGAATCCAGATCTTTATGTCCCCCATGCCCAAAAAAATGTCACCTCTTTCAGATTCTGTGAACTACATTTGGAGTTATAAAGTGAGACTTTGATAGTGATTTTTCTCTGCCATGCATTTGCTTCATGGCTGTCTTGTTGTCTCATTTTTAACTCAGCAAGATTACCTTACAGACATGCCGAGCAAAGTAACCAGGCAGTTCAAAGAGTTTTTGGTTCTTCAAAGTGGGGTTTGAAAATCATGTCTAGGAAAATAAATGTGCACTTGACTCCATTGTAGGAGTTTAAGTAAGGTGGATTATTGACTACAGTTCATAAATATTATTGTTATAATGGGAGGGAAGCCAGTGAGGAATCATGTCTGTGCTGCTGTCACAGTGACCCCTACTGACCGTTGATCAGGGCACCTGTGAGGGCCAGCTAGATTTAGAAGAATATGGTGCGGCCCTTCATACATATAGAAAGTGTTTTAGATGCATTTTTGGTGTCTGCCAGTCCCGTGTCTCACACAACAGGTAGAATTCCATTCTATCAAATATGTCAGTCTACACCAACCCAGAGACATACACGGGAGATGCACATCACCCCTGGACCTCCAGCATTATTTTATGCTTCAACTCTTTTTTTGCCCCCCAGGCATTTAGTGAAGCATAGTCTCGACAGACAGCTGTGTAAATGAGACTGTCCTCTTGTAAAATACTACAGTATACGCTGTTTGTTCCATTAGGTTAATAGGATGAAACGTTACCTGTCATAGTTTGGTGACATCTAGTGACCACTATTAATTATGACACAAGGAACAAAGTATATAGAGCACAAGGTCAATATTGAGAGGAGGATCAGGTGGATGGCTAGCTACACAAAAGACTTTCAGAAGAGCTGAGTTTTATTTCTGTCTGGCTTGTGCTTATCAAGTGTTTTTGTTCCTAAACATGAAAAAGAATTTTTTTTGTACTTAAACGTATAATTTAACCAATAGTTTTTTCCCTAAACCTAACCAAGTCGTTTGTGTGGCAAAATGTAATGGAACTCTGATGGTTTCATACTCATTACATTGTATTTATGACAATTTCCAAGACGATGGAGCTCCGGTAGCTTGTGTGCTAGCTAATCTGTGAGCTAGCCATCATGTTTATGGTTGTTTCCATGATGGCAAAGGTCCGTAAAGCTTGGTAGTGTGAGGTACATTAACATTAATGTTGGCAGAGTTGTTGCAATTCCTCCCTGCAATAAGAGCGCTATTTGATGAGACACCCCTATAGTCTGTCGGTTACAAGTGTGAACACCAATGGGGAAAAGTTCTACAGGGCCAAACAGTTCACGCTCAGAATCCAGACAGTTGCTTTTGTCTTGTCACTTGCTATGTATCCATAGAATTCACAAACAGTTTGAGACCTCTTCCTTGCACTTGATTCAAAACTGTCAGATTTACAGCAGAGACCTGACACATATTCTCTCTGTGAACAAGGTCTACAGGGTTACTCACACAAACCTATTGAGAGGATTTACACAAGTTACCTAAAAAAGGGAGTCTGAAACTTGCATAGTGTCATGTTTAGCATCACTGCGTCCTTATGTATAGTCACATTATGTTTAATATTGAAATCTTGCATCAAAGAGAGCCATTTTTATCTGGTTACTGTTATCAAGTCTGCAGTGACAGTCTGCCATCATGAAGCAGTGTCAGACAAATAATGACAAGCTGAAAAACTGCAATATCCTGGCAGCAACTTAAACTTTTAACCCCAGCTATATGAAGTGTATGGACAGCACAACATGTCCACACAGTAATGTTGGAAATTGGACTAAGTGTAGTGCCATTCAAGGGGATATGAACAGTAATGAATTCATAACATTAATATATAATTATTGGAATATGTTACTTAGGATTTAAGGAATACACTTTGTATTAACATACACTGTTAAAGTGTGCAAGTAAATACAAAAAGTTACTTATGCTGTGAATATTAACACTCATGAAACCCAAGACATTTGGTCAAATTGAGCCCAAAACATAAGGATGACCCTATTTTAAACTTCAGTTCTGCAGGTCTTTTGAACTGGACTGAATTATACTGCAACTATTGTTTGCAGCCCCAGTATAACAGTGGCTGTAAGTCTCAGCAACTGAGGTTATCACAGTGAGATTTAGGGAGAGGCAGGGAGAGGGAATCAGAGGAGGGAGAGAGCAATTCATGTCACTACAGTTGCTGTAATAAGTCTCTGCAGTGTGTGTCAGTGTGTGCTAGCGTGCATGTCAGTGTATGAGCTGTGTGTGCACGCACTGTACAGTAATAAGCTTGTTGGTGTCACCAGTTCATTTATCTGCCCCCATTCAGAGTGACCTTCAGCTGCATGGCCAGATATTCTCCACACTGATACACACACGGACAAAAAACAGTTTTTAGACACACAAAAATGAACACACCATTTCAGGAGCTAATAATCTCAGACATAAAAAGCTAATTTAATGACATTTTCATCTGAATACATGTACGCCTCTTTACATGGCTTTCATTCGGTTCCACATGTTTGGTGGAAATATATAGATGGATGAAATTTGTCATCCTGGAGTCCTTCAGCTCTTTGCTTTCTTTTTTCCTTTCCTCTTTGTAATTGAGATAATAATAACTGTTATATTAGTCTTGGCACTGATAAATGTTTTCAAGACTAAACATGATTAGAGTTTGGTGATTTATGAGCTTTTCTTGGGTTAGGTTTTTCACCAAATTTACATCATGAGGTACAGAATTCGACACACAAGCATAAGACAACAAAACAGGCATAAGCCTAAAAAGAGCTGTCCACTTATAGCTGAAAAGTAATGTACTGAAGAGTTGCTGGCTCACTTTAGCTTTCATAGAACAATCATCCCAGTTATAGGGTTTAAATAGCCCCAGCTGGGAATCTCATGCATTATGTACATTCAAGCCAGAGATAACAGCCCTATATTGTCTTTTGACAAAACCCCTAATTCTTAAGGTATTTCCTAAACCCTCATAGACTCTTCTAGCGATGCAGGATGAAAAATAATCTGGTCCAGTCCAGGAAATATATAATTTAAAAAAGTTTATTGGCTATTTTTTTCTTCTTATATAACTAGCAATGGCAACAGGACCTGACATTATCACTCTGCTTTCACAGAAAAAGCTGAAGAAACGACATCATGTCCTGTCACCATATTTGTTGAACTGAGAAGGAATTGCTTTACCTGAGAAACTGATAGAAAGTTTTAGGCTACACTACAGAGAGACAGATAGAAAGGTCTATAGACAGGTATCCAGATACAGATGAACAAAATTGCTTTTATTTTGGATATTTACTATGAAGAAAGCAATTCAATCATGTCTGTGCAGAAGCAGTCACTTCTGCTAATCAGAAGATTTGAATTTGTGCAGTTTACTTTGACCACATCTCATTTAGTTCATGTTTTCAACCTAAAGAGAGTTTCTTTTTTAAATATGTATAATAAGCAATCTAATAAAAATTAATATGCACTGAAGAAAAATGGTAAGTTTTGTAATGATGTGTTTCACTTTATTTCGCTATAAACTCTGTTGATTCCAGTTTAGGGGTAAATCTGTTAATACATCTATGAACCCAGAACTACCGAATCCCTTCATATGCCAGGTTGTGCTGTAAATGTCAAATTTCATTTCATATAATCAAAGCAGCACAGATCAGTCTAGAAGTCACTCACACTCTTTTCAACACAGATTTTACACGAAGATTCAAGATTCTCTTTTAATATTTATGCAGTGCTTTGTGATTTATTTCCTCATTGCACCAGTCTACCTCACCTCATTTACCTCTTTATTTATCTTTCCTTCTCCCTAGAATCCTCTTTCCTCTCATTTACACTTCTCTCTGTCAGCATGTTGTGATCGCTTTCTTTCTTTCTTTCTGTCTTTTCCACTCCCAGGATAAACACTCTTTTTATCTCTCTCTCTGATTTCATGTCTTTATTGTCTGATGACTGAAATTGTTTCTTTAGAAACCATCTGTGCCTGGAGCGAAAAGACCAACTGTCAGCCAGGGAGGAAGACAGGAAGAGGTGAAAGGGATGACTGACAGGAGTAGAAGATGGAGAAATCACCACTGGCAGAAAGGTGGATGTGAAGAAAGGAGATGGAGTGAGGAGGAAAACAGTTAAAAGTTCTGACACAAAGAGAGAAAGAGGACAAGTAGCAGGGAGAAGGACACAACATGAAGGGAGATGTGATTTCTTATAAATTACTCACCATATCTATTTGTGCTTTCCATATTGGGACACTGACGTGCACAGGGATATATTTGAACATGCATTAACTCATTTATTTTCCACCATTAGAGGGTCTATTGAAATTCAGACCAAACAGATGTTTTGTTTCTTAGAAACAATGTAAATTACAGATACCCGGATAGACCAGTCTAGGTGACTAATGAATCCTGGCTCTGTGGCAGCACTGCAGCCTCACAGTGTGAAGTGATGAGGTTGATGAGACAGTCCTGAACAGGGCTAACAAACCCTAAATCATATTAATTCACCACTAGGGTAAAATCACAACCATGCTATGTTGCTAATGTTACCAAAATAAACGTATTACTGTAGATTTAGATACTGATATGTTCAGAAGGAAGAATGCCTCTCCATCTCAAAAAGCCAAACTGACATTAAAACCTGGTTTTTATTTATTTTTTTGTCCCACTCCCCATCTGTGGTCTGGCAGCCACTGGTTTGGACTTTGAGCTGCCAAGACCTCCTCTTTGTAGTGATTATTTGTGGTTTGAAAACCCCTTTTTATAACCTTCACTAGGTAGCAAGTGGGGCTAATGTCCAAACCAACCATCAACCCAGAGGGCAACGAAGCAGGGATAACAGCAGAAGGGCTATAGGTAGCAAAGTGTCGTGAGGGGGTAGTATAGCTGAGAGACACCATGTCCTGTCCCATTTTCAATTTATTTATCAGACTGTGTAAAATCAGTTAATGCACCTTTAAATATGAAACCTTTGGAATGTTTGAATGCCAATAACTGACGTGTCCAAGCACTGCCTTTTCAATGAACAATGGCTGCAGCCAGCAGAGCTTTTTCAGTGTAAGCTTAACTGCTGGTTAGGGATTTGTAAATAGTTAAAAGGTGTGCCCTGTGGACATAGCTGTACCCTTTCCTTATGTATATGGGGATGGTATGTTCAAATGCAACATTATTATCGAAATACAGTTACAGTTAAAGTACCAGCAGTTTAGTATTGCACTTCCAAAAAGCTGGAGGACTCACAAGACACAGGTTAAAAAAATAATAGTCAAAACTGAAGCAGTAGAGGCCTACTTATCCTGACTGTTAGTATCCTATATGGTTTGATTTTCAAAAACATTTCCCACAGTGCAACTGTATCTTATATTCAACCCTTAAGCTCCCATATCTTTTAAACCTCCTTCTTTGTAATTTCTGTAATCAGAACTTTCCCCACTGTGGGATCAATAAAGCACCTCCTCTACTCTACTAATGCAGACATTTTGTTAAACCTTTTAGATCTCAAGCCCAACTCAAATAACCTTGATGATATCTTCAGATTTTGGAAAGCTCCTTACAGAGGACAACATGCAACTGTTTTCACAGGAGTATTACTGTTTGTGACAAGTAAATTATAAATTCATTGTATAAAATATTAAAGTCTAGAGCGTTTTCTATACATTTTATTAAATTCATGTTGAATTAACAGTTAGTACCCTGCAGCCTGCCTTTGGATAGTGATCTTGGTGTAAAAGTCCCTCAAGCACTTTGTGATTTGCATTTCCACAACAGGGCTGAAGTTCAGTGAAGATTAAACAAATTTGCATCTTAATATAAAATAAAAGCACGACAGTCAGTTGTAAGAATGCTGCATGTAAAATGCTCGCTATGATTAACACATACCAGCGGTGGAGGACAGACTGCAGGTAGAACTGAGATGATCGCTTTTCCAAAAGTTTCTGCTCATTTAACAGGTGGGGTTTTTTTCTTTTACTCGCCATGGATTTATTGCTTGTATAGTAATGAGCAAAGGGATTATTGAGCTTGTTAACTCCTTTTAATGTTTCACAAGGTCATGCTCTCCTCCACGGCCTCTGCCTGCTGTATTCCCTGTGTGGAGGAGCTGAGCTTTGTGCTCAGGTCAAATACCAGAAAAAGGCACTCGATAAACACCAAATTCACATTGACTGATTTTTACTCGCATATGTGAGTGAGATGTTTGCACCATAAGGCCCTGTATTCAACCATTCAGCAACAATACTTCTTGGACTGACTAGGAACTTAGTAGTAGAACTACACCCTGGAATTAAATTTAGACACTGGCTCCTGGTTCTAGGTAGAGGAATTATGATCCATAAAAAGTTCCTGCTCTTGATTAACAAGAACACTAGTTAGCATGTCTGCTCTTTAGTTTCATAGCTCTCTATATAATTCAGCAGGCTTTCGGAGAAGGCCAGTTTCAGGAACTTTGCAGATGAGCTGTAGTTTATACATTGTGCCCTGATGTTCTTTTCCTGTAGACAATCTAAATCAAGTGTATACTTAAATGCCTGTTCAGGGGAAGAAGATAATCAGTTTCCCACTAATGAAACATCTGACTGAGATTTTTTGGCTTAATTGTAAAAGAAATCAGTGCCATAATTTTGGTTTTTACAGTCTCAGCTGCCTGTTTGATTGGCCTCCTCCACTGTATCTGCTGACAACACAGCTACGTAGCTTATCGGTTTGAAGACTCACTGGGAGTAGTACTGTGTATGAGTGTTTTATTTGATTGTACATGAAGGACACAATCTTTATGTACTGGTGCTCGACTAGACAAAACAAGGGGCTTTGTTAAAAAAAACCCTTCTGTAGAAAATGCTTTGTATGTAATAGTTGTTTCACTGGCATCATTAGATACTTCTCAAAATAATTCCCCCCAAAGACTATCATCTGTACAGATGTAACATCTGTACCCTTTTTACAACTGAAAGTATGCAGTCAAATGTATACACCAATTCTTTAAATCAAAAGTGTCTGTTTAACTGTCCATAATAAAGTTAGTAAGAGTTGATAATCATCAAGTCATAATTAAATGGAATATGTACCAAATATTATTTGAAGCAATGCCACAGAAGATCTCAAAATGATGCAACACAGGATGTGAAGAATCCAGGTTTCACTGAAAACTTGCAACACTGAAAAATGGAAATGTACATATTTTCATAAATAGCTGTAGATAGGATACATTCAGCTCAAGTTTAAAAGAGCTGAATGGTACATTTCTTAGTAAAACATCTAGTGAGAAATATTGACTTTTACCAAAAAATAAATAAAATTAGTGATGCAGCAGGAGATCTTAAAGCATGCTTCATAGTGAGCCTTCAGTTTCTGATATTTTGAAATAATGCTATAAGCAACTGTGTGCAATATTTGTGCCTAAACTGAACACAGAATATATATATATAACGAATTAGCAAAAGACAGAAAATGAAGAATGACAAAAATTTATAGAAAAGAAAGGAAAAGATAAGGACCAACCCAAACTGAGGAGAACAGAGCAGAGAGAGGAGAGAGCAACAACCCCAGAGCAGAATAAAACAAGAAAGAATAGACCAGAGGAGAGCAATGTTTTTTATCTGGTGAGGAGCTGGAGGATAAATCACACCAGGGGAACTATTCGTCAATAACAGCTCTAAGGATGTGTGTGTGCACGTGTCCGTGTGTGTGTTAGAGAGAGAGAGAGAAAGAGAGAGAGACTATGCACTCTAAATATGCTGCACTTACTGAGAACACGGTGCATCTGCCCTAGAAAGAGTAGAAGTACTTTCACAGCACTCTCAGCACAGGAAATACGAGGATGGATACACACACACACACACATACACATGCACATACACATACGCCACTATAGTCATAAAAGTGCCGACATTAGTCTTTTTGGTCATGTTTATGGATCACATAAACAACATTGTTGTTCAGTGTACACACTGGTACCATGCAGGCTAAAAGAACCCTGCAGTGTTTCTGTCTACACCTAAATCTTAACATTTTACTGCTGAGCTCATTTGAAGGTGTAACACTGGTTTGTACCTTTTACAGTGAAGTTAATCTTCTCTGTATTAATGGATTGTTTCCCAAATTCTTTACATACGGTACAGATTTGTAGATAAATAAAGCAAAGTCTATTCCATGAACTGAAATTGTTTGTAAAGTGTCTCTGCAACATCTTTCATTATGTGGCATAAAACAAGGCTTCTCCTGACATCTCTTGTCATTTGTTTTTTGTCAGTTGATATATAGGAAGAAAGAGGTGGAAACACCAGCAGCCACTGTGCGGCACTGCTCGGCTCAGCTGTGGGCAAAGTCATATATTAACAATCTGTGAAATGTGTGAGTTTTTAAGAGAATGCATTACTTGAATGAGGCTTACTTCATGTTTTTCAATTAGTAGAGATTCATTTAAGCCTGACAATGTTTACTGTGAGATTAAACTATATTAGAACATCTTACTAAAATCCATGCCCATGCAAATGTTGGAGAAAGAAAACACTAGAATGCCACCTTAGGATTGAAACAGTGGTGGTGCTGAGGAGGCAGACAGTGATGGAAACTCCTTCTTGAGTGGCTCTCATGGGAAATACAAAGACCTTATCACAGAGGTGATTGGGGATGAGATGGGTTGTGCAACACTTGGCTTGACACATTCAGCAATGACATTTAAAGTTCAACATCCACCAGCCGATTGATTTGATGAATGCAAGAAGAAAGCTGATTTGTCAGATATGGCGACACCTGGAATTTGTGAATGTGAAGCTTTGTGCTTCGAAAACAGGAATGTAACACCGTATATTAAATTTGATTGTACAAGAGTGTGGAATTTATATAGTGATATTATGTTACCATTAGCTGACAAACAAATTTGATTATGGTTTACATACAATTTTCATCACCATTGTTGGGGAATAACTAGATACTGTGCATGTAACTTGGTACTGTAATTAAATTACAAAATAATAATTTGGCATATTTCCAGACACTGTGTGTCAGCAAAGCCACTGGGATAAATAACACGATCATAGATAGGCTAACAACAGGCTATCTGTATGTCTAGATAGGCTCCATTCATCCGGTAACATGCACTACATTTTGAATGTTGCTTTTGATTGGTTCTCATTTCACTTTGCACCACCTCTCATCTATCAATCAAATCAATGCACATTGTTCTAAGCAGCCTGACTGTGACCAGCCGACAACGCTGAGGTGAGCGGCCATGTTGCCGGACAAAAACGCTTTTCATTGGTGGAAATTCAACAGCATTTTACTTCTCAAATCATAAAGGGGGTTTGCTTGGTGCCTGTTCATAGGCTACGTGCTTCAGCAGTAATATATAATGTAATAAAAGTCATGTTGAAAATCCTTTAATAAAAGTTTGACAGTAATAAGCGGCGAGTAGCCTACATTTGTGAGGTTTACGCTGCCTGGTTTAATTTTATGTTTGGACTTTTTTGCTTTATTGCCCAGTTCAAAACATTTTAAGAAAAATAATCAAAAAGTAGTTACTTGGTTACATTACCTTGATGAAGTAATTAAAATAGTGACATTACTTATTACATTTTTAACAGGGTAACTAGTAATCTGTAACCTAGTACATTTTAAAAGTAAGCGTCCCAACACTGCTCATCATAAAGCCAAAGCTTTTTTTACACATGAACTGAACAAAAAGCACTGGCACTGTTGTCTGCTACTGTAATACCGTAGTAAATAAAGATACAAATGTCTCAGTGCTATCTTCTGTATACGGGCTATGGCTTCTCTGAAGTGCCCAGTGGAGGACCTCAAAAAATATCTGCCGTCAGTTTCAATAGACCCCCTCTACAGGCAGAGACACTCTGTCTGCACTGTGGTGTTTAGCATTTTCATCAAACCACCATTGATACTGAGACCTTGACTACTACTTCTTTTGTCTCACCACCCCCAAGCTGTGGTCTGGAAAATGTAAAGTATACCTATGTGGACTCATTCACTCCTTTCTTCCAGAGCGATATTAGACACAGCCGAGCTGCGTGCATCTACAAACTTGATACAAACCTTGAATTCCTTTTGTGCATACAAGAAACCACATTTGCATGAGTAAGATTATGACAAATCTTGCCATACCTGACCACTAGTTGCCCACAGTGAGCTCCTGTCTTTGTTGATTTCCTGTTGTTCTTCTGATCAGCCATCTGCTTGCACAGCTGTTCTTCATTTGCTCAGTAGTTAAAACCAGAGGGATGTGGCATCATAAAGCTGCTTTAAACAGTGATTTGTAATGGAAGGAACAGGCTAATAATGTCATCCTGCTGACTGGGGCATCACATCAGAAAGCTCTTTTATATCTTTCAAGAGGGCATGCACAAAAAAAAAAATTTTTTTTTTTTTTATACTGTGGAGAACATGTTGCTCTGGGCTGTTAGAAAGGATTACATTTAGCCCATGGTCGTTTCCTTCAAAAACCAAATAAATGTGTCACGATTCCTGCCCTGACCCTGTTGGCTTCATTCATTCTTCCATCTCTTCAGCCAAGATCCAACTTCTCCAGGCCTTGCATTTCCATGAACTCCTGCGGTCTCCTACCATTTCTCCATCCATATGTCCTCTGACTTTTCCTCTTCCCCCTGATTCACCTGTATGCTTGTTCCTTGCCTGATCCTCATTACCAGTCCTGCCCTGCCTACTACTGTACACACGTTTCTGTTTCCCTCATTAGTTCTCCTGTGTATATACACCAGCATTCTTTGGCCTGGTGTTTAGTTCTATCTGTTCATTATCTGTTTTCATCTGCCTCAATCTTGACCTCTCACTGTTTTTGAACCTTGCTTGTTCCACTCGCTTCTTGTCTGGATTGCCTGTGGGCTTGTTTGAGCCCGATTATCTGCCTGCCTGTCAAACTGGGGGTGATTGTTCCTATGCTGTCAAACAGGTCCAAATGAGTAATGCCAGATTTTCTAATGTTAGCTAAGGTTATCTTGATATTTTGATTCATCAACTAAATGTGGATTAGAAAAGATGGATTCCGAGATAGGTTCACACTCTTGTGGTCGAAACCATGATCAGCTGGTTTCCCATTGGCAATATGCAAATGTCAAAAGATAGAATGTGATCTGTCACCCCAGCACAGCCAGAAAGAAAGGTTGGGTCCAGAGAAAGATTGTGATTTGGGTTCAAGTAAATACTACACAAAAAACTTATTGGTTTAAAATTGAAAATAAGCTGTTGTTTCCCATTAGAAAGTTTTACATTTTTCTGCACACCCACCCACCCCAATTTCGTCCCTATGCAGGAAGACGTGATCATTCTTTATGTCACTTTGACTTTAGCTCCTATTGTAATTACTACAGCTGCAATAAGATTTTAAAAGAAGGAGAAACAGAGAAAATAAGAGTTGTGCAAGCAGGCAGCTAGATTGGGGCAAGGTTAAGTGGGAAAAGAGGAAGATGATGAGATTGGAGGAAAGAAGGCCAAGGACCAGAGGTGAGGGATGTAGAGAGGGTGGGAAAACAGAAGACAGGTTCATAAGAAGAAGAAAAAAAGATCAAAAGGTTATAAATGAAAGAGGAAATTAAGGTGACCTTATTATCTAGCAGAACGACTCTCTTACCCCGACTCAAATAACCCAACACCCTGATTATTAGTATGTATGGTGGTTTATGTCTACATATGATCTGTACTGTACTGTGTGTAATCTACAGACAGGAGCCCTGATAGAGACAATTGTTATGGTTGTTCAGTGTTTAATCATTTTGGCTGTTGTTTCTCATTTCATGCGTTTTTCTTGGTTTTGTTGCCAGACAGAATAACAAATGACGCACTTTATGGCAAAAACAGATGTGTGAGTCGGGATAGTTGAGCACAAGCCACCCTTTTTATGGAGTGTTCATATTCTACCGCCCTGCAGACAGGAACCAGAACAAAAACTGCAGGGATTATACACCCCATCTTAAACTCTCCCTCTCTGCCTTTATGTCTCTCTGCCTCTCCTTCCCTCTTACCTCCTCTCTTTCTTTTCAGTGTTTCTTTTTCTCTGGCTTGGTATCTCTTCTTTTCATGCTCATTTTCTTCCTCTGTCGTGATTTCTCTCAGTCTCCCTCTGATTTAATAAAGGCAGCAGAATAAAGAGTTTACACTCAAAGAAAAATCATTCAGGAAGCTAGGAAAATAGAAATAGCTGCACACACACATGCACACTAGTATGTACGGTCTCAAAGCCCTCACACAAAAACGCATGCTCTATATATCATTATCATGGGGTTCCAGGCAGCAGATAATCCCGTAACAGTTGACATTTAGCAGCCTGTTCACATAGACACACTCAGTAGAAGCCCCGATTAACTCTGTTCATTAACACATTTTCTGAAGGCAAGATCAACACCATCTAGCAGGAGTTACAGGCCCTCAAATGTTACACAGCTAAATACAAGGGTGATCCTTTACTTCTTTCACTCCTGATTGGGAGTTCTGGCGTCTGCCCATCTGTCTTTCTTCTTCTCCATCAATCCCCTTTTTCCCCATACTGTCAAAATCTTGCTCATACATTTTCTGTCATCACTACTTCTGTCCAATCCTTGCCTTTCACATGCCTCTCAAGCCCATCAGCTCATGGGTTTCATGTTTTAAATATCAGTCTGTTTCTTCATTCTGCTTTTCAGACCTACAGTTGTAAAGTCAACCGCCACCCCATCACCACCCAATCCATCAGGGCAATCCAGGCACTCCACGATCCATTCTTAGGCTTTCTTCTCCACCACCACCAGCGTCTAGACCTCAGGGGATCTACCCATCTCCTATCTACACTGGGCTTCCTGTTCGAAAGAAGCACTAAACCACAGGGTCTAATTCCCAAATCCTCCTCCTGTGTTCAACCTAAACAAACATCCTTTTGCACTCTTATTTGATCGCTCCTTATTGAAATACAGCATCAGGAATTTGCATTGCATCTTCATTACTCTGCAGTGTGCAGGGCTGCTTGCATCTACCCAAACTGTCAAGTACTTACAATAACCCTAGCTTTTACCTATCAAGTATATGTGGTTACCTAACCAGGCTCAGGACTCTGGAAAGACTTGGCTCTTTGACTAATACAATGCAAGCATTAACCATCAGTTTAGTTATACTGTGATGGTCTTATTGTCAGACCTGCCCAACAAAGCCACAAGCAACCAAGACACACTTGTTTTGCTGGTAAGTATCCTGGATTAATACGTTGCCTTATGTCAAGTTTTCCGGCACATTAAACATATAACAGCTGAGAGGTTCATTTTGTACGCTTGCTATAAATGTTACTTTAATTGATGGCAGCAGTTATCATTTGGGCCAGACAAATCAGTGGTCACGGGCCAGAAATTTCATTTTTTAAACTAAGACAACAGGCTAAAATATCTGCTTTTTATTGCCTTTTATTGCAACTTAATGTTTGAAGGCAGTCAGCTATGTGTGATGAGCTGCTGCCTTACTAAATCAAGTGCTCATTTTATGCAGATTGCAAGCAGAATTTAATGTAATGTGCAAATTTACCTTGTTCTTCCATTCACATATCTCTGGCCCAGAGTATGGTAGCATAAAATAATACAAAATATAAGTCAGGCACAACCACTTTAGTCTGGTCTGTGCTGATCAGTTTATATTTCTCCCATATTAAGACTTTTTTCCTCCAGAAATGTAAAGTGTTTTTGTATTTTGAAGAACAGTGGAATTACATTATTGTAGGGAGTAGAAGCAGCTGTGGATCAAACTGTGGCAGTTACAGTGCAGGGGACAGTTCATTACTTTAATGGTAGTATATGAAAACATGTTAAAAGTTATTCAGAACTTGCCTAAACTACCATTTTGCTAATGTTCTCTTTATCTTGTGTTCTCAGAGATGAATTTCCATCAAGAACCCAGAAACCCAGTCTGATGCAGTATGTGTTTTACCCTATGTGTTTGTGTGCCTGCTGGTCAATGCAACAGCTTGAGGGCAGATTTATCTGACAACAGAAATGGATGAGTTCAGTGAACTAATTACACAGTTGAAATGTATTCATCCATATTTATGGGTAATCTCAGTCTTATCAGGTACTGATTATGCCCAAGCGATGAGAAGAAACTCATGACTCTGTCACTGAGAGTACAACAGTTTTGGTATGTACAGTACAACATTGTTGCCTTGGGGGAGCACGTACTGTACAGTGGACTTCAAAGTGGCTCCTCTGAGACTCTAGAAGCATATAAAGAAAGGTCTTTAGTTCATGAACGGTCACCCCAGACACGAGCTAGAAATGAGACACAGTATATATATAAAGTTTGTGCAAAAACTGCTTGTCTGTTTCCTGTTAATCTCCCTCTTTAATTTCATTCTCAATTCTCTGTTTCTCTTTGTCGGGTCTCTTTACCCAGCACTTGCAATTCTCCTCTCCTCCACATCATCGCCTTATGTTTTTTTTACATTCTCCAACTTGATGCCGTGAAAGGAACATCATCACAAAAGCCTCACTCCAAAATACCCTGGCAGAGGCCGGGAGGAAACACAGTTGGAACATTTAAAAAAAGAAAGAATCACCCAGAGAGACACAGAGAAAGAGAGCAACAGAGTCATGCATGTAATTTTCCTGTTGATTTCGCTGACAGACATTGAAATCAAGCTTGAGAGAGGAAGAAAGAGAGATTGAGAAGGAAAGAGTCATTACTGTAATCTAACATCCTGTGTTCTCCTACTATTATTGCCCCTGCAGGATCTTCCGTCCTCTGATTAGTCCTACACATCCTGCCACAAAAGGTACACAGATGCACACACAACACTGTCATGCACACTCACTCCTAGAACTGTGAAAGCATGCAACCCAAACTTTGATTGTCACGGCCATGTGCACCCACACCTGCATGTCTCCACACAAATGCTCATGCCGTAATTCTCTGGTTTGTCACAGCATTGTTCACCTCAGTCTTATAAAACAGATTTTTATATATAATAAAAAAAAAAGACAGTTGAACTGTAGGACAGACAAAAGAAGGGAAAATGAAAGAAAAAGAAGGGATACATGTGTATTTGAATACAGACTGATGGAGGAGGGAGATTCCTGAAAGGATGTATCTAAATGAAAGAGAGATTGTTTTGCTTATGTTCTCAGAAGGAGGATTCCTGACTGTCCTGCATGTGATATACAGTATGTTCATGGTTCTGTCTCATTATTCAACATGCTTTATTACTGGAGATGGAGTTTATTCCCCTTCAACAGGATGTCACACCAGACTGTCAAAGGGCCTTATCTCACTGTTATGACAACGTATTTTGTGTGACCTGTCCTCCCAAGTGCCAACTCAGATCCCCGCACAATTTGTTTTCTGGCTTTTCTTTATTGTCACTTATGTAAATTTTATTGTAAGTTGTAAAAGTTCTACACTTGTGTTGTTTAGGCTTTATGTGGGTTTGATAAATTCAGTTTTTTTTTTACTTCTACAGTTTTGGTAGGTGATATTTTAAAAATACAATGAGAGAAATTCAGAACAGTTTAGACTTTATTATTAAATAAGAAGACTCGACTATCCACTACCAGTGTCAGTCATAGACCATTTCAGTCATTCAAACTTGAACAGTTTCAACCAAAATAAATAGATTTTAAAAAATCAAGATATACTTAACATACACCAAAAAATCACATACTACACTTTTATGTCAATGCTAACATAATTATGTACAATATGGACCTTTGCTGTATATACTAGACAGGATATATATTTATAAAAACAAATGTAAGAATGCTACAAAGGTCACTTCTGCTGCAGCCAACCAGCATGTTACAGCCTTCAAAACGAGCATGCTAGCTTTCCCCTAACAAAGCAGAGGGTTTACTGCTTCTGTTTATGTGCTGTTGTTAGCATGGTGTTAAGAGAGGGGTGTAAATCTTCTGTAGAAATTGCTATATGAAAAACCACAAGCCAAAGTGACATCCTGTTAAATCTCCAATTTCCATGAGCATTTAAATACTGTGTTTCACAAAGGGAGTCATCCTCTTGCTCCCCATATCCGTATATGAATAAATGTAATCATCTTAAATTCACCTGCCACTGTGACATTTACACCGAAATCTCTTTGGCTGAATTCATTTAAGAGTTAAAATTAACCATCATTCTGTTTTCCTTTCTTTTCTTCATCGGCTTCAAGATAAACAAAGATCTAAATTCACCATTACAAATAATCTTGGAAAAATAAGATGATTTCAGTGCTTTTTAAATTTTCATATTTAATTTAAGCTTGACATCTAAACCTCTGCCATAATTTTAACTGATAAATCCATATACTGCTGTTTTGTTTTGTGTTGCACACAGCATGTACTACCACAAAGGAGTAATGGTTGAATGTAGCTACTATTTCACAGTGGCATTTAGCTTAGCTTAAGCATATTCAAGAAGGATGCACACTCAGCCTGTCATGATATGAAATGTTGATTAGTTATCATAACAAAAGTAATAAAGAAACATGTAAGGTATGTTGAATTTTCTGTTTTACCCTTTGTGCCACATAGCCACACATACAGTATACTGTTAATGACAGAACATCACGTTTTGTAATACAATTTTATTTTCTTTCGAACTTTACCTCATTGTGCCCTTTACTAAATGAACTGTGGACATACCACATTTCTGGTACTCCCGAATTTAAAATTACACACGCTGCTAGATGAGTGTTAGAGACCGAGGGGAAGTGACAGAGCTCACATGGCAAAATCTTCATGTTCAGTTGATCAGTTTTCAAGCTCGATCAGAAAGCTGTCTGGATGCTGCTTGAACACTGGCTCGAGTGCAAAGCCTCTAATTCTGCCACCCTTGGATCTTTGCCTTGCGAGTGTTTCTCTGCTGCACTAGCGCTTTACTGCTGTGATAATGGTTGTGAATTGCTTGTGAATTGTTTGTTTCATGCTGTATGTCACTTCTTTTCTCCTTCATGCAATGTGATTTATGCATTGTGATCATCTTGAAGAGGCCAGACAAGCTCTTTTGATCCTTAGAGCTGAAGCGCCACATCTGACTTTAAACAGGAGCCTCACATGAATCCAACAGTCCAACAGAGGAATTCTATGAACACCACTTCAGGTAATACAGATAAAATGCATGTTTGTGCTTATATCTCTGACAAAGGTCTGTGTAGATGACATTTCATGTCCCTCAACAGGTTGTTCCTAAAGATACAGTATGTGAATATACAAACCAAAGTAACATTCATTAAATATGCTTTATTCATTTGATGTTACCTTAGAGTCAGAGGACTGTGAGTGCTGAGTCAGCCAGAGCAAATTGGTTTGTCACTAATTTGGTAAAGTTGGCTAATTAACAGCATGATATTCTTCAAGACATCCACTAAACCCGATACCACATTTCCTGCACATGTTGATTCTGGCATACTGCAGATAACTTTTGTGAGTTAACTAGTTCGAATATTTGAAGAGGATGGTAAAAGAGGCAGAAGTTGTTTTGTGAGACTCTCCCCCTGTAAAAAAAAATGAGTCTATAGGATATTTGCACCAGCAGCTTAATTTGGCCAACAGTTACAGCAAGGGAGGAAAGTAGGTAACATTGTATGTAGAGTGACAAAAACATTGTTTGACACAGGTAACAATCTTTGGAAACCTTGTCCTGCAGAACACTTTAGATTGGTTGTGGAGGAAAATTTGATTCTGCCATCATTTTTGTCACTTGGCTTCTTTTTCTTCCAGGAGTAGCCAAACTCCTGTATCACACTCTGAGCCCTGAATACTGCATCCACTTTGTAGTGCCTTCCAGTTCTAATCCTAATTCTAAGATAATTTTGGGACAAAGGCAGTTCAACGCAACCCATCTGTTAGAGTTTGTTCTCGCTCAGTGAGATTTCATATGACTGTTTGATATTTTTGTCAGGTGGATAATAAGGTGAAATTGTGGCCATGCAGCTTTCAAGTTACATAAGGATATAAGAAATAAACTGATTTCCAGCAATGCAAAGTAGATAAAAACAAGCGTTCAGATTCAGAAAGTGAGAGGCCTCAACCTGACACTTAGGACGATATTAAGCGCTCTCATTATCTGGTGTCTTAAACAACTGTTTTCATAAGTGCTCTAAATCTTGACCTCTTCACATCCCTGAAGCATATCACGCTCATCACAACAAAAAAAAAGCTGAGACCTTGTGATGAATTCAGCTTGACATGCTCTAATCTCATTCTTTTCCTCTACAGAGTCAGGTATGCTTCACCGATTGCTTTTGCTTGACCTAAGGTCTCATGTTTCTTGAATGCTGCCTGGCCAACAAAAAAGACAAGAAGCTGTTGTTGAGCCTGGGCATTAGTAGTAAATGGGTTCCCACAGGCTATCAGAAACTGGCTAATTAAGTGTTATCATGATTGTGGTTATCTACTCCTTCTGTCCACCCAGCTTTTGCCTATAAATGTGTTTATACAAGTGGTGGGAAGTAAGACACAGCACATTTACTCAAATACTTTCATTTTTGGTACATAATACTACTCTACTACAATTCACATTCTGCTTTTTAACCCACTACATTTATCTTACTGCCACACTTAATTGTTAATTTTAAGATTTTACATAAAGTTATGAAATATGTCATTGTTAAATGTTAAATAATTTCCACTCTATTGATATGGCCCCAGCACGGTGGCACAGTGGTTAGCGCCGTTGCCTCACAGCGCGAAGGTTCCAGGTTCGGGCCCCACCTGGGACCTTTCTGTGTGGAGTTTGCATGTTCTCCCCGTGCTTGCGTGGGTTCTCTCCAGGTACTCCGGCTTCCTCCCACAGTCCAAAGACTTCTAGCTTGTGTTGATTGGTGTCTCTAAATTGCCCATAGGAGTGCATGTGCGTGTGTGTGGTTGTTTGTCTATGTGTTAGCCCTGCGATGGATTGGCGACCTGTCCAGGGTGTACCCCGCCTTCGCCCGATTGCGCGATGGATTGGCGACCTGTCCAGGGTGTACCCCGCCTTCGCCCGATTGCCGGCCGGGATTGGCTCCGGCCCCACCCGTGACCCCGCTCAGGGATTAGGCGGTAGAAAATGAATGAATGATATGGCCCCTTCCTATTAAACGCAGTTAAGTTCTGTTGTCACATTTCAGCTCCTAGCATTTCCACCAAATATTTTTTCCTCAGAATTTCTCTGTTGACTTAATTTCAATAACAGTTTGAGGCCCAAAGAAGTGAATCAATTTTCTACTCTATTAGTCATCTTATGGCTTCTCAGGTTTAACCAAACTGGTGACACTTTGGAGTCAGTATATAAAGTATTTATGTACATAAAGTATTTAAGACTGGCTCAACCTCAGCCAGCTACAACAGTACACTTCTGCTTATGGATTGATGCACCAATATTTTTTGCTTTCTCGCCAAGAATTAGATGAAAAGATTGATACTGTGTCTGTGTAATAAATATGTAGCTGGAGCTATGCCCTTTTCATATCACATTTATCATCAACTGCTTACACACACACATACCACTCGTCTGTAGTGTTAGTTGTGCCCCATGAAGAGATTTGTATCTGCTGTCTGACAGCTGCTCTGTCCCATATTAATACAATACACTACATCCATCTCTTTCGTTTTCCTGCCCTCTTTGGCTCAGTACTTTTCTTTCACCTCCTCTGCTTCCCACTCATATCCTTTATATTTCAGTGCATTCCTAAATCCTTTTAAAATGTCAGACAACACTTATATGCCAATGAATTTTATCAGTTATATAAAAAGCCTTTGCAACTTTGTTCTATGTGTCATAAATCCAGTCATTTTAACTATATGTCTTTCAGCTACAAAAATAAGCCATCACAAACCTTTGAGGTATGATGAGGACTTGTTTCACCTGATCATCTCATACCTTGTTCTCCCCTTTCTCCTTCTCTGTACCCTGATGATTTTCTTCTTCTCTTCTTCTACTCCTTTAGCTATGGTACTAAGCTCTGTTATAGGTTTATGTGTCTCGTTTTGGAATAAAACAACAGTGTAATGATTAGAATCTGGAACTAGTGGGAGTGTATGGGTGTGTAATACACACGTTGTGGGGATGTAAATCTTTTAACACAGTCCCACTGTCCTTGAAACCTAAATCATTATCCTACATATCAGAGTGATGACTTGGCTTCAGGTTAGGGGAAGGGTTAGGGCTAAGGTTAGGCAAACAGTAGTTATGGTTAAGATTAGGTTAAGTCTCCAGGAAATGAATGTAAATCAATGTGTGTGTATGTGTGTGTGTGTGTGTGCGTGTGTGTGCTTCTTTTTGTAACAGCAGGGGGCACTGCTGCTCCTTAAATGATAGCATGTTCTGCTGACCATAGATTATGTTGAATATCTTGCTCTAGTGAAGCCAGAGGGAAAACATAATCCACAAACAACAATATTAGCCTCTTGTTAGTTTCTTATTTAATAACAACCCAGTATCTTAAAACTTAGAGTTTAATTCCCTGGCATCGGGTTTCCCCTTCATGTTCTGATTACTGCATCTATTTGAATTTATCACTGTTTCCAGTAAAAACAATAAAACCACATGCTCAGACCTCATCTGCACTCTCTGGCACCTGATGCTCCGATCTTGATCCATGTGTACAAAGACTTATACTGCTTACATTTTTTAAAATCTAAAATAAAACAAGACCCCGTGACCCCGTTCAGAGACTAAGCGGTAGAAAATGAATGAATGAATGAATAAAACAAGACCAGTCTAGCAAATTAATTTTGTGGTTTCATGTTTGATAGCTTCATCTATGGGTGACTGTTTTGAACAATAACACTTTCTATTACTGTGACAGCCACAAGTAAAAATGTCCTACTCATTTTGAAAATGTGCAAAAAAACAGACTAGAAACATAGAAGCAGCTATCCTGCAATAATTATAAATAATTATGATTAACAGGGTAATGGTCATCACCTGTTGACTCCCTACCCCTAACTGTGAGATCTTGGCAACTAATAACTTATCACAGGCCTAGATACAAACCCAGTAAAGTTATTTGTTTGTTTGTTTAATGATCACTCATGTGCTCTTTTAAGAGAGAAAAGGGATCTGACCTGGAGATTTTTTTATTTTGCAAGGGATGTGGTATATAAAGAGGTGTGTATAATAGCACAGACATATTTAATATCATGTCTATGACAAATACCGTCTGTCCGACAGCAATGAAACGCACATTGTGTTAATGACGTCACCGTGTATCCCAGAAGCCTCGTCACCAGGAAGTGGTATGCCGGAGAGGTCTTGGTTTTTATTTTGACAATGATGGAGGAAGAAGAATTTGTGTTTGCGGAGGATTTGGAGGCTATTTTACATCTAACCCCAGAGGTGCAATTAGCAATTGAACAGGTAGTCGATTAACTTTGTTACTGTTGTAGTTTTTTTTTTTTACTTTATTGCTGGGCTTCCTAAAAATCAGCCAGCTGTTAGCACGTAAACACTACGACCGCTAGCTATTACACCTTGAGATCCCCCACGACTTTTAACGATTGTGTGGTTTAGCTTACAGAAAGTTTGCCAGATTGTTGTTGTACGTTATGTGTAACGTTAGTTCACGAAGCTGTATTGGCCATTCATCCTTAGGTAGCTGTTGTCGTGAATGTTAAGCACCTGTAATTACACACGCCTCATTTATCCAGCAGCAGGTTACATCAAATACACCATCAAATAGTCCGCGTAGCGCTGCTAGCAACAATTTTTGGACTAAAACGTCTTTTGTATTCCGTGTGCCAGGTTTTCCCCAGCCAAGACCCACTGGACAGAGCAGATTTCAATGCTGTGGAATACATCAACACATTGTTCCCCACCGAACAGGTACAGTGAAATGACAGAAACATCCACAGCTGGGATCACCCTTGGGATAGGCATACTATAACCCAGATAGCAAAATATTGTTATTATTATAATATTAGATAGCAAAATATAACAGGCATTTTTCAAAGCAGACATTTTGACGTGTCACTTTGGGAAAAGCACAGATGTTACCTATATTGTAATATAACAACGGTCCTGCTTTGTTAAGGCGTCCCAGTAAGACAAGACAGTAAACCAGTTAACCAAATTGCGGTTCATGACATTGATTGCGCTTTTAAATTTTAGGGGAAAACAATTAAACAAACAAATAGATGAAACAGTTTCAGGATAAAAACAACAAAAAAACAGATAATGTATGTTTATAATGCGCATGCTGCTCATTAATGCTGTATATTGGTGCACATGTCTGTGACTGGGTAAGCATATGCATATGTCAGTGTGTGTATTGTTAATCCCAAATTTACACTTTAAAAAGGGATAATTACATCATCTCCAAGAGGGGTCACTGTAACCCTAATGTTTGCTTACATACTGGAGAAGGGGTCACAGTAGTGTACATACATTTTCACCTAATTGGGGGCAACTGTGGTTCAGTGGGTAGAGCAGTCGTCTCCAAACTGGAGGGTTGGGATTCGAACTGGAGTTTCGAATCACAGTGCCGGCAGTCCCCATGTCTAAGTGTCCTTGGGCCAGATACTGAACCCCCAAGTTATTGCTTATCTACTTTATATTTCATTTGTATTGTGTGGCATTCATGTGGACTGCAAAGTGTCTTTGACAGAATTTTTCAACTTTGGGTCAAGCATTGTGATTTTTAGGATGTAAGATTCTTGTTTCTCATTCTTATTTTCCTGACCTGCTATCTTTATCTGCAGTCTTTGGCTAATATTGATGATGTCGTAAACAAGATTCGTCTGAAAATTCGGTGAGTAGATGTAAACAATATAATGATACATTTTTTGTTTCTGCTTGTATTTTACCTAGGGCTGGGCAATAAAACGATAAAGATAGTTATTGTGAAATGACTTTTTCTTGATAGAAATATAAGACATACATTTCTGACTGAACACATTGCATCTATGTTTTGATATACAACACGTACAGCCAATGATAATGAGCATAGCATTGTGCCAAACAAGCCATGTAGCTGGAATAGAGTTACAGACACATGGCTGGTTAGGTTGACGAACACAGCACAGTGCATAGGAGTAGCAGCTGGCAGCAGCACACATGCTAACCTTTGGGCTGCTACAGCCGTGCACAACAGTATATCATGACTGGGAGCAAGATAAAAGAGAAAATGGCAACAGAAAATGTTAACAAAAACTCATGTGACAGCTTTATTGAAGAAGACACTCCAACGGACAGCCCAAGGCCCAAAAGTTGTTGAAAAGAAGGGTTCAGAGGAATTCCGTAGCATGGAGGTATTTTAGCTATTTAAAGTCCGACAAGAAGCAGAGCAGTGTGCACTGCGAAATGTGTCAAAAGCATGTTCCCACAAAGACAGGTAATACCACATCTTTTTTACCGTCTGAAGCCCAGTATTAAACACTAAATGATTAAATACTGAAGTATCAGTAAGCTCCGACATTAAGGGCTTCTCTATTGATACCGAAGAAGTTAAGAAAGCAGATTTCCTATTTATTATTGCTACATAAAAGTTATCTTGCACATTTTTATCCCACCAACTCCGTTTCTAATTAATACTTTAGTCTATGCTGCATTTTCACTTTCCTGAATCCAGAAGACAGCGCTGTCACTTGGAACCTCAGTGCAAGGGCCGGGAGCAGCTCTGTCTCACACACTGTAGCATCCTGCAGTGCACACATGGCAGACTTAACTACAGAATGTGTGGTTACGTTGACAATGCTCGTTGTAGCAAGTCTTTTCTATGTAGTGCACAAACACGAGCAATCTGTGGAAACATCTAGTGGAGGTCCATTGCATACAGGCGAAAAATTGCACAATATTCAAAATATGTGAACATGGAAACAGTGTTTCTAATTGTTATTTTGTGCCACATTTAACAGCCGTCTGGACGACAACATCAGGACGGTGGTGAGAGGCCAGACCAATGTGGGCCAGGATGGCAGACAGGTGTGTTGAGCTGCAAGTCTTAAAGGAATATACTGCAGAGCAAGAAAAAAGGAATGTGCATTAGGAAAATAAAAATATAAAAGTACTTATGAATATAAAAAAATATATATATACACAGTTTAGATGAGGTTTTCAGATAGCGATAGATACATACACTGAAGGTTGTCATTCTGTTATACAATCATGGGTTAAGTCTTCATCAGTGTGACGGACCGGGGGCAGAAACTGTCCTTGGGTCTGGTTCTTTTGGCACACAGTGACCTGTAGCGCCGTCCAGAGGGGAGGAGTTAAACAATTTGTGTCCGTGGTGTGAGGGGTCTGCAGAAATCTTCTCTGCCCTCCTATTGACCCATGAGGTGTACATCTCCTCCATGGAGGGCAGGCTGGCACCAGTGATCTTTTCTGCAGTCCTGACTGTCCGCTGAAGTCTGTTCCTATCCTGTTTGGTGGCTGAGCAAACCAGACAGTGATGGAAGATCAGTGAACAGACTCGACTGTACAGCCTGACTGGCAAATGCCAGTTGTGAGCACAGGTTGTACTGGAGAACGTCAGGCCTTCATGCTACCTTCATGGAGTTTGTTTCTGACAGTTTACTCATTAAAATGCTGGTGGTCACGTAGGGCTCTCGCCATGCTCCTCCTGTTCCTCCTTGCACAAAGGAGCAGATACTGGTCCTGTTCCTGGGCTGCTGCCCAGTCCAGCTCTCCTGGTGTATTGGCTGGTCTCCTTGTATCTCCTCCATGCTCTTGAGACTCTGCTGGGAGACACAGCAAACCTTGCGACTGCATGTATGGATGTGCCTTCTTGGAGTAACTGGACTCAATTGGGCTACAGGTACTGCCTCATGCTACATACTCTGCTAAGACACTAGCAAAGCACAAACCTTGAGAAGAGTTGGTCGGGAGGGATAAGGAGAGATCATGTGGCCACCACCCGGAAAAACATTTCCTTTTTGACGATTGTCTTGCTTTTGCCTCTTCATCACCTGTTGTCACTTGCATTTGCACCAAAGCAGGTGAAACTGATTCACAGTCACTTCCTGAATGGACAGATTGATATCCCTGAAGTTTAATTGGCTTGGTGTTATACTGTGATGATTAAGTGGTTTTTTTAAAATTTTATTAGCAGTTTGTTATGTTGTTGGTGGGTGTGATAGAATGATGCTTGCACTAAACAGTAGAACTGTCCTCAGAAGTTGATTGATATGTGTGTTAGTATATGATAGAAGCACACTGTAGAAACCGTAGTGAGGGATCCTTCTCCTGGAGTTAGAACAGTGTCATTGGCCTCTGCCATCTCCTGCTCTTTCCTTTGTCCACACTGCTTCCATGGAAAAGGACAAGATGACTCAGATCCATTCTTCTTTATGGAAAACGCATCCGGGAAATAGATTGTGTGTAAATACTTGTATTTCATTTAAACCCAGGCTTTTGAGTCTTTGCTTTTCCTTGTGGGGGCATGACGGAAAAGAACAGCCCCTGCTGATTTAATCCAGCTGTGGCTTAAAGGGAATGGGACACCTGATGGGTGAGCCATGTATGTTCTGAGCAGTTGACATGATTAAGTATGCTTTGTCGTCAGGGTGTCTGGCCTGGTGGCCCTATCTTTTCCAGCTAGCTACTGTTTAGTAGCAGAAACACTAAATCCCCTCCAGGCCAGTAACATTACACAGTCACTCACAATCATTTCACTTTGCTTTTCTATGCACACT
>NW_018127925.1:699669-701655 GCF_001952655.1 Monopterus albus
CTGACACTAAGATGGAAAGGTGCTCGTTTCAAGATGGTGACTGAGACATAACAGAAATAGAATAAAACCAACAGGATCCGCTGTTGATTGGACTCACTCATTTTCTAAAAACAGTCTCCGGTTGAAACCCAAGATGGTAACGTTTATGGAGCGGAATCCACAGAACAAGATAGGAGAAGAGAGGGAAAATGGAGAAGGCTTGGGGAATGACTTCCTTTGTGCTTGTTCTGCAATGACAGTCAGTAATATGCAGAACTGAAAATGATTCTTAGCAGTCAGAACCTGGCGTCAAATGGAAGGTTACAACATTATTGCTTTTCTTGTCTCTATTGTATTAAATCTTTTGCACATGTAAAGTTTTTTTATCTATTGTAGCAGATGGTAAAGCAAGGGTTTGTTCCAGAGCACAGAGCACCCAGGGTATTACCTGTTTCTATTATGTGGCAACAAAAAAAAATCATTTGTTTAATTCATAAAAAAACAGGCAAGCTGATGGATTTTCTTGGTGATAGGATAGATGCCTAACATCAGTGTGCCTCATGCCCATTGTCATGGTGTTATGGACACTGCAGGCACACCAGATCCACAGTCAGCTGAGCTCAGTGTCATAGTTCCTATGAAGAAGTTAGTTTGCATCATTGATTTCTTTTGTAATGAAACTAAAGGATGTGATTTAGTTGGAAACCATGTGTGGAGGTCTGAGTTGGTGAAGCTCATTAACAAGACCAAGCACTTGTTGTCAGTTACTGCATGCTGCTGTTTGCATAAATTGGCAGCCTGGTATTTTCTCTTTTGTGTGTATTTGTGTGTGCTACATGTACACTCTCTTTACGTCCATGGTGGTGTCATTAGAAAGTGCAGTCAGGTGGTTTACCTGTAGGTATCCTGTATGTGAATGTTAACTTGGAACAAGTTGTCCACAGCTTGTTTAGTTTCCATGCTTTCATCTTCTCAGAGCTCTCTCCTATACTTTTTAAACTGTCGTGCCTCATAATGTCATGTCGTTAACTTTATGTTTTGTACTGTATTTGTGTCTCTTCAAAAATATGAGTCACCCTGCAGATCAGTCTGTGACTCAATGATGTTTAGTGACTTTTTCAGTATAGCCTATTAAATCTGGCTATTTCATCATCTGCACATACCAACTGTGCCAAAATGTAATGTTGTTTTCCAGGACTGACTATTAAGGGAAAATTAAACAAACAAGGAAGTGTAGCAGCAGCAGCAGCATTGTAGCATATTACTAATTATTATGCTATTTATTTTCAGGCTTAGCTATAACAGGATATCTTTAAACACAAAGAGTGATACTGTATAAAGCATGTCTTAAGCCATTCTTTTCTCTGTTAAATGAAACATTCTTCTCTCTAAATGATCTCCATTAAAAATGTTTATATGAAGCGTTGTACCCAGGCAGTGTTCCAAGTGTTAAAATATTCCCACTAGGTTGATCTGATTTATTGTGTTTGACCTTAAACTCCATTTAGTAAGCCCTTTACTTTAGACAGCGACACTAATGTCTTTCTGAGGGAGGAGTGCGTCTCAGGCCATTCCAGCTTTAAAAGAAGCTCTCCACTCCTTTTTTTAAAACTCTATATTGACTGTGTGTGCAATGGAACATATGCTGTTTATTGCATGTTAGGGGTGCACTGCTGTGCATATGTACATGTTGGTGTTTGTGTGAGAGTAGATAACATCTTGGGCATGGAGGCGCCTGCTGGGCAGTGGTCTCTCTACGCTTTCCTCAGAGCTAAATACAGGATGTGAGCAGTAGGAAGAGAGCCAGGTTGACTCAGCTGAGTCTGCATGAGTGACAGTTGCAGCCGCAGAGGTTCTGGCCCCACTTGCATTTTGTTGCTCAAACTCTCCTCCTGGGAACGTTTTTAAAGATTCATCGGTGCTCCCTTCCTCCTAATGCTCAGATCAAAGAGTGACCACAAAACCTGCCTTCATTGTTCTAATTCATTTATCCAATCGCCTAACAAC
>NW_018127925.1:701710-716995 GCF_001952655.1 Monopterus albus
CTCATCTTGACTGAAGGCTAATCAGTACTTTACCTTAAGGTTTACACTCTGGCTGGCCTTCACAATAGACTGCTCTCACTAGGGTTATAGTGCTATACCAGTTTCACAATATACCATGGTATGCAAATTGATGGTTATCATACCATGTGCATTTGCTTTTTACCGGTCTTGTGTCGAAATCTGTTTCCTCATCAGGATGTGTTTCCCCCAGTTAAAACTGTTTGCAGTAGTGCTGCCCCCTCTGTGGTTATGGTTAGGATAAGGGTAGGCTTCAGGTTGGGGGAAACGCATCTCAACGGGGAACATACACAACACCGGTATTGAACCAAAAAACGCAATGTGTGCACACCTTTCTTCCCTGACTACCTGTAAGACTCTGCAACAGGCACCACACACACACACACATGCAGCAGACAAATGGCAGCGAAAAGGAGGCGGATATCACCAAACTCCATCCACTAAAAAGAAATTAAAATCAACAGCACAGGATTACTTTGGAAGTCTCAGAAATGAACACCTTCGAGAACAACACCATCCCCTCCATGCAGGTCAAAGTATGTGTAATTATGTTTGTGTATGCACATGCATAGTTTTTGTGTGTTTGCTCACCCTCGGTCCACTTGTTTCATAGAGGTGCTTGTAAAACTGGTAAATTCCTCACACAGCTGGTGCCTGCTGTTAGCATTCCTTGTATGCATATGTTTGGGTGTGTGTGAGAGAGTCTGAGGACAGTTGTGTTTGCAGTGCTGCCACACTACTGGGGGCCAAGTGAAGCCAATTACTTCAGCATCAGATGTCAGAGCAAAATTGCTGGTTAGGACCATCAAAGAACAGCTGCCGTGTCAGATGAGGGGGAAATATTAAAATAGCACTTCATCTATCTTACAGTTGCAATTGTCTAAGGTTATCATTAGGTCTGGCTTTACAGATTGTTACAACTGCTAATCATCTCTGTAGCTTTTATAGTAACAGTCCTTTATGCAGAGCTCACCCTCTTGGCCTGCATGTCACCTTACAACCTACTGATGTCAGATAACTAGATAGCCTGTCAGTTAGATGGCCAATTAGTTTGTTTGACTTTGCTCCCCTTGTAGAGCTGGGAAGGGGCATTACCAGGATAATATTTCACATGAACCAAAGCCAGTGGTGAGGAAGAATACAATAAAAAAAAATCCCTTGGAAATCTGACCCAGACTGGGGCACCACAGTTGACACCGATCACCCTGCTTCTCACAACAAATGTTGCTATTTCTTTTTAGGATATTTCAAGTGAAATGTTTTTAATATATGGGGTATTTTAAGCAAAATAAGGAATAAATCATGCTTACCATCAGCTGCTGACAGGGTTTCCATATCCTCTGCCCATGAATTAGTGGGGAAGAAGGAAAATCCAGACTTTCATGTCAGGTTTGATATTTCCACCAGACACCAGAAAGCAGTTTAATGTGCATTTTTTAGGCTGACTCATTCACAGTTAGTACATGGTACAGTACAGTCTGTCAGCTCAGTGTATGAAAGTTTATTTATAAGGAATGAAGATGGAAGAAGACTTGATTACCTTAAACCCACCTGCATTGCGCCTCATGTGGAAACAAAAAATGGTAAAAGACTTGTTTGTCGTTTTATATCTACATGTATACAGTTGGACTCTCCAGGTGGAGAGCTCTGTAGATGTCCACTCAGTGGAGCTGTTGCACGATAACGTCTTTCACTGACAATGTGAGAGTAAACCACTGATTTGTAGTATTGCCCATTATAAGAATACAGACACATGTACATATTCTAAATGGTTGTTTTACAGTAGTTCAAAATTTGTCTTCCTTATAATTTTCATATTGCTCTGTTTATTTTGTGCAGGCATTGGAGGAGGCCCAGATAGCCATCCAGCAGCTCTTTGGTAAAATCAAAGACATCAAGGACAAGGCAGAGAAGTCTGAACAAATGGTGTGCACACACACACACACACACACACACAAAAGTGGCTTGTTTACACTTATCAGGGACATGACCCTAGCACAGGCGAGATCCAAACTGTATCCTGTATCCTCCTTCAATAGAGGACAGCAATTTATAGTTGAGGTAATGCACCTTCCATGACTGTCTGTTACAAGTGGTGCTGTGTTTTGTGTGTGTGAGTGTGTGTGTGTTTGTCAGTGAGAGTCAGAGGAAGGCCAGTAGGCTGGGTAAGTAGAGGAAAGATGAGGTGGTAGATTGGTGAGCAGACCCTCCCTCAAGAGGCATGTAGGAGCAATTATTCCTCAGCCCAGCAGCTGTGTCATTTATCCTGCTCTTATTCTCTTTGTCCAGATGCCCCTTCCAGCGAACCACTCTCAAGTCCATCACATTTTCTTGCTGCTTCCTTTTCGATCTCTGTATTTTTACCTCCTCCTCTCTTCCATGCTTGCTGTCATGTTTTCTTCTTCTTTGTCTGGTTCACCAATCTGTCTGGTTCCTCTTGCTGCACAGGTAAAGGAGATTACAAGGGACATAAAGCAGTTGGACCATGCCAAGCGCCACCTCACTACTTCCATCACCACCCTCAACCACCTGCATATGTTGGCAGGGGGTGTGGATTCTTTAGAGTGGGTATAATCACATTTCACACCAAAGACTCGCATAGTTAACCCCTAGAGCTTATTTAAAAGTAAATATTTTGAGTTGTGTGTTTTGAGATGCACCCATGAATAAAACATTCAATGCAGCTTGACCTTGCATCAAACCTTGTATAACCTTCAGCATAAATCATTAGTGGAATTACGGTGTTTTCAGTAATTTTTGTCAAAAATCAGTGGCCTGTGGGTCTGGGCTGCTACTGTATAGTGATGCACCATCTAATATAATATATGCAAAACAAGAAGAAAATTGTGTAGAATTTTATCTTGCAGATCTGCAATTCCCTCAAGGGCACCTCAGTCTCTAAGATCCCTATTCTATTGCATCCTGTATCTTCCCTTTTCAAGTGAAATGTGTTTGAAATATATTTATATTTAGTAGGACTGATGTTAGAATGATATGGCTACACGTTTACAGAGAAGGTTGTCTTAACCACCTGACAGTTGTAGTTTTTTTATTTACAGTAATATAGATAATTCACATATATGTTGTATTCCATGTGTTCCAGAGCCATGACCAGAAAGAGGCAGTATGGTGAGGTGGCCAATTTGCTGCAGGGAGTGGTCAATGTGCTTGAACATTTCCATAAATACATGGGTATACCCCAGATCAGACAGCTTTCTGAGAGGTAACGTGGCCACACACACACACACACACACACACACACACACACACACACAAGGGGTGTTTTCCAATACCAAGCATGTCAAGTTTGGATTCCTAATCTAAGCGGTTATTTTCTGGCCTGAAAAAAAATATGAAAACTTTATAAAGTGGCATTCCTAAGATGAATATTATAACAGCTTTGAGCCTGGATCAAACTCTAATAGCAGGCACACAGTGCATTCTGGGATACGTGACTGCCCCAAGTCCACACCCAAGTCAGGTCCCAAAGCACCCTCAATAAAATCAGTGGAGCAAGAACGCTTCTGGTTTTTTGGTGTGTACTTGGCTGGAAGCAGACTTTGAATTAGAACAGTACTTGGGCTGTGAGTGATGACGTTTTACAAGTCCACAAGAACAAAATAATACGCATATTGGAAAATTCCCAAGGACTCATTTCTTTACATTGTTTCCTCAGGTGGACTTTCTTTGAGTATATCAGCTTCTCTGACACAATGCCTAAACACTAGGGGTTTAGTGTCCTGCTCAGCCTCACTTGGGCTGTTTGGCCAGCAGCAAAGCTTTAAGCACATTTCCAGTAGACAGTTCAGGGCTTGATCTGTCCTTACAGCTGAAATGTGCCACAACTCCTGAGCTGAACTGTTGAAAAATGGCTACAGTATTTGACTGGAGGTAAACTTGCACAGTCCCACACATACAGAACACACAGGAAGGAAACCCACTGAATAGGGCCTTGTTATGCCAGCATTTCATCTATTGTGACAGATTAGGGCACACTTTCTGAGGGTGTGTTTGTATATCTGTGTATGTACCTCCACGTGTGTGTGTTGAAGATACATTTATTACTTAATAGAAGATTTAGAATTGTTTGTTTGCTCTGGAGAGGGTCACGCCAATATCTGGATGCGTTCTTTTGTCGGTACACAAATATTCACTCAGATTTTCTCACACAAAAACAGAACAAAGGCCATTGTTACAGTATTGTTTCTCACAGCTCTGATTCATTAAATTTCCTTTTTTGCTAATATTTTCCAAGAAGAGTAGAATCAGCTTGGGACACAATGGCCAGATTGATGTTCAGATTCAAAGAGGTGTTGATCTCTCAAAACAAAGAAAGGATCATTTTATGTTCTGTTCTGAGGTGTGGCAGACAGTGTTCATACCAAATAACAGCTGCATGGAAGAAGTGACTGGTAGAGGGACAGATGAGAGGAGACAGTCAGGGAAGGGAAGATATGAAGACAGTAGAGACACATGGGTACAAAGGGTTAACAGAAAAATAACACTACTATTCTGTGAGAAACATGGCCAGACTAACACGTTAGTGCTACAGATAGCATGAACAGAAATGAGACGGATGCACAGACAATCAGTGTATCAGACAAACACAGTCAAGAATGCATATAGACACAGGATAAAGGATAAGATGGGGAGTATCTAATTAATAATAGAAATAACTGAAATGGAGTGGTGTAAAAGAGTGCTCATCTATTAAAGCTGCATTAACTAACTTCTCCCTCTAATTTTCAACCATTAAGGGTGAAGTGAGATTCAAAACAGACTCAACCGCCTGTAACTTGACATTTAAACATCACATTTTATTAGGACTTATTACTCATTTTTAGAAATAAGAGCTATGTGCACATCCCAGTACTAAAAATCCAAAGGATATTTCTAACTGTGATAAAAGCTCAATTTACTTTAAAAAAGTGAAACTTCTACAGTGTTACAGGCTAATATAGATATTAGAGCTCTCTGACAGCCTCCTGCTGGCATTTCTCTATTCCTGCCTTTACTTCTTTAAATCAGTGAGAGACATTAGCATTTTGTCCTGACAGTGCTTTGAATTGTGACTAAACTGAGTCAGTGCAGCTGTCACCTTTGAACAGGATTGGCTTTGATTGTTTTAATAAGCCTTTTCCTTGTCATCCCTTAATGTTTTTCTAACTATCTCAACCACACTACTCAGCTGTCAAACAGAGAATTGCTCTGACTGCCTGGGTATACAGTAGCCTGCACCTTGTACTGTATATACTGTAGATGATTGCACAAACTACACCCACAGACTAGACAGAGTCAGGCCTGCTGCTGACAGCTTGGTCTCAGTCAGATGCAACAGCTGTAGACTCTTCTCTAGACTCAGACAATTTAATAAAACTTTCTGACATCAGTTTATCAGAGGGTGACACACAGCTGAAACAGGAGCTACAGAGGACTACATGCAGTAAAAGGCTCATTCTCAGTAGCTGAGTATATGACAGATGTCTAGTTAGAAGCATGGTTGGGTTTGTTGTCAGCAAGCACTTGAAATGAAGGCTACCAGTTCAGTTGGCATCCATCTGGGATACTATCTCTCCACCCTCTCCTGTTTATTCTGGACAGTCGTCATGGTTTTGGAAGCTGTCCTTGGTTAACCCAGTCCGGATGCCTTCAGGAGAGCGTGTGCTCTGTGAGGACTGAACAGACAAGGATTATAGACCTCATTATATAAGCTGTTTTTTTGCCATGTGTATTTATTGTTGCTTTACTAAAGAGAAGCCTCTGTATTCATCTTCATGAGAATAGATGCATGGCTGAAAAATCCTTGTCACTAGAAAACTAGTCTGGTGCATATTGGAGGTTTCCCCATGAACATGCCATTATTCAAATAAAATAACTGACTGATTGAGGAAACGGTGAAGAGCTCAGTGTCCTTGCTTTTTGTCCTATTTAGAGTAAAAGCAGCACAGAGTGAGCTGGGGACTCAGATTCTGGCAGATTTTGAAGAAGCCTTCCCCTCTCAGGGCTTTAAGGTTTGTTGTATAACAATCCAGTTTTTCTAGGCAAATGCATTTCATTTATCTCTGTCGAGACATTTTTTCTTGTCTTCTTGCCCTTCAGCGCAAAACTTTGTCATACTTTTTATTCCCTTCCAGAGACCGGGTGGTCCCAGTAATGTGCTGAGAGATGCCTGTCTGGTAGCCAATGTGCTGGACCCACGCATCAAACAGGAGATCATAAAGAAGTTCATCAGGCAGCACCTCTCTGAGTACCTGGTGCTTTTCCAGGAAAACCAAGATGTGAGTGAGAATTTGAATACCCTCGTGTACAAGATTGTATCTGGTTACTGCAAATACCTAATTGAAGCAGGTGGAATTTAGGTTTCTCTGTCCTGTTGCTCAGGTTGCATGGCTGGACAAGATTGATCGCCGCTACGCCTGGATTAAGCGGCAACTGGTCGACTATGAGGAGAAATATGGACGAATGTTTCCGGAAGAGTGGTGCATGACAGAACGTATTGCTGTAGAGTTCTGCCACATCACCAAGTGAATGCACATACACTGCGATAAGCGTTGACACAAAGCTTTATGCTATGAACTCTTATTAGTCTGTTTAGTGAATATAGAAAAAGAGAGGGAAAAAGAAGGGAAATTGAATTAAACTGGCAAAATTGAGAAACTGGCCCTGGCATTGTCAAGTGAACCACACTAGTATGGTGTGCCTGACATGACTGGTGCGACATTCTGTGCAGCTGACATACAGTAGGTGGCCTAAATTAGCAGTGACCTAGTGTCTACAGTCCTCGACCTTAGCTGTACGAGAGAAGAAAGCAGTGGTTACTGTGCTCCCATCTGTGAGTGACAACAAAAAAGAACATCTGGCAAAAAATCATGGTAGTGTTGGGGAAAATAAGCCTGAAAAGATATGTGGGACATTTAGTTTGTCAGAGCATAGAGATTAGAGGTAACATGCTCAGACTGATTTTGTGTGTTATGTGTTCTCGTCTGCTTAAGGGTGGAGCTAGCCAAAGTGATGCGAACCCGGGCTAAGGAGATTGAGGTGAAGCTGCTTCTGTTTGCCATTCAGAGGACCACAAACTTTGAGAGTTTACTGGCCAAACGCTTCACAGGCTGCACCTTGACCGACGTACCAGGAGTGAGAAAGGCACACACACACAGACACACAATACGTGTCGATCGATACAGCTGTACTGATTGCAGACATTTCACATTATTCACACTGAAAATGCACAGGTTGAGGTTAAAGATGGAAAATTTGATTTTTATTGCAATATAATAGCACTGTTCACTGACACCTGTCTTGCATTATGCTTTGTACCGCAAACATGAAGCTGCTGATTGGTAGCAGAGAGTCTGGTGTCACAGCCTGAAGAAACCTTCTAATCCGGGTCACCCTGGTGTATGAAGGGACTGGTGAAGGGCACAGTTAGTTTTGTCGGGGCACAATTAGGCCCCACTTGTTCAGAGCTGATAACACATCTTCCTAATGGAAGGCCCTTTTGTCTTCAGTTCAGTTAGACCCACACAAGTTAGGTTCTTTAAGTCAGTCAGGGTTTTGGTTGAGTGGAATTTTATAATTGGTGTTGCTGTTTCATCATGGTGTAGTTGAGACATGGAAGAAAGTAATGATACCTGGACCTAGTTCTAATTATTTATTGTCTGTGCAATAATTAAACAAATTCTTCTGAGTCAAAAGCCTGGATCGAGCTGTAGCAGAGAATACTAAACTGTATCTGTGTTTGTCCAGAAAAAGAGGCCAGAGAGCCCTCTAGACCCAACTAACCCCTTCCTGGAGGATGAGCCAGGTGAGGATGTGGGCACAGACAAAGAAGACAATTTGGCCAAGGTGAGATGATCCAGACTGAACCTATCTGAGTTTTTTGCAACATAAAGGTGACCGTTCCTAGGCCTAAAAGCCCATTTTCCTCCACTCTCTCAGCCCAGGAAGCCGAAAGCTCCGGACAACCCTTTCCATGGCATTGTCTCCAAGTGCTTTGAGCCTCATCTATATGTTTACATAGAATCCCAAGACAAGTGAGCAACACACACTCCTACAGGCAGACAAACTCAAATTCGGTGGTGGTTCACAGACCCAGAATCAGAAGCAGGTTGTGTGTAAAGCTGGCACATGCATCCTTTTTCCATTGACCACCCATCAATCAGGTCTCCCTCCTCCTATTATGCTTCATTGCCTCTTCTGTCTTTCCATCTCTTGTTCCTGTACATGCCTCTGTCTCCACTGTGGCAGCAATGTTTCCCATTAGCTACATGACCACAGACGCTGAGAGAAAGAGAGGGAGAGGCACTGAATAAGTGCTGCTGCAGCAGATCTGCCCATTTTGATCCCTATCTCAGTAATTTTTATGACCCCTTCTCTTTCTTTTTGTGTAATTTTTGTTTCAGTCCTCTTTTTTTATCTCAGTCTTTTGTTCTTTGTTTTTCATTTCTTACAGTGTCTCTTACTATTTTTCATCCTGCATTACTTTTTTTGTTTTACCTCCCCCTCCGTCGTCTACCACCATGCTTCACCTGTATCGGTCCCTTCCCTCCTCCAGTCATGGTGATCACTCCTGAAACTGAACACATTACTGGGTGTGCTGTGCTTGTATGCAGCCCCTGGCCTTTGGCTCTCTGGTGCATTAAATGCTGTTTGTCTGTCCAAGGGAACAGGTTTCACCTATTCTGCAGCTACAACCTCATTTCAGCTCAATCCAAAGGCCTTAAACAGGCAACAGCCAGATCAGCTTGTCCCCAGTGGGGCCTAGCAGGAGAGAACAGTGGCCTGCTTGTTTTGTCCTTGGCTGCAGTTCCAAGTAGGACTGAGCCACACAAACCCAGTGTAGACCTGTTGACTAGAGTACTGAGGAGCGGGATATGCCTGGAATATGTTTTGCTTTTTATCCAGCTGGCTTTCTCTGGCTGCCTGTTACTTTATCCTTTCATTTATCTATTGGGGATAAGAACCAATCTTATGGTTTTAATGTGTAAACATTTTTATTAAATTAATTTATTTCCATTCATGCCCCTAATCCAACCACCTGTGTGTGTGTGTGTTTGTGTTTGTGATCCTGTGTTGGTTTGGCTGCACACGTTTGGACATCTGCAGAAACCTGGGTGAACTTATCGACCGGTTTGTAGCTGACTTCCGAGCACAAGGCCCACCCAAGGCGGGCACGGAAGAAGGTGGAGCAGTACTGCCCAGCTGTGCTGATCTCTTTGTCTATTACAAGAAGTGCATGGTGCAGTGCTCCCATCTGAGCACTGGAGAGCCAATGATTGCCCTCACAACTATCTTCCAAAAGTTCCTGAGAGAGTACGCTTGGAAGATCCTGTCTGGCAACCTGCCCAAGTAAGACTGGCTCAGGTTTGACATCATTAACATGTAGCATGCACAACAAGTCTGAATCATGTTGTGCGGTATATGCATGATTATGTCATATGTCACACTGGATGCCTCCGGACCGGGATGCTGCTGTCTGTGGTAAAAGAACACAAGGCTGGCATTATGCTGGCTTTTTTTAGTTCAGTGGAAATGGGCAAGCTGCAATAAAGAAGGGCCAGTTTAACAACAAATCTCTGTGCAAAAGAGCCTCACTAGCTGACTAGAATTCACTCTATTTCAACATTTTCTGGGCAGTAACACAAACATGGATTTATTTAGTATTAACTTTTCACAAACGAGCATGACACTCGTATCGGTTCATTGTTTTCGTATGGTGATGTGACTGTTTAGGAGTTTAGTTTGAAGCTTGGCTTGAGTCATGGCTGTGTTTGATGTAGTAGGATGGCATGCTACGAAGAATCTGGAGTTGGTTATGTTGTGGCAAAGTTTAATGCTACCAGCAAAAACATTGCTGTCTCATTGGCCACATTAGAACCCGTTACCGGCTGAAACAGAATATGCCTGTGTTTCATACATATTCTGTTTCTGTCTCAGATATGCATGTGTGCTAATTACACGCTTGCATTCACAGACTAATGTACACCATATTATCAGCCATATAAAAACACTCTGAAAAATGTACTCAGACGCTTTACAAGTGTGTGTACACTTACAGGCGCATGCAGATACGCTGCTCCAGTGTGGTGTGCTGTAAACTGGCGTTGTGAGGTTTTGAAAGGGGCCCTTGAACCATGTTGTGGTTTTAGCTACATGTTTATTAATGACTGGGTTGTCGCCTAACTGGCCCAGCATCCCCATACCTTTGACTCCTCGTTGTTATGTCTGTCTCAGTTACCAAAAATGTGTCCTCCTTTACCTGTGTTTTTAAAAGATAATGTTCCACAGGGAGTTGATATAAAGCAAACAATCTCAATAACAAACAGGGTCCTCATCAGCCAGTCTTAAGAACAACAGACAGCATCTTGGAGTTCATCTTAAACCATGATCATTCTAATTCACCTTATAACTTTAAGGCATATAGTCATCTGTAAGCAAAGTGAAGTCACACCACAAAAATTTAAAATACACAAGACTAAATGCAGCTTTCAAAAAAAATTTTTCAAAAATTGATGAATGCCTTAACGCAAGTACTCACACTGTACAACAGCTAAATCTCAGTTTTTAAAGTTTTTTTTTATGATCAGATGAGAAATGCATCGTGCAAACTCTTAAATCATACACGTTAATTTACATATAAAATATACTGACAGAAATTACAGATTGAACCTTTAAGCATTTTCCCATCTGAGTTAACTTCTCTATCATTGTCTTTTTATGTTTTTGCCTTCTTCTTTGTTTTACTGCTACTTTGCTGTGTCACCTTTGACCTCTGTCTCCTTCTGGCTATCCAGGTCCAACAATAACAGTGGGGGTCTTACCATCAGCAGTCTGCTGAAGGAGAAAGAAGGCTCAGAAGCTGCTAAGTTCACCGTAGACGAGCTCTGTCTGATCTGTAGCATCCTTAGCACTGCAGAATACTGCTTGGCTACCACACAACAGGCATGTACACAAACTCAGTCACACAAATACATACTGATGCCCTGACCAAGCAATGATACGTTTGTACCTTTAATAGATTTTAAACAAATGATCTATCTTGCTTCCCCCTTGCGGGAGCATTGGCAGGACATCGTGATAAGTATCTCGTTGTTATGATACTGGGCAAATTTTTTTTCTCATGGTGGCAGCTATAGGCTGTCGTAATGTGCTAGAGAATGTAAGATACACATCAGTTGCAGAATATTTAACTTGTGTTTCAACTGTTTTTAAGAAACTCAGTTATGATTACAACACGGCCTGAGGCGTTTCAACCATTCAGTTTGATTGTTTTTTTTTTTTTTTCTTTCAACATACTGCACATGGAGCAATTTTAAGTCTGTATTTAAAAAAAAAACAGGCCTACCAATGGATGCATTTTTAAGTAATGAAGCTTTCCCTTGTATGTGTTCCAGTTGGAGGAGAAGCTAAAGGAGAAAGTAGATAAAGTCTTAGTGGAGAGAATAAATTTGACAGGGGAGATGGATACATTCAGCACGTAAGCGACAACTGCAGACCAGTCTTTTTATTTTCTTGTAAAAAGAGCCTGCTTTTGTTATGTGAAGATTGTTTTAATGGTGCCACTTGTGTGTATTTTCAGTGTAATTTCAAACAGTATCCAGCTACTTGTTCAAGATCTTGATGCTGCCTGTGACCCTGCTCTCACTGCTATGAGCAAGGTTGGAGAGCATAACACACTCACACATTCAGCATTGCATTCATTAAAAAGTATCATTTTTGCCTTTAAAAGATGCAGTTACTCTGTTTTTGGTGGTTATTTGAATTAGAAACTTAATTTTCCACATCAGCATCTTTGTTTGTATGTCTTTATATATTTGTTTAACGGTGCATATGTGTAACCACTGACACTAAAGCTTCTCTCTCTCTCTCTCCTTTATCTCTCCCGCTCAGATGCCGTGGCAGAGTGTGGAGCACGTGGGTGACCAGAGTCCTTATGTGACATCGATCATCATGCACATTAAACAAAATGTACCGATCATCAGAGACAATCTGGCCTCCACACGCAAATACTTCACACAATTCTGCATCAAGTTTACAAAGTACTCTTCATACACTCACACGTTCACACCATGTTCCATACATAAGCTGCAGTTAAAGGTTCCTAAAGTTAATATACATGACACTTTTTTCTTTCCTTAGTTCTTTTATTCCCAAATTCATCAACCACCTGTTCAGATGTAAACCTATCAGCATGGTGGGAGCTGAACAAGTAAGTTTGAGCTCTACCATTGTCTTAAACGCATTATACATATGTGTGCTTTTACATGATTGTTGCACCAGAACATGCACACATTACATTATGTGCACTGGTATACACATTCAATTTTAAAAGTCATTGTGCCTGAGTTTCTGCCTTATGTATCCTGTCCCATCAGCTCCTCCTTGACACCCACTCCCTGAAGACGGTGTTGCTGGATCTGCCCTCCATAGGCTCCCAGGTGCTCCGCAAGGCACCTGCCAGCTACACCAAGATAGTGGTGAAAGGCATGACTCGTGCAGAGATGATACTTAAGGTGAGTAGGACAGAGGACTATATTAAATCTAAACCAGTAGGGCAGCTTTATTCAGAGAAGCCGTGCAGCTTCCAGGCACAGCTTTGTGTGGGAAGGGCCCAGCCTAACCTTTGTTAGAGGAAAAACACTCAACCTTGCACTTAAAGCCAGTGGAGATGAATTTAATCAGTTTACCTTTCACATATAAACTCAGATCAACCTTGTATGTTTCACAGATAGATTTTAATGAGAACCTGAGTGTAACTTTAAATACAAAATAGTTTAATTTAAACATACTATCAGAGCTGCTTAATCTTTATAGGACACTTCAGATTTTATGACATTTAACTTTAAATTCACGCTGGCCTGTTTTACAAGCAAACCTTCAGTTTCTGACCTTTAAAGGCTCCGAACTTTAGCTAGACCCCTTTGTGTGAGTGGGCTTTCTTTATCTCTTGTTTGCCATTTAACAGATTTATTGTTGAATCTCTGACATATCCAGTTAAACATGAGCTTTGGTGTTGATGCTAGCACTTCGCTAAGAACAGTCTGGCACAACGTGAAGCTAACTGCTTTTTCCACTAGTTAAGGGTCAGTCATAATAGGCTACCACAGAGTGAATAAACATTTCTCCTTGGAGTGTTTGTGGTTTGACCGGCAAGCCAACATTTAAATGTTTATCTTGAGCAGATGATCTACTTTGGGCAAAAAAACTTTAATTGTGTATTTAACCCCCTCTCACAATGAGAATGTTTCCATGTAACAACCTACTTCACATGAGGCAGTGAAGGAAAGATTTAATGAGCGACAGACAAGCCAACATAAGACATGCGCACACACCTACCTATTCTTTCACAGTTTTTGCTGGACCTCGAGCAAATGGAAATGCATGAGTTAAATGAATCTATGCAACCATGTGTCTACTCACAAAAACCATCACGTGCAGTATTGTGGTGTTTAGAGTGTGCGCTGCAAACACAGGATGCAGCCATTTAGCCTTGACTCACAATTACCTAATGACACCCAGGAGGACAGTGGTATGTGGCTGCCATAGATTTACCCCACCCTAATTAACTGATCCTGGAGTTTACAGAAATGCGCACACACAGAGAAAGAGAGCGTACACGCCTGCCTGTTCCCTGATTTCTCTTGGACTCCCTGGAGGTCTTCTTTCCTTCCTGAAGTTGTCGTGGTAGGACTGTCTTGATCTTTATGGCAGTCAGTGTGACCTGCTCTAAACGTGCTGTGCCAGCCCTGCCTTCACCATGAAGAACTGTGGATAAATGGCAGACAGTAAAGTACTTGAGATTTATGCCTTCTTGATTTATGTAACCACTCTTCCACCCTGACTCAGACTCAGGTTTTCAGGCACACTGACTTTGTTTTTGAAGCTGTCTGACAAACCCCCCTCACGTCATTTTACAGCCTCATCTGACTGTTTTCTGCTGGGATTCACACTCTTCCATATGGCCTATGTAAGGCCAGTCTTTGCCCCCCCTGGAACAAAAAGCTCAGAGTATATGTACATTAATTTCCACTCATCTGCAACACATCGAAACCCCTGGAAAAAAAAGCTCAGAGTATATATACATGAATTTCCACTCATCTGCAACACATCGAATGGGGATTTCATATTATAGAAGTGTAAAATACATTCACATCAACCCATGAATGTTTCAACAGCCAGCGGGCCCCCCATCTATGACTTCTGAAGAACAGTTGAAAGCGCCACAAGATAATGCAAATAAGATAGAGTTAGGAACTACAGTTTATCCCAGTAGCAAAACATCGTAAGAGTTCTGTGGATTCCTCTGAAAAACTGTTTGGAAAAAGTCATACAAACATTTCCTCTGAGAATGTTTCTGGCCTTGGAGAGAAAACCAATATGAGAAAGGAGAACCCTTTGTACGGTGGCCAGCCATTGACTTGTTGTCATATCAGGGTTCCTCACAGGTAATCGCTTCCACCTTGAAGCTTCTGAAAGACGAACCCATTTAATGAAGGTTAATACAAGAATTCCTTTGCCTAGCCTCAACAATAGCTTTAAATTACACTGACATGCTTTGACTTGAAATTAAATCTGGTTTACCCTCAGCGAGAAAGTGCACTTCATTGGGACAACTGAAGGAGCGCTTTATACTGACAAAGCTCGCTGCGAGATTGGAGCCTTCTGTAGGGTTCCTTGTGCATTTCAGACATTTAAGAACAATGTAAGTTCTTCAACCTGAAATTGTATTGTTTTTTGACTCTTGCTCACTTCAGACACTGTAAGAACTTATGAGCGTCTGGAGCTTTTAGGGTAATTTTTTTTTAACCCTTTTACAAATATTTGCATTATACCTTTCATAAAGAAGAAAAGTGTCATCCAGTGCACAACAACAACAGTGGAGGTCTATGGCACAGACGAATAAGCTGACTCAGGTTGGAGACTGACAGGTTGAAAATACTAGTAGAAGCAATTCTGCGCTGGTTTTAGTCTCTGTATGGAGATTGTTGAAAATACTCGTAATATAGAAAATGACTGCCCTTATCCGTTAAAGATGGATGGATTTGGGTTCTCTGTTATGTGCCATGTTCTAAAGCAGATAGGATTCTTTATGTCTGTCTGAGACGGCCTTTCCTGGCCTGGTACGATGCCTGTGAGACGTGGCTGTTTTCCATGCTCTTCCAGCCCAGCCCACCGTAGCTCCAGCGCTTTCTCCCCTACCTCTGAAGTTCCCTTGTGGGGAGTATTTAAAAGGCAGCCTCCTTCCCACCCTTTGTTCGGCCTGAATTA
>NW_018127925.1:717028-723198 GCF_001952655.1 Monopterus albus
CCTTTTTTCATTCTTAACCCCCCCCCCCTTTTTTTTTTTTAACGAGATCCCTACAGGCCTGTCTCTTGGTCTGGTTCCAAGACAGTTGCTAAGTAAATCACTCAGTCAGCAGGACTAGTAAGAAAGAATTCCCCACGACCCTAAGCCTTTCATGTCTGCTCTTCGTTCTCTCTCTCCTGCTTCTGATTCCTCACCTCTCTCCCTGTCTGTGCAGCTTACCTTCTCATGCATTTTACTTTAAGTAGAAAGGGAGCCGTAAAGATTGCAAAGATGTATCTGGCTTTTTTTAAGTGAAGGACAGGAGAAACACTGTGTGAGACGGTCCCACATATATACATGAGATGGGAAGTGGGGGTCTGTCGGCCATGTGTTGGCTGCATGCTTTGGAGCGGCTCTAAGAAATGCTATCCGATCCACATTTTCCAAAAAGGCTCTGCTTGGGGCGGGGGGGTATCCAAGAGAATCCAATCCAGAAAGACTTGTGTCCTGTTATACTTGTTCTGCCTGCTTTTGACCACTGCTGATTTTTGCCCAGACTGTATCCTCAAAAATAATTAACAGTGAAGCCAATTATTGCCCACTCATGCATGGAGTAATTGGTGTGTAACAGGAAACATGTATAAGGAGTGGACTTCTAAATATTAATAGTAAAAGCATAGTCTCGACGCAACTATAGCATCTTGGTTCTGTCAGATATACCCCCTACCCCTTCCCTCATTTGGGGTATAGCTTCCTCATGTGGGATCAATTAAAGATCTCTTGGGTCGTCCCTTGATGATTCACAACAAGGGATGAAATCAACATTAAAAAAATAATCTACTTTTCCTCAGGTGGTGATGGCCCCACATGAACCACCGGTGGTGTTTGTTGATAACTACATCAAACTCCTGGCTGATGGCAATCCCGAGACCTTCCAGAAGATTCTTGATATGAAGGTCAGTTGGTTCAACCAGTAATTTAAAGGAATGTTCTTTGTTCTCATTGAGGCAGCTCGTTTCTCATTTTGCCTCTGTGATGTTTTCATGTTTTCTCATAATTTTGCAGATGTTACATTTTCCTTTTGTTTTGCTGCTAAAAGAGATTTTTTTTAACTTTGATTTCCCGTGCTCATGTGTACTTGTGTAGGGCCTGAAGCGCAGTGAACAGAGCAGCATGCTGGAACTCTTTAGGCAGAGGCTACCCACCCCACCCTCCGGGGCTGATGGTGGTCCCTCTCTGTCGTTCAGTACCCCCACCCCTGAGCAGGAGTCCTCCCGCATCCGCAAACTAGAGAAACTCATCAAAAAGAGGCTGTGAACACACCTGCTCTGAAATCACATCGTGAAAATGAAAAAGGCTACAGGAAGAGAACATCCCCACCTCACGTGCAGTTATTCATCTCAGAGATGTCATTGTGCTCCATTTAGTTCTGGAGATTCACAGAAAGAGCAAAAAGTTGACTGGCAGTAATTATGAAGAAACTTCCTCAACTGCTTCTTGCTCTGTGTCACTTCTGTAATTTCCCTCATCTCCTTTCATGACACTAATGTCTGAACTTTGTAACATGAGTACATTGTTGCACAGTGTATTTGCACTCAGAAGACGGATTGTAATACTGTTAACTAAATTCTGCTCTTGGATCCTCTGGCTGCCTCTCTGGGACATGTCTGATCCAGAATGATTACAGACAACCAGATCTTAATTAAAGCTGATGTTTTCTGAATGTGAAGGATAACCGGGGCTTTCCTCAGCTATTTTTAATATAAAGTGGGTGATACCAGGTTGACGTTTATGTGCATCGCTGCTATCCATTAAAGTGGATATGCATCAATACAGTAGGTGTTGGGATTGTTAGGGTGAGCCAAAATGAAAAGTTGACAAGTGTTCCCAAATCTGGGACAAAAAGATCCCTGGATTTCAAGCATCTTCAGTCAGACGTGAGTCCGTCTTTGTATTGGCATTTAAAATCCCTCTTGGTAAACTTGTAAATTAGGACCAGCTGACTGAAATCCTTTAACTTGGCCTTTGTGGAGAAGAGGGGGGATAACAGGGTATTTACTGTATATGTACACTCGCTCTATTCCAATATTCTATAATACCTTGCGCCCAGACAGGTTCGGGTGTAGAGAGTATAGCTGGTATTTATGATGAAAAAGGCAACACTACATCTTGTCGGGCGTAAAATTAAATATAGGGGAAATTCCTGTATTGCTCCAGGCTGTACAAGTGAATCTGGGAAAGATAATGCTCCGAATATTAAAAGGTCGTATTACACTTTCCTGCTAAATGATCCAAAACGCCTCAAACTTTTGGATGAAGGCAGCCCCCCGAGCAGCCTGGCATCCCCCCAAACGATCTAGCACAATTTGTTCCAACTGTTTTAAATGAGATAACGTATGTTTCTGATAAGAATGCATATGTACAGAAATAATGCTACATTTCAAATGTTGAGATAAGTTATGATCTGTTAAATATATACAAATTGGTCGAGTGTACAGCACGGAAATCTGGGCTCTATGTTTAAAATAACAGTGATGCCTTTGTTCTGTTACAGTCCTATTAATGCAGTGGAAAACATTTAATTTCAACAGAAAACAAACGTAGGTCAGTTGTGCTTTTCTGCAGACTAATATTTATGAGCAAGGAAGTTACACAGGTAAGCTAACTAGAGTTGTGCTCTTGTTCTCAGGCATCACAGGTATATTTAAAAACTGAATCTCTATGTTATGTACCAAGGTTCCCACTGACCAAAGAGCTCACTTGCATTATGAGTAACCTTTGAATGCCGTAAATACCACTGTCTTGTATCATATCCAAGCCTGACATCCTCACTTGAGCTCCAGCTGGAGCCTGTGAAGTGGGCCCGTTTGGTCCATCTTATATTTTTAACATGCTCATTTGTATTGACGTACAAACAGTTTTGGGACTGAGTGTGTGTCCGTTCATCCAGCTGCACTGTACTTGTAGTGCAATTTGGTAAGTTCTCTTATAGTTTGCAAAGCATCTTTTACCATAAAAATACACTTGGACAGAGCCAGATGGTTTTTGCCTCACTACCTAATCAGCTGCTCCCTCACTTGTCCTCGGTCATGTCAAATACTGTACATCAGTCTCTGCCTGGTTGTGGTGGCTGATTCTGGTACCAGGGCTTCACTGGTTCACAGAGGTCCTTGTACTGTAGGTCAAAAACATGTAACTGCATTAGTGACTGCCTTCAGGTTCATAACGTTGCTTATTTGTATTGTCCTTATAAATCGTCAGTTGTCGAACACTATTAAAATCTTGCCAAAGATTTTCCTTCGTGTTTCATCAGATGGGTGTGCGCTGCTCCAATTTGCACAACACCAGGAAAAGATAACTTGATTTTACCGAGCTCCGGTGTGAAATGAGGGTCTGGAGTGGTGCTTCATCCAATCAGCAGCCAGGAAAGGCTTCAAAAGGCGTTTCCTTTGCGGTGTTCGTGGATCTGTGGGTCCCAGCGTGTGCGCGTAAAGAAGAGCAGAAGCGACTGGCAGGTTCTCCGCCCAGTCCAGAGTAAAATCAAGTTTCTCTCATCGTTTTACACGTCCACGATGGGGTTGGGTTATGCTTTTGCTCGGTTTTATTATCAGTTTTCATTTTTAATATTCATCCCTTTGTAGAACTTTGATGGTCTGGGCTGGTGGCGCTCGGGAGCTGATTTATCCCCCACCTCTATGATATTTCCAGCGGGCAGCGGTGCGAGCCGTACGGGGAGAGGTTACAGTAACACCGTGGGACTTTGCAACAAAACAAAACCCCTGGACGACCAAAGAACAGGAGGAGCTGCAAACCGGACGTGTTCTCTGTCGTAACGCGCGTCTTACTCGCTGGAGTGCTGCAACTTTTAGCTAGAAATGGTTGGCAGGTTGAACTTGCCACATGTATGTGAAGGAGACCTACTGGATATGAGCTGCAGGGCTGATAGAGGACTTGACAGCCCAGACTCTGGGTTGCCCCCGAGCCCGAACCCCGGCGCCTGGCTGCTGCCTGTGTGTGATAAACCCGGTGGCGTGAGTCCGGTGTCTGAGGACGAAGCAAAGGATCCCCTGGTGGGTATCACTACTTCTCATGTTATGTTATGGCTTAAATTCCCTTTGGAGCAAGGCAAACGACCACACATTACAGCTAAATATTTATTTTAACTACCGAAACATTTCATAACTTGAAATTTGATATGGAAGACTTTATATGGACAAGTCTAATAGTTCTAGTTTTTCCTGCAAATCCCACGTTGCATTGCATCCACATAGACGTTGCTATCTGAAATAGTTGGTGCCATGAACTTTCTATAAGGCCGTTTTTACCCAGTGTTTGTTAAAGTTCTTGTATGAACTTACTGCATGTTCTGTCCAACTGGGTCACGTGAGCACCGAACTGGGCCAATGAGAACTTGCAGTATTGTGTTAACTGGCGCTGATATTTACATTGCAGGTTCCACTGTTACCCGCCAGGTCTTTCCCTCACCTACAGCCGGTGTCCTTTGGTGAAGGCATAGCACTTGATCCGCTCCCACCAAAGGAAGTGAGGTGGGTTGGATTTGATGCGACTTATTCCGTGCAGCATTGGCTGGGTGAGGGTATGCATATGGGGGTAAAATACTCTCATAACTAGCCACAAATGTGTATTCAGCTATTTTCAAATGCAGTCAAGGTTACAGATGTGCAAACACCGATTTGTGTGTGTGTGTGTGTGTGTGTGTGTCACGAAAAAAGCCTGAAAAGCCAAACGTCCGCGTTTTCCACCTGCCATTAAATGCACCATACGTTTGTGGCTCTCAGAGCAAAGACAATCCTTTCCAAACCTTGCACGCGAGCGTAACGCGTTTCATGTGTGTCTGTGCACGCGCGTCTAACGATCTGTACATAATTTTTAAAGAACTGCACACAGAAAAACATTTTATGCATTTGTTAATCTGGTGTTTGTTTGTTGATCGACAAAGACGCATTTGTGGCCTCCATGAGACACACAAATCGGTTTTTACACATTTGTAACCTTGACTGTGTTTGTAAATCGCTCCATATACATTTATGACTATTTATGAGAGGATTTTACAGCCATTTATGCATGTTTGTCAAAATGGCATGCCATAGAGGTAGTATTTTTACTTTAATATGTACCAAGATGGCCCACAACTGTCAAGTGTGTACATAAGCAAACAAGAAAGCAGGGGGCAGATGCAAGTTAGTTAAATTTCATTGTTTTGCATCAAATAACCCATTTACACTTGTCATCCTGCACAGATACATCTCATCCGTGCACTATGATTCGGACCGCCACTTCATCCAGAACGTGTCCCTGCAGCCATGGGGCCAAGGCCTTGAACACTGCAGGCAGACCATCATGGCCATGCCCCACAGCACCTGGCGCCACTACAAGATACAGCTAGACTTCCAGCCTCGCCATCGGCCCCAGCACTTCAAGAGCACCACCATCATCTACCCCAAGAAAACCAGTACCGTCTACACTACAGAACTGAACTACGACTGCCACCGACTGTCCAGACGTTTCTTCTCCACTGTGGAGCTGGAGGCGGCTGGGCACAGAAAGCTACCTCACTGAGGGTGGGGGGAGATGGTTGGCTGGGGACACACAAGGGGCAGCCATTCCCATAGTCCCTATTATGCCACCCTCTGGCTGCCACTGACCTGCTGTGTTGTTTTTTTACACTAGTGTACCTGTGACGTTACAATGAGCAGAAATAGCAAGACATGAACTGAATGGATGAAATATCTTTGTTTTGATATCTTCATATTGTTGCCAATGAATACCCTGGCAATTGTATGAGATTTTAAGGATGGACACCATAAGGTTCCAGAGACCTAACCTAATATAATGTACTTTATTGGCTATAGAGTTTGACTCGTATTGACTGAGATTATAGTGCTTATTTGCCCTCAGCAACATCGTATCAAGTTGGTGAAGCATTCAGAGTGGTTGGTTTTAAATTTGAACAATGAGGCCTTGGCGCAGTTCACAGAATGTGCATGATGTAATCAAAGAGAAGAGTTCCTTTAAAACCGCTAACCTACCATATGGTTTAAAACGAGTAGTAAAGGACACGAAAGGCAATTAAATGTGGTGCTGGAGTTTGGATGCATATTAAGACATCAGTGACTTATCACTGCACAAAGAAGGTGGTGGTTTGTTTCTGCACAGGGTATTGTGTATTT
>NW_018127925.1:723208-736301 GCF_001952655.1 Monopterus albus
CGCTCTTCCCATGCCGTTTCTCTGACCACTGTTGGAAAAAGAACTCTTCATTGCGATGTGCAAGTGTAGTATAGATAGATAGATACAATTGTAACTGTAATAAAAAGTGAACAGTAATTTTTTTAATATTACTCACCAGCTTCCTAGTGAAAGTAACAAGCAGCATTCCATTGCTATCACTTAGTTTCGCTTGACTTGGTTTGAAATTTTATTTATTCTGTTGAAGTTTTAGGATTTGAGGTTTTATCACAAGATTATCAGGCATCTCCACAGTCCTAGCAAGGGATGTAGTTGAGATTCCCCTTTGTGCTTTATTGATGTAAATGTTGGTGCTTCTTTTTCATATGCCTATTCAGTGCTAGCTTGGAATAAAGTGTTAATTAGTTCACCAGTGGTGTATTTTTGGGGAGGTAGACCTTGTTCTTAAAAAAAAAAATGACAGCAAACAGGTAACGTATTTATTATTTTGGCAGTAACTACCCACTAACAAATATATATCTGCACAAAAGCAACCTCTTGATGTGGTTTGTGAATTATCACAAGCTGAAGGATTTTAATGATTTCAGTGCCGTCATTTGCAGCTATTACTACTGTGCAGCTAATATATTAAAACTTCAGCAAATCAATAAAAATCTGTTTGGATAGATGAATGCGCTATTGAACTGTTCAGGTGAGAAAATAATATATACTTTTAATTTGGGATGAGTCGTTCGTTTTTAAGATTCAGCGTGAGGGGACATTTTTAGTGCTTTTACTTTACTGCCCTCTTGTGGACATGGAACGTACTGTCAGTTTATAACGATTCCTTGTTGACTTGGTTGGCACTACACAGTGGATAACTGAGATACTACACTATGCAACTGAGCTAGTGTAAAAGTTATGTCGTACACAATTAGTACATAATAAGCTTAGTGAAAATAGTGGGCAATTTTTTTCCTAAAGCGAACCAGGGTGAGGTCAGGTCCATAAGAAACGTAAGGCGGATTCATCATTAACTTCAGAGAAGGAGCAAGTTACATCAGTGTCTTTCTATATTTTATTTATTTATTTATTTGTAACTAATGCTTCGTTAGGTAACATCGATGGAGAGGTTCGAAAGAAATATCTCTAGGCTTGTTTGTAATCGGGTATCTTGAAATCAATGTCCAAACCTTTTCCCTCTTAATATTTGGGACAAACATTCTCCAGTAATGTATTAAGTATGGGAGCGTGACAATGTCTTTCTAAAAGAGGGATCTAATTCCTTTGTTTCGGTTTGATGGGCAGGATGAAAAACGGATTTTTCCTGCCATGGTGTCATTCGGAGATACAGTGTCCTGTATCATCATCTTTTTCGCACCAACTAAATTAAAATACACAAACATACACGTTGCGTTCAATGACGTGTAGGATAATAGTTCACACGCTTGGAGGACTTGAGGGGCTGAATGGTCTTTGTTTAATCATATTCCGTAGTAGATCTAATTGTATATATGTATCTGTGACAGGGTGGGGCTTTATGGTGTATACGCCGTTTGATTTCGTCATTGTAACAATGAAATAGATTTTGGACGACAGAGGCAATCGTTACAGGAAATGCTGCTCCTCGATGCTTGCTTAGTTAGTTAGCCTCGAGTTAGCTTGTTATGCTAGCTGGCTAACTGTGCTACTTGAGAAGAATGAAGACTTGTAACGGGACCACCGGTGTCATGGACTTGTTTGAAAAGGAAAGGGTCGTGAAAATATGTGCCCCGATGGTTCGATATTCAAAGTAAGTGGAATTCGCGTTCTTTCCATAAACATGTAGCTATTCATGTCGTTGTTTTTGCATTAAAACCCATTGTGAAAAATATTAAAGGTTAAATTCATACAGCGTTAAGCATTTAGTTGTCCTCAGGGTTTTCATCAAGCCCCTCTGCCTTCAGCGTGAAACGTACTGTACGTGCAACCACCACTTATTGAACATCTGTTGCATATTATTTGAAATATTTTTAACAGGCTTGCATTCAGGTCTTTGGTGAGGAAGTACAACTGTGATATCTGCTTCACCCCGATGATAGTTGCCGCAGACTTCATGCGTTCAATCAAAGCCAGAGACAGTGACTTCACTACCAATGAATGTGAGTAGCAACATTGTAGTATATGAGGTGCCCCTCATAGTAGTATGTGCTCTAATATTGTACTGCTCTAATGTTGTACTGCTCTAATGGCCTGCCTTCTACTACCACTACTACTACTTCTAATGCACTGTTTTTTTGTAGGAAGGTCAGTTTTGATGCACACTGAAAGTGTACTTAGATTTTCATATTACCATAACTTTGGGAAATGACATAACACGATTTTACTTTCCATTGTTGTTGTTTATTTTGTTCCTCAGGTGACCGGCCCCTGATAGTGCAGTTCGCCGCCCATGATGCTCAGACTCTGGCTGATGCAGCATGTGTAGTGGCACCTTTCTCGGACGGAGTTGACCTCAACTGTGGCTGTCCCCAGAGGTGATACATTTTGACCCGCAGTCAGATTTTATACTCTGTTATTTTAGCATTTTGATTTTACATATGATCACTGTTAGTTTGACTTGGTCATTTCTAATGAAAAATAGTATGGCTTTGTTTTTTCCTTATGCCCGTTATTTTCCTAGAATTTGGGTTGTGTGATTAACTCTGTTGTTATGTTATCAGATGGGCTATGTCAGCCGGGTATGGTGCATGCCTCATCAACAAGCCTGAACTTGTGAAAGACATGGTCAGACATGTCAGAAACCAAGTGGACAATCCAAACTATACAGTGTCCATCAAAATACGGTAAGCACAAACCAGTCTGACGTTACACTAGAGCCAGACCGATAAATCTTCTGCATTATATTGCAGGTATATCAAACACAATAGCCTCACTCATTCTTGGTCAGAATTGGATAAAACAAATCTAAGGGGTCTGGATGAAGATTGTTTATGTTGTACACTGTATGTAAAGAATTAATGTTGGAGGACAATACAGTATGTTGTTACTTTACCTGTTGCATGTTTCAGTAGAACACATTTCATTTTTAATGTACAGCTATGACCTCCCGTGTTGAAAATGGAGACAGAGCCTAATACTTATAAAGAAAGTCACTTCCCCTACAGAATTCACAAGGACCTAAGACAAACAGTGGATCTGTGCCAGAAGGCTGAATCAGCTGGTGTGTCATGGATAACAGTCCATGGGCGTACAGCAGAAGAACGCCACCAGCCAGTCCATTATGATGCCATAAAGACAATCAAAGACAGTGTATCTGTCCCAGTCATCGCCAATGGAGACATAAAGTACCTTCGTGATGTGGAGTCCATTCACCAGCTTACTGGTGTTGATGGTAGGTTTGTTTTTAGGGAAAATACACTCTTATGCAAGTACACATACCAACTTATAGATGGAGATATGACAGTATTCCTTTTTACTTTGTTCATTTCTTGTTTGTTTGTTTGTTTGTATTTGCTTATTAGGTGTGATGGCTGCACGGGGGTTGCTTGCTAACCCTGCTATGTTTGCCGGCTATGAGGAGACTCCTTTGGAGTGTATATGGAACTGGGTGGACATTTCTATAGGGCAGGGAACACCATTTACCTGCTTCCACCACCATCTTACCTACATGCTGGAGAGGGTTAGCTCCCAGCCTGAGAGGAAAGTGTTCAATTCTCTGTCTAGTACTTCAGCTATTATAGATTACCTTCAGAACACATATGGGTCAGTGCATGAACTGGGGACATGTGTTTATTGAAATGTGATAGCTTTGATTTTAGCATGTTTTTAGTATATTTTTTTTAATGCCGAATAAATCTTCAACACTATAGTTATATTGCTGATTTGTTTCTTCTTTTTTGCTATATATTTTTCCAATCAAGCCTTAAATTGAACTAATTGTGTACCTAATTAAGCACAATATTTATTTATATTTATGTATTTATGAATATTCATTAATGCTTGGCTTAAACTTGAAGTAGTACAACAAACTGAGGCTTGAATTTGGTTTTCACTGAACTGGCAGATTTAACATGCATGGGACAGTATTGCAATATAACAAAGATGATTTTTTCACATTTTGTCTTAAGAAAATAGAAAAAAATACAAATAATATACTGGCACTGATTCTTATTGAATGGAGTGTAATTAGTGTTGTTTTTAATCACGATGATGACTTGTGTGTTTCAACTGTAGCGACAGAATGACTAAAAAGACACCTGATATAATTATATGAAAGAATGCAATTGTATAAATGGGATTTTGATTGTTGCGAAGGAAAGGAATACACCGGAAATAATGCAATTTGACCTCAAAGTAAGGCCAGAATTTTTGTCATGAATCCATGTGTGCAGAAGGGCGGTGTCAGATCAGACTTTGGCATTTCTAAACGTAATACTAGTTAATAGAACTGCGCGTTTACTCGTCTTATTAACTCTTGATGATAATAATAATAATAATAATACAATAACTAAATTTGAAGGTAGTTTCATTTTGAAAGACAAGACCGGAAGCCTTCAGACTAGCTGGCTTGAGAGCCACCGTAGAAGGACCCGGAAGAGAAGCAAGATAAACTTTCCTCGGACGATTACAGAACTGAAGTAAACTTGCTCTCTTTTAGTTCGTTTTTTTGTAACTTGTTGGTAAGTCGTCTGTTTTGATGCTTGAATTGGGACAGTTACTTAGCTGTTTTAAAGCGCATAACTGCTTTTAATGCTTAACTGATTTAAATTTTTTAAAGACGTATAACTTTGGTTAACGACGTTAGCTAGACGGAGCGCCAAATTTAGCTAATGTCCAGCGCGGTCAAAAGATGACGGGAGTGAACGTCAGGTTAACATTAAACTAAACGATTTCTAAAAATATGAGTGTGTTATGGATATTTACCTCGTAGGTATATAAACACTGTATTTGTTCTATTACTTTTGGAGGTGCTGTAACTTTAACGTCATTCTAAACAATTGGACAGTTACAAATTAAGTTTGTCAAGAGTATCTACGTGTTTATATTAAGGTAATGTGAACTGTAAAAGCGGTGGGTAAGCTAAGGATCTTAACGTTAACTTTTTTCTCAACAGAGGCTGTATTGTAGTTAAAACAAGAAAAGCGTTAACCTACCCGCTAGCTTGCTAGGTCTATCCTCCCAGTTATTAAGACGGTGCTTTCCGTTATTTATAGCCTCTTTTCCCCTTGTCATACAGGCTGGACAGAACACAGTTCGAATGAATGAATGACACTTTATTATAGACTCAAGGTCCAGATTAGAACAAATAGAGACTGTTCTGTAAATTTTCATGTCTACAGATTATACAGTCATAGAGGTCTCTAGTTTTAAGTACCCTGTTTTTGTCCCTATTTATCTCATTTCAATGAACATTCCTTGTTGTCTGCATTGTTTACTGTCTGTTTATACTGCTTTTTCTGCATTGTTTGCACTGTTTGTTGATGTTAATACTGCTATTTTGTTATATTACACAGCCTTATGCTGGTTTACTGTTTTGCACATTGAGAGCCGATGTACCTGAGTCAAATTCCTCGTGTGTCCGTCACACCTGGCCAATAAAGCTGATTCTGATTCTGTCTTTGGCAGGTTATCCTCAGTGATCCAGAGATGACGTTGCAGTGGACTGCTGTGGCCCTCTTTCTTTATGTGGAAATGGGCGTCCTTGTCATCCTCTGTTTACCCTTCATCTCAGCCAGCAGGTAGGTATAGTCGCTCAGAACTACACACAGCGTGCTGTGCGCATTACATGGGCAAATGTACTGTAAGATGTGGTGGTTTTGCAGATAACTTGTTGCATTATGCATAGTACAGTTAACGTGTACATACCAGCTGCCTGTAAATGCTAGTGCATGTGTGTTTGCAGGTGGCAGACTGTTTTTCAGCTGAGGATCTGGAGCTGTGTGGCGAGGTTCTGGAACAAAGTGTTTCTCACCATGATCATAATACTTATCGTTCTCTTCCTTGGTGAGTGTAACATCAGATGGCTCAATATTTTTGACACATTTTTGTAAGTGGATCACAACTATAAGTTGGAGTTGTAACCATCCAAAATGGATTGAAGTGTTGAGTTTTAAAACATGAACAGTGAGCAGGGAGGGTGTTTTGGGGATTTTCACAATGCTGCAAGAGAATTGGGGCATAAATCTTAAAAAGCTTAAATGTGAAAGCCAGATTTAACATACTAAGTCTCATCACCAGAAGCCAAAGCACTTTAAACAATATCTTAAACCTGAAAGTTCAATGAAGATGGAAAGGAAGGAAAAGGTATCAGTGTGTAACTCATGCTATGCCTCTTTTTCTTTAGATGCTGTTCGTGAAGTGAGGAAGTATTCAGTTAATGAATTTGGCACTGATGCCAAGCTTCAGCCAAACATGTTTGACCATCTGCACATGAAGCTTTTTAGAGCCCAGAGGAACCTCTACATCTCTGGCTTTGCTGTCTTCCTGTGGCTGTGAGTCTTTGTTCTCAAATAGATACTGATACAGGAGTTGATTAATCATTAAGGAAAATGAGTTAGCTGCAGTCCCAGATCTATACCTTGACCTTGCCTGTTATTTTTGCAGGGTTATGAAGCGAGTGATCACCCTGATTAACCAGCTGGCAGCAGCGTCTGGGACTACAGCTGCTCTACAGGCACAGGCTGAGAATGCCAACCAGACTGCTAAGAAATACATGGAGGACAATGAGCTGCTGAAACAGGTAGGCTCCATAGTGGAAAAAAACTTGGATAGCTCTAGATGAGAATACATACAGAACAGTTTGATTAGCTGGTAAAGAACTGTATTTCATGTATTCACGTCATTATGTATTTTAGTCTCTAATGGAAGGAAAGGGTGATAAGGCAACTGCAGAGGGCATGGAGCTGTTGAGACAGGAGGTGGAGAAACTGAAAGAAGAACTGAAGATCGCAGGAGATGGTTAGTCCATGTACTTGTTTACATGCCCACCAAGCTATTCAACCTCATGTCTTGTCAGCCGCTAGAGGGTCCAGTTAGACTCGCAACAAACTGACACTATAATCCATTCCTAACTGCTTTTTGCTTCTGACATGACTCATTTCCTGGCAAAGCTGTGAAATACTGATGCCAGATTGTACAGAATGCAACCTCCAGTCTGAAGCTAGTGTTGGCTAACAGTACATTTGTCAGTCCAGTAACACTTTGGTTCATGCTAATGTTATCAAAACGAATATTAGCTTTAGATGCTAAGACATCCAGAAGGAAGAACACCACATCTGAATCTAATTTGAGTCCTTTAACTCTAAAAGCCAAACTGATGTTAACTCTGGTTTTTGCTCTTTCTTTGTCCCACTCTCTCTGTGCAAATGAATGTGACCTCTTTGCTCTGGTTTCAAGCTTTTAGCTGCAGAGAGCTCCTCAATGGCTGGCTGTTTGAAATGACTACTCACCTTTTGAAAAAATGTTTCTTATAACCTTTGTTAGGTGGCAGGCAGGGCAGATTTACAAACTGCAGTTTGAAAACACACTTGAGAAAGGCTGGATTAACAACAGAAGAGATGTAGGCAGCAGGGTGTCATGGTATAGCAGTGAAATATTATGTCCTGTCCTGTTTTCACTTGATTTATCAGACTGTGTAAAATCTTAAGCCATCAGATACTGGATATTTAACATTACTGGCTTCATCAGTCTGTTAAAGCTACAGCTTTGTCCTTCAGTTATAGGTCACTTTTACACTGATGTTCCTCATGGCTTCATGGGGGCAGCTGTGGCTCAGGAGTTGGTGTGGGTCATCCCCCAACCACAGGGTTGGCAGTTCATTCCGACTTCTGTGTGTTGAAGTGTCCTTGAGCAAGACACCGGACCCTTAGTTGTAAATCTGTTTGTGTGTGCAAATGGTTGAATAGGAAATAGTTTAAAACGTTTGGTGTGCACTTCAGTGTGTAGAAAGCGCTAATTACCATTCATTCAGACATACCCAGGACAGTGACGGAGCGACCCATGGTACATGCGTGATATTTGCCTTTTTGGTAATGTGTGTGTGCCTATTAATGCAACTGTATGCAGTTTAGACTTGTGCCATGCTAAAAGCGTTAGGTTAATGTTACTAGGTCCAACCTAGTAAGATTTCTGCCACAATGTTTACATAAGTTACCAGGGTGCTCTTTCAGTCATGAAGCCAAAGCATTCAGATGCCATCAGATTAATGGAAAGGAGTACATGTCTGAAAGGGGCTTCAGTTAATGCACTATTAAATACTGTATGTGTATATTGCTTTTACACAGAACTGTAAACTTACAAATGTGTCCCTTCTACAGCCCTAGTGAAATCCCAGTCAGAAGCAGATGTAATGAAGCAGCAGTCAGAGGGCCTTGCCAGGGAGTATGACAGACTGTTGACAGAACACCAGGAGCTCCAGGTAAGGCTGACTGCTGAACACAGCAGGGTGATCACTTGTTGGGCCAATCACTACCTAGACATTCAAACTATTCAACATCAGGTCCTTGGCCATTTATGTTTTAAGAAGCTCTCATTTTTATCAACAACTCAGTCTAAGGAAAACAAATCCCATCCATTTCTAGGATATCAACTAAAGAAACACTGGATTTACAGTGGATGCATGGAATTGGCATAATTACTGTACATTTTCTTTGGGAAATCAAATTTAAAGTTTGACCCCAAATGCATAAATTCAGCATTATATAATATCAAAACATTATCTGATAGCTTCTATTTTTTTTGTGCTTTTTCAGAATCTTCAAGATGGTGGACGTAGAAAAGATGACTAGTAATTGTAAAATGCTTAAAGGACACAATGTTTACACAGCAGCTTAGCCTAGTCACGAGAGAGTCACTGCAACAATGCATGCTTTACCTTCATTCATGGCTCCTCTGAAGTACAGACTAATGGCAGATGTTAGTGTTTTAAAGCATGGAGATGAATTTTTATTAGGGCACCAGATCAGTTTAAATGGATCTGATGATATTTGATGGTTTCCTGTTTTTTCCTTGTGCAGTGTGACTAAGAGGGTTGCTTTCTCAAGTGCACACTATCTGGCAGATTGTGATGATAATTGATTGCACAAGATAATTGGAAAGAATTCAGTCACATATCAACCCAGGTCTGATTACAGAGCATTTAATATGCTAAGACAAATATGCAACAAGGATGTGTGTTATGTGGTTTGCGTCATTTGTTTCTGCCAGGTACACAGTGTAGTGGTAGATTTGTTGAAAGCTGTAGCACGCCAACACTGTGGTAAACAGCTGTGAATGTATTTTGATACTTCAAATTAGCTTTTTTTTTAATTTTTGTATGTAGCAGGTTACCTGCTTAACTACAGTAAGGTCAGTGCAAGGCTGCCTATACAAGTGTAGTTTGCATGTGCAGCTGCAAATAGGCAAATCACTTTCATGTGTTTTTGCTGCGTTTCAGCCGAAGGTGTGTACTCTTTCTAAGTTGTGGTGATAATGGTTGGCAGTATAAATGCCCAGCTGTTCAGTTTTTTTTTTTTTTTTTTTTTGTGCTTTTGTTGTTAATTTGAAAATGTTGGTGAAAATCGGGCATAGCATATTTGAGTATAAGTTGAATCAAAGATGGAAGTTAAACTCTTCTTACGTATGTGTCTGAGTAACAGAGGGTCAAGAGTCTTTTAAAACTGCCACACTGCATGTTTCAAGTGTTTACTTTGGGTTAGAGGACAGGTTGCACTGGGAGTTATGCTGAACGATAAAGGGCCTGTATGGATTTTGTTATCCAGACAGAGCCACGACACTGTGAAAGAGGAGCCGTGATTGTAATCACCAGATATTTGTGTTTCCCAGTTCTTCAAGTTAAAGCAATTATTGCCTTTGTGTATGACATTATGTTTCAAGTCAGCTACAGTGCCTACTCAAGTTGCACCGTGTTTCTGTTTTAGACAAATCCGACTGTAGTGCCTTTAAAGTGGATGTAATACATTTTGCTAAATAAATATGTTTCTTCATCCTGTGTTTTTTTTTTTTTAAAGAAAAATTGTTCAGCTTGTATTTAACTAAGCATTTGTGGATAAATAACACCAACACGAGTCAAGTGAATAAAGTTTTAGTATTACATCTAAGATAGTCCTTGAAATTTTACAAAAATAATACAAGAATTTTTTACATTGATTTCTTTAATGCAAGTAAATGCCTCACATTACTGAGATAAGGACTTTGAGTCTGTACTTGTGGCCACCAGTGCCTGAAACTAACCCTGAAGTCAAAAGACAATAGTTATCACATACTGTAATTTGTCAAAATGGTACATATGTTTCTGAAATAGTCTTACAAAATGATAATATGCTATACATTTACAAAGACAAAAGTATTATTTTTTTAAACAACTGTCTTGAGATCTTACAAAACCATATTGCGTTCAGAGGAAAAAAAAAAAATTGGGCGGATCTCGTAATTATGAGATCTTTTCTAGTAATTATAAGATTGTGATTTCATAATTATAAGATGATGCTGCTGAACTTGTCTGAAAATCATCAGGATTTAAATTCTTTAGTATTAAGTAATTCAGTGATACCTGTCAGTGCAGCCAATAGAGCATAGCAAAAATGAACTAATAGTTCATCATACTTGGCATTTCAAAACAACTATAGGCTAAAAACAGCATCCAAGCTGCAAATTGACTAACCAGTAAAACATGGCAGAGCTTTTGCACATGAGCAAAATAAATGTACAATTCTTGTGATGACACTTCACTTACGGTGAGGTTGCTTGCTTAAAGGCTGGGAAAACATACAGTATATCATTTATCAATGTTGGATCAGTAAAAATTCTGCCTCTGCAAAGGCACGACACCTGGCAGCAGCCAAACACAAGAGCAGACATTCTGCCTCAGCCATTAGTTTCAAACAACAGTTATCTAATAGCAGAGCCTGCTGAGGCTCACTGAGATATTTCTGAGCAATTGAGTCATTTATCAGTCTATACTGTATGTTTTCCTCAATAATGCCATAGGAAGAAAACAGTTCAACAGAGCTAACTAGAACACAGCTTCCATTTTTAGGGAGTATGAAAACCAGGGGTACAAGTTCACATCCACAGAGCACAACACAAACTGCAATACACTAAGACCCAATGTTGGGCTCGAAGTAAAAGACAAAAGTCTGAGTCAGTCAGAAATTTAAGATAAAAGTGATGTAAAGACTCTGACATTTAAAAGTGAAATGTTATTCAGATGTCTATTCAAAATGTGACATAGCTATCTACCATCAGCAAGACAGACGATACACACATAAAGTAGAGGTAAGTGTTGAGTGCATGAGGCACAGATGCCAAATCAACAACTGTCAAGCCCGCTTCGAGTTACTGACATGCATTCAAATGCATATTTCCATGACAACTTGTTTGGCTTTTCTGTTTAAACTTATATTTTAAAAACCCTGTCTCTGTTTGAAGGCCTAATTGTCCTCTTTTGTGTGTTTTTTGAACTTAGTGTTGTGCCTCTGTTTTTTTTTTTTAACACCACTTCCCTTCTGTTCAGTAACACTACTGTCAGGAAGAAAGAGGCAGCTTTATCAGTGCTGGTGTTCAGAATTATACTCTTTTTGCAGTAGTCCGCACAAGTCACATTTCCTAATCTCTTGTGCCACCATTAAAACAGCTGTAGTTTTCTTTATAAAGAAAAAAAGAAACTTCAGTTATATCAAATTTCTGTCAAATTCACAAAGCCTTCACAGATCCAGTAGTATAAATATAGAATTTATGCATTATATGAAATAAATGGATACAACATGTGATTCCCTGCAAAATTCATTTGTGTGCGAGTGTACCTACAGTATCACTCTGTACATACCGTGGGTGTATACACGTGGCTGTTCATCTGAGACGATTGGGGTCAGTTCTGTTGGATCTGTCACAGCCGTGTCTCCCTGTCTGTGCTGTTGTCTGACGAACTAGAAATCCCAAACTCTTCCTTCCTGAGTGCCTCAGGCTCTGTCCCACCTCCACCATTGGCCAGAGCGCTATGAATGGCATTTCTTTCCTCCTCCCTCAACTGCCGACTGAGCAGAATGAAACCCGGGATGCATATAATGAATGAGATGGTCCGCAGGCTCATAGTCAGACCCAGGTATGCTATCCTGAAAAGCAAGGGTGAAAGAAAATACAAGTTAGGACAGATAACCGATGGATGCTGCAGTGGCTTTTTACCCAGAAAATGGCTAAACATGAGACTGAAAATAGAAAATGTTTTTTTTTTATTTATTTGTTAATGGGCATTTATTAATCTCCCTCTTTATTTATGCATGGCATCTAGCAGTTGCTTTCAGAGCCCCTAAGGGTCATCGTGGTGATTCTTTTTTCTTTCTTGTTGCTCCACAATATTTTTTGTACTTGTCTAATGTGTTTTGCCCAACACAGTGCCACTGTTCATAACTGATATCCAGCGATATTTCTGTGGTGGGAATGGGGGAGATCGCCCACCACCCGTCTCTATTCGTGCCTCTGCCCCACCAACAGACTATATAAAATACCTAAAATAAAATTTATCCATCCATCCAATTGAGAGTCACCAATCAACCTAAGCTGCATGTCTTTGGACTGTGGGAGGAAGCCGGAGTACCTGGAGCGAACCCCACGAATTACATCTAAGTGCAAAAAGAAAAAAATCTGATTTAGACAATCAATGTCAGCACTTGCGTGCATGTGTGGCAGAGATGACATCATGGCTACATGATCCTGTTTCTATTGGCCTTGATCCATGTACAGCTTTTTCAGAATATCACTCACCAAGCACAAATAGCCTATGAAAACTACAGCTAGCTGTCCAAATGAAAGAAAAATGAAAAGGATTTAGAGCACCATATCGTCATCTTTTACAGGACCTTCACAAATAATCCTAGAAATATTGTTAGGATACAAGGCAACTGGGTGGCACAGTGGTTAGCGCTGTTGCCTCACAGCGCGAAGGTTCCGGGTTCGGGCCCCACCTGAGACCTTTCTGTGTGGAGTTTGCATGTTCTCCCCGTGCTTGCGTGGGTTCTCTCCGGGTACTCCGGCTTCCTCCCACAGTCCAAAGACATGCAGCTTAGGTTGATTGGTGTCTCTAAAAAGTTGCCCATAGGAGTGCATGTGCGTGTGTCTGGTTGTTCGTCTATGTGTTAGCCCTGCGATGGATTGGCGA
>NW_018127925.1:736516-742302 GCF_001952655.1 Monopterus albus
AACTGTATGCGATGCAAATAGTGTGTCGCTGTCCCTCTATATATCACAAATAACATGCTTTCAAACACTCTGATTATATGATCTGCCTTGCCATAATCTGGATTATGTATAAAATGTAGTTCTGTAACGTGTTTAGGCTCGCAGATTAACCATAAAACCCAGTTAAAAAGTTATTCGGTGAGGCAAACAGTACGCCTGCCTCAAGGCAGAGGGCGCTAGTGAGCCCACAGATTCTTGTGCTACCTACAATCTTCTTCATGCTTGTTTATATTATTTCCTTTGCAATCCGCCTTATCAAAATGGAAGATTACATTTCCAAGCTGAGAAAATTCATAAATCTGGACTTTCAATCAAAACATTTTTGACAGTCTGGACATTTTTGTCCAGAAGGATCTTCTTTATTGAAAACATTTGTTTTAATATTGGATTCGAACGGTAAAAGGGTTTGTAATACATACCAGCTGACAAATGGATTTCGTGTACAAGTAAAGGTAAGACCATAAACTTTTATTATTTCTAGTTAGAAATAAGGTCAACTGGAATAAATTTTAACCTCAAATTAAATATGGGTCACGTTTGTGTGAAGAATGCTGATATGAGTTATAAAACATAACGCATTGTCTGTTAACAGACCATTTGTTAACGGTTCATTTGTATTTGTAAATCTGACTGTAAAGGAGTCAGTGCCTCACCAGCTGTCAACCTCACCGCACGTCACTGATCTGAGGCTAGGGTTGGAGGCTGCCTTGAGCCAGGATACTCTGCAGAATGGAGAGAGGGTCGGGAGTGGCTTACTGTCAACACAGATGGGTCTCTTCACTCTACAGCTTGCTCTGACGTTACAGATTTATGTCCACTATTATGTGGACTATTAAATATCAGATCTCTCTCATCTAAATCTCTGTTAGTGAATGATTTGATAAGTGAACATCACATTGACTTATTGTGTCTTACTGAAACATGGTTACAGCAGGAAGAATATGTCAGCCTAAATGAATCCACTCCACCTAGTCACAGTAACTGTCACATCCCTCGAAACACAGGAAGGGGTGGAGGTGTGGCAGCGATGTTTGACACAAGCCTATTAATCAACCCTAGACCTAAACATAGTTATAACTCATTTGAAAGTCTCACCCTGAGTCTCTCACACCCAAACTGGAAAACTCAAAAGCCTGTTCTGTTTGTTATTGTATACCGTCCACCTGCTCCTTATTCAGAGTTTTTAAGTAAATTCTCAGACTTTCTGTCTGATTTAGTGCTTAGTACAGATAAAATAATCATAGTAGGCGACTGTAATATTCATGTAGATGCCGACAGTGACAGCCTCAACAATGCATTCTGTTCATTATTAGACTCAGTTGGCTTCTCTCAAACTGTAAATAAACCCACTCACTGTTTTAATCACACTCTTGATCTGGTTCTGACATATGGCATCAAAACTGAACACTTAATAGTTTTTCCCCATAACCCTCTTCTGTCTGACCATTTTCTAATAACTTTTGAATTTCCATTAATGGATTATACTCTATGTGGGAAACAATTCCACTACAGCAGATGTCCATCTGGCAATGCTGTTACCAAGTTTAAGGAAATAATTCCATCTTTATCTACTTCAGTGCCGTTTGCCAACACAGTGGAAGGAGGCCACCTTAACTTTACTCCCACACAAATCGATAATCTTGTTGATACTACTGCAGCCTTCCTGCGTAATACACTTATACCATTGCCCCTCTGAAAAGGAAGGCAGTGAAACAGAGAAGGCTAGCCCCATGGTACAGCTCGCAGCTCTGCTCCCTAAAGCAGGCATCACAAAAAATGGAAAGGAGGTGGCGCTCCACTAAGTCAGAAGAGTTTTCTATAGCCTGGAAAGATAGTTTAATAACATATAAGAAAGCCCTTCATAGTGCCAGAACCACATTTTATTCATCACTGATTGAGGAAAATAAGAACAACCCCAGGTTTCTTTTCAGCACTGTAGCCAGGCTGACAAAGAGCCACAGTGCTGTTGAGCTTAACATTCCCTTAGATCTCAGCAGCAATGACTTCATGAGCTTCTTTACAAATAAAATCACAACTATTAGAGAAAAAATTGATCGGACCACTTTCACAGCTCTCGTAGATGTGCCATCTACTACAATGGCTTTAGAAACATCTGTAAGACCTAATTTATACTTGGACTACTTCTCCCCTATAGACCTCAACAATTGCTTCATCTAAATCATCAACATGGCTCCTGGACCCCATCCCAACCAGGCTGCTCAAAGACGTCTTTCCCCTAATCAACACATCCATACTAGATCTGATTAACCTCTCTCTATTAACAAGTTATGTTCCACAGGCTTTTAAACTTGCAGTAATTAAACCTCTACTCAAAAAGCCTACTCTTGACCCAGGTGCCCTAGCTAATTATAGACCAATATCCAATCTCCCATTTATTTCCAAAATCCTTGAAAAAGCTGTTGCAAAGCAGTTATGTGACCACTTGCACAAGAATGATTTGAGGATTTTCAGTCAGGATTTAGAGTCCATCATAGTACAGAAACCGCATTGGTGAAAGTCACCAATGAAATGTCCACACAAGAAAGGTGTTCCATCAGGGGTTGGTTCGCACAAGTATATAAAGACAAACACACACGCACACACCACATGTCAGGAATCGGCGCGTTATGCTGCCAAAAATGTTGAGGGTGAACTCAATTAAAAGGCCAGACAAGGAAATGTAAAACAAAACCGTCTCTTTAATAAGAGAACTAACGCTAAACAAAACCATACAAGACACGGTGAAACACAAAAATCACAGGTCGGTATAAACAGTCCGAGATCAGAGCCAGCAAACACATACAGCAGAGGAATCCAAATACGTAGTCCAAAGGGAAGTCCGATAATTATACACAGTGACAGTCTGAAGCAAGAGGGCAAGGCAGAACAGAATAGTCAGAGGAACAAGCCGGGTCAAAAACACAAAGTACCAAAACCGAAAAATGCTGGAGAGTGAGAGGTGGCGTCTAGAACAATCTGGCTGGGATTGGTGGGTGAAGGCTGCTTATGATGCGGTGCAAACTATAATGAGCAGGTGAAACTAATGCGGGTGATGAAGAAAGTAAAAAGACCAAAACTGTGGTGAAACAAAACAGGACGTAGCATCAAAATAAAAGCCTGACAGGAAGCAACACAGAACCGAATCATGACACCACACCTCTCTCTCCCTATGCTTCTATATGCCCCCATTACACATTACTAACTTTGTTTCTCCTCTCTCCCGTAGTGTGTCCTCTCTCTCTCTCCCTGTAACTTTCTGCAGGTTGCCCTGGAGCTCTATATCTCTGACGAGCAGTCACCGGCCACATCGACCTGATCAGTGTTTGATTGTTGTGTCTTGTTGCTTTTCTTCTTTTGTCTCTCCTCTATCCACTCACCCCAACCGGTCGAGGCAGAAGGCCGCCCACCAAGAGCCGGGGTCTGTCGGAGGTTTCTTCCGTTAAAGGGAGTTTTTCCTCCCCACTGTCGCCAAGTGCTTGCTCAAGGGGGATTTGTTGGGTTTTCCCTATGTAATAATATTGATAACAGTAAGGTCTAGACCTTACTTTGTAAAGTGTCCTGAGATGACTTTTGTTATGATTTGGCACTATACAAATAAAATTTGATTTGATAACCTACCCAAGAGAGGCTCCATATCAACTCTGCATTCATTAATGACATAAAAGCAAAGTTGGTTAAAAAAACTATGACAAAATAAGCAAAAGCAAATTTGTAAAGTAAAGTTCAAATTTATTCTATAAATGTTGCTGCAAGAAATAGCCTCAAAGGCTTCATAATAGGCCCACTGGTTTATTCACATAGCCTACAGTAGTACTATACTCTTCCCACAGTAAAATAAATGTGTTAGCTTTCTCTATTTACATAGCCATGCCAAGTTAAAAGTACAATGAGCAGACCTATAGCTGCACTGGGCAACACACATCAGAAAAGTGCAAAAAGATTTGTGAGGTTATGTAAAGTAGGATCAGAAAAAAAAGTCCCCACCACGACCTCTTAGTGGGCTCCATAGTTGCTAGTTAGTGTGCTACAACTTTTTAAAGGTCATATTGCTTTACAGTTTTGCAAAATGTTACTTTTAAAGTTTTGCCAAAATACATATTAGCAGTTCCCATTTGTAATGTACTCATGGACATACAGACAGCTACCACTGGATTATTTGGAGATTTAAAAGACTAAAAAATGTGATAATTCTCAGGCATGTTCTGGAGTTAAAAGGACAGTCTATGATTTCTAAAAGGGTTTATGGATGTTTACTTGCATTGAAATATAGTCTATAATGTCCTCTGGAAGAGTGAGTCATACTTATTCTAAAAGTACATGTGCCATGTCTGCATGATCATCATTTACAGACAGAGGTGCATAACTGTTAAGCTAATTACAGGCACCGGTGATGCTGGTTGCTTTTGTCCACTATCAACTTGAAGTTTTTGCAAAATCTTGTCCATGTCTCAATTCACTGGCATAAAAAATATAAAAACTCTGAGTATAAATTAGACTGGTCTGAGGCTGCATATGACCTGAATCTTATACCTACTGAAAATTAAAAAAAACACAAAACCCGGAGTGTCATGTATGTGAGTAGTACTGTACCTGTATGAGGTGGTGTTGTAGATTCTACAGGCTCCTATGCCTCCACACCTTTTCTGACCCCATTTTAGGCATGTGGTGTCAATGATTGCTCCGAAATAGATGGGTGCAGGAATCCCTGCTGCAGGACCATGAACATTTTTACAATCAGAGCCTTCAGAATAAACTCACTCAGAAATGTTGATAAATACAAACACTTGGAGTGTATCTGATAGTTCAAGTGAGAGAAACATTTAGAGCAATGGCAAAAGTCTCCAGGCAGATTTAAAATCGGGATAACAAATGCTTGCACCTTACAGAATTTACAAGGAGACTTACCAAGGGTACGTGTTGCCAAAGCATGGAAACCCAAGGCCAAAGATTTCAGCTGTGGTTTAATACACCTGCATCAAGAAAAATTGTATACGTTATTCAGGAAACATCATCAGAAACTGGACAGACCCTGTCAGTTATATCTAAAGCACAAAACATTACACAGTCATAGCCTGTTAACTCATTTTCCTTTCTTAACCATAAGTGAAAAACTGAGAAATCTCAAGTTTAGACAAACAAATGTGCACATAAAATGTAAAAAAATGGACGTTCCATAAAATAAAAACTAATGTTTTGTTTTGTTAAGGTAGGAAGCACATTCAGTATGTTTGTTAGAACCTATGGACACGTACATCATGTCTAAAAAACTAAAAAAAAATCTACCTAAAAGGGGAATATCGTAATTTCCTTGTAACTTTCTCATCTCACAACTGACGTCTCTGAAGATGAACATTAACATTACGCGACATGGTTAACAAGGAAAAACACTGCACAAAGTCATTTCATTCCTGCCAGGCCGCTGAGTTCCAGAATCAGCTCACGTGGCTTTAGGAATGTCTGTATGTGTGTTCATGTGTACATGTGCATAGATGTAATTCCTTTAACATTCTCTCAATGAAAATCAGCATGTTATCTTGCATCTGTGGAAGGTCTCATCAGTAAGGCCAGTAGGAGCCAGCAGAGGGTGCTCTGGTGCAGAATATCACTGGGTCACAGTAGCTAGGCCACATGTATACATAGCAATACCTATGGTGAAATACCATATTATTGGTGTTTTAATGACAAGATTATGATTTTTCATTTCTTTATAACATAGCCATTTTATGTGTGTGAGTCAGACTGGTTGT
>NW_018127925.1:742326-742657 GCF_001952655.1 Monopterus albus
CAGCAGGAAAAATGTTTTTCTCTGTGTGTGTCACTAGTCTCTACTTATTCATCTGTCAGCTGACACTCACTCCAAGAAGACTTGGAAAGCATTTTCAGCTTCCGCTAACAAGGTTAACCTTTCAACAAGTTAATTCCACTAATTAGCCAGATGGGGTGCTTCCAGCTGCTCAACTTAGCATTGTTCCCTTAAAGGATAATCACCTTTATTTGGCCAAGTATGTTACACACTAGGAATTTGTTTCTGGTAAAGAACCAATGGCAGCCATTTGCGGCGCCAATTCAACCGATAGCTCTAACCATCGGGGGCAACTGGGGGGGGGGGGGTTTAT
>NW_018127925.1:742675-755582 GCF_001952655.1 Monopterus albus
GGGGGGTCTTGCCCAAGGACACTTCAACATGTGGACTGCAGGTACCGAGATTCAAACCTTCAACCTTCTGGTTGGGAGACGACTGTTCTACCCACCGCACCACTGTCGCCTCCGAAAGAAAGAAATGTCAATGAGAAACATACATTTAATTGGATCCAAAACACTACAGAACAACCCATTTCTGGCAAGTGTGAGAATATGCCTCCATCACTTCTGCCCAAATCTCAGGGCTTTTGAGGCCTAAGCACTGAACCACACTACATATCACAAAAAATTGCCAACTAATCTGGCAGTTCCTTTCACTGACTCTTTACCGGTGCAGTTACAGGAGATTATCCAACTGTCTCATAGTCCCCTTGAGAAAAATGAGTGGGAGAGATGCAGCACTAACTGTCACAACCCATTTACTTCTGTATCAGAGGGGTCATTCTTTATGGTAAATGAACAAAGGATGGGTTCACCGTTTCAACATCAGGCATCAGTTTTTGTCATTCACAACACAACCGCACGATTCAGCTTCAAGAAATGTGCATTCTGCAACAGTCTCTTTTTGTGACATATTACTTTGATAATGTATTAGGGTTTGTGCAGGAGATCTGCTAATCACAATTTAACAAGGTGTGCTTTGTTTGTGGGAAGTGAAAGAATGAAAATGTGCTCTCACTATAAGATCAGCAAGTCAACAAGGCAGCAGTAGATGTTTTTCCCTTAGCAGTCAGCTCTGCAGCAAAAGATCAGAGATCAGCCTTCGAGGATTTAAGTGAGTCTCAACTGACCATACCATAAGAAATCACATAGCTGGAAATGACTATTTTTACAGTTTGTTTGACAAAGCCACTGTTTATACAGTACATGTGACACAGACATGCATAAACACAGCTACTGCCAATAACAGTAGGTCAGCTATAAATGGCTTAAATCATTGTCTTTGAATGCTTTGATCCTAAGGAAGCTAAATAAAAACATTCCTGGAAATAAACAGATCAGGCTTATTTCCGGGAAAATAAGAAAGAAGAAAATCTTAAGAGTAATGATTTTCTAAGTATATGAATACAAATAAATATAATATTTAAAGTTTTATTGAATTTAAACATGTCACTAAAGGGCTCTCATTTAATAATCTGCAAACACTGCCAGAAATTTGGGTCATATTACAACTGAAAAGTCAGTTAGCAACATTTTTTGGCTAGAAAGGAGCTTCTTAAATCAGCATGGCCTCACACAGGTTGGGAGTCCAAATCACCTACATGCCTAGTGTCAGTTAAATGTGCCAAATGTTAGCTGAGTATTCCTATGCAGGCTTCAGATGAAATGTTTCAACCTATCACTAGTAGGTATCAGGCCATGCCATCATAAATCTGCTGGTCCCCATGTTGGGCAACAACATTCTTTACCTCTGACTAGACCTAACAAACCTTTAAGAAGCTTTTACCTCCTAGCCTCACAAGTAAAGAGTAAATACTCAGCAGCCTGACCCAGCCTTATAGGCAACCTACACAGTATTTGCTTATTAAGCTAAGCTTTAGGGGCTTGATGGAATGATTTAAAGCTCCAGGGCCTCAAAGACAGCAAGCACAGTGAGACCTGGTGGTGTGCAAAACTTGAGGCAGCTCTTCAAGACTGGGGCCGTGGAGAATGGTAGTCATCTTAACCTATCAGTTTCATTACAGTCCTACTCTGTATCAGGTGAAAGTTTCTCATGATTATGTCTTTAGTGTGCAGTGCCATATCATCTTATTCTACTAATGTGCTTGCCACATACTGTAGCTCAGCTGCAAACCTTTCCAAACTGTCAAACTGAATGAAGCGCCTTCTGATGTGCCAGTGACACATGAAGCTTCAAACATCAGCTACATGACATTCTGCATTGACTGACACGGTGTGTTGAAACAGTGATCTTCACAGAAGTGAAACGTCTCTGAACTTCAGCCTCATTCACCCATCTTTATAAATTACCCCCCTCTGACCTAGTGTACCTTTAAAGTCCTCACCTAAGCAATGGGCAGATAATTGGCCGCATGACCCAGTCAGGTTAAGCTACACTGGCCCAACTGGCAGTTTCATCAGAGAGCCAGGCCCACTCAGTTGTCTACCCACATCACTGTATGACTCCACTAATCTTACCAGCAACCACTACAGTGACCCCTCTGAATGAATTATGGCCTTTGGCCTGTCCTACCAACTAAGCTAATGTGGTGTCAGAATGAATCACGCAAGTCTACAGGGTCATCAGGGAGGCACCTTCTAAAATGGGGTTGAGCCGGCTCACAACACCAAGAAGGCACAACAGTGTCCTCCTAGAACCACCACCCTGTCTTTATCTGCACCCACAGACCCAACTCAGTCCTCTGTAACAAGTTAAATTCAGTTCAGTATCAGCAGCATGCTAATGCAATACAACCAGATAACTCTATGTCAAGCCAGCATGCTGCTCAACCCACTAACCAACAGCTAAGTCACCATCAGCTACCCCATCCTAGCAAGTAACAAAGAACCCACTCATATCTACTGTGACTACTTCAGCTACCTCACCTTCTCAAGCACAATCACAGTATACATCTCTGTTCAAGGCATCATAAGTTTTACATTAAAATCGTATCAGTAAATCAGGAGTGAAAGGAATAACAATATCCCAGAGTGAACAAAGATGTACGTGATGGTGAAATCACTTTATAGTTTTTTGACTGTAATCTGACCTGATGAGAAGCATGTAGCCTGGTGTCCCCCCGAGGGAGATGATAAAGGAAGTGATGACAGCGAGAGCCAGGAAGTATGGGAACATCCTGTCACAGTCGTCCCTGTGAGGGCACTGACCTGTTCTGGCTGTAAGGTTACCAGCCACACCGACACAGCTACAGTTAGAGAAGACCTGGAGAGACATGCAGTCACACACACACACACACACACACACACACACACGTGACCATGTCATGAAGACACAGACACACACATCAAAACAAACTATATATGAATATATGAGTGGCAATGGGTGTGGTGCAGGAGTTTTTAGTATTTCATGTCTTTCTTCTTATTTAGTCAGACAGGTGCATCCTACATACTGACATGTAATAAAATTACAGATTAAATGTTGCACAATAAACAATTAAGATTCCACAGAGATTCCCAAAGCCTTGAAATATTCGCAGCAACCCCGAAATCCAGAAGAAAACTCAAAGGAGATGAGACACTACTGAGAAACTTGTTTGCAGCATTCATGGTATATGTAACAACTCTACACGTTGCCCTCTAAGGTAGGCTGATGAGCTGCTGCCATGACATCGTGGTTGTCATGTTCATCTGTGATACAGTAGATATCCGCTATACAGCATCTGCACTAACTCCTTGTTTCATTCTGCCCTCAAAAGGATGAGACATAGATGATTATCACTAAAATCAATCATAAAATTTGCTTTCAAGAATATGCTCTGTTGTGCCAACACCAATAATGAATTTAAAAAAAAGCCAACAATGTACAGTATAGCCCATTGTAGCCTGGTTCCAGATCACTGAATTTCTACCTGAGATTTTTTTTTCAGTGATTCAAATAGTGAAACCACAAATGCCTGATGTGGATCCTCTGATAGCACCTACACAATTTACAACTACTAGAAAATGAAATGACTCAGAAAAGTGCAGCAGTTTTTTCCTGTGTGAAAACAGATTGTTCCTGTTACATAAACTCGTTTTGGAAAGTTGGCCACTGGATCATACAGTAACATTAACAGACCTCTATGGCAACAACAGCGTATTCAACTAAACAAAGTTTCATTATATGGAGAACCACCCAGAACCTACATATTAGAGTATTAACTACTGTGAATTACTTGACTATGTGTCATATTTCTTATTGTTTCAGTACCTTGTCAACTTACTGTGTTTTTCCCTGAGCCGACAGAACTGGTGCAGCCAGCGAGACAGGGAGAAACGTATGTGATGCCGTTCTCTCCACACACTGGGTCCCAGTCACTCGCTGAACAAGAACAGTATGAATTGCAGGCTGTAAACACTGAGTGTTTATCAAAAGATATTGTATCTATGCTAGAAGGAAGAAAATGAGAAAAAAGTAGAAATGAGAGGCAATTCTCATTGTCACTAGTGTATATTAAATGATGTTATAGTTGTATTTACATAATTTTATATTTGCTATGCAACATTACCAGCAGAAATTCTGACATTTTAATGCATTTACTGGGGGGAAAAGCTGTACTGTTTTAATGCTAATGTTTCTTTCTCTTCTAAATGCCATATCTTAAAATACCTTAGAGAAATGCTGTAGCCAAACTTATTACATTGTTGTAGTCAAGTCACTAAAACTCAAGTCTGAGTCGAGTCTCAAGTCCGCAGTGTTCAAGTCAATTCTGAGTCGCCAAAGAATAATTACAGTGAAGTTCGAGTTGAGCCCGAGTCCAGTCCAAGCTAAGTCCCCCGTTACGTGAGTCAGAGTCATCTACATCAAATACAATTGACACAGCTCTCACCCTTCTTTATTACAAACTTCCTAGTGTATCACGTGACCATATTGCTCGGCAGCGTGATACATAAAAAACTTTTATAGAAAGGCAAAGTGTGCCGGACACAGCACGGTGTGGGTGAACAGGTTTTAAAATCAATATCTTAAGTCAAATTATTATAGACTATTACAAAAAAGCTCGAGTGCGAGTCTCCAACTTCCGAGTTCGAATGCAGTCAATGCTCGAGTCCAAGACCAAGTCGTCAGTGCTCAAGTCCAAGTCGAATCACAAGTCCGACTCAAGTCAAAGTCCAGGACTCAAGTACTACAACACTGGTTCTGAGTTAGCATTTACTTTAAACATGTTTATCGGCAGGGTGGGGTGAGTAAGAGAGCAGACAGGAGTCATTCAGTAAAATAAATGGAAGTTAATGAGCGTTAGCAAAGTAAATATTTTATTAACCACAAGCAGTGCTTCACCACATTCAGTGTAGCTTAATTGGAGCTGTGCACCCATCTGGTTGCTTTTAATCTGTTTTGTTAGCAGTGTCACTTCACTTGTGTCTGCTGATGAACCTTAAACTCAGTGGTGAATTGGGCACATACAGACGAGGGTGTTTTTGGTGGTCTGTAATATTTCTGGCTGGTCTGCATGTTCTTGCTTGTTCTGTTGACACTTCTCATGCTGTTCTTTTAGGTGTGGCCCCCATGGAAATGTATGCCCATTTGGTGTGAGTTTTGCCTAGATATAAGTCTTCATCCTCATTATCTCATACATTTTTGTATTCATCTACATTACAAACAACAGTCAGGACTCATTAACCCCAACAGAGCATGTGATTATTTATGACTCACCTGTTGTATGACAGTGTCACCCCGGCCACCTTGGCATTCTCGCAGCTCACTGCGAAGAAGAACAGTGACAGGATGTAACCGATCAGAGACGTGCCAAAGGCAAACCTGGCTGCTCCCATGATGTTCAGCTTCAGCCTCTTCATCAGCAGACCTCCAGAAAACATCCCCAGTGCCACGGCTGGGATATTGATAACACCTAAGATTAAGAGCCACAATAAAACGCATAAGATTTAATATTTTATCAAAGCTCAGCTATCATCTTTGTGACACGTGCCAATACTTTATGCAAGTCAACTACTGAGACACTTTCAGAGAAGAACTAAGACTGCACAAGTTCAAGTCATCTTGATCAAAAGAGCCCTGCTTTTTATTTTTGAGTGTCCTCTCATATGCCTTCTTTTAACATCAGTGTGAAGATATGGTCTTTTATTTATACGCATGTTATTATCTCTGGTCACTAATACTGCATTCTCTTTCATATCAAGCCAGTGCAGGCACCTTCCTCCATAAGACTACATGGGCCTATATAGTTTCATCTAGTGTGATCAGAATCATTAGATATTTTATTTCATATTATTTCCACTCTTCATATTCATAAAGCTCCCATCTCTGCAACTGAAGAGAACATATAGCCAACACAGTTCTCCTCTCTCTAAACGTCTGTTTCTGCCTCATCCAGCAAAAATACCATAAACTAAATGAGGGAAAATGCTGACTGGAGAGAAATTTTATAGTAAGAAACCCCATAAATTTGGAAATATAAACATATTACAGTAATTTTTATAGTTTATTAGTTGACACTAGAATTAATTTGAGATAAACAGGCATATACAGTGTCAAACGAACAGACAAGTCTTCCCAGGGCCTGCTGTTTGTTGAGTCACCAGATTGTAATACGCGATTTAAATGCAATATTCATGTCAAGTGTGCAGTACCCATCAGAAAGTTGGCCTTTGCAGCAGACTGCCTGAAGTGCTGCTCAATGTACTTGGGCTTGTAGGTGACCATGCCAATGAGAGAGTTCAGCTGGATGATTGTCACACACAGGTAGATCAGATAGACAGGGTGTCCAAGCAGAGTTCGGAGGGTTGGAATAAAGTCTGTAGAGAGATACAAATATGAGCTGAAAAACACTCGTCTGAAAATGTTAAATATGTGAATGCAGGACCTTTACTTGTAACTGAGTATTTTTAGTATGGCATTTGTGTAAAATAAAAAAAAAACTGAAAATCTCAGATAAATAAATATTAGTGAACATAACTTTTGTTTGCAAATACTCCACAGGACACCTTTGAGATGGTAAATGTATGCAGTGTTAAGACTGCAGTTCCCACAAATCTGAACTTTAAAGGGCCTGTGTATGAAATGTGATGTTATGATGAAATACATTTCTGTCTGTAGATTAATTAGATGTTCCGAGTGGAACATGGTGGAATTTGTGTCGTTTTTAGCCATTTCATTCTACACCCCATTCATTTCTGCATACAGTGTAGAGGCTATAAAGTTGTAAACAATAATAAACAATATTTCTGAATGCCACCAGAGTGCAGGTTTCCAGCTGAAAATCCATTCTTACCTTTGGCCATCTCTATAAAACTAGTATGTTCATCTGCTGGATACTTGTGCTTCAGAAGGGGAGACCCCTTAATAAAACTTGTCTGCTCTGGTGTGCACTTCTCTGGGCCCCGGGGTAGGGAACGGGGCAGAAACCAGAAAGGGATGGCACAGAGTAGGGTGATGACACCAGCTATGAGGTAGCCCAACCACCAGGCCCCCACCCAGCGGGCATCTGCTGGGGTGATGGTGATGGTTTCTGTGTTGAGGGTACAGAGGGTGAGAGGTAATCAATGCTCATGTGGTGCTCATTGCTTATGTAAAACAGGGTCACATATGGTTTAACACAGATGGCTCAGAGGAGCGGTTTTACAGTGAAATATAGTTTTTGAGCATGTCATTCAGGCTTCCTAGAGCCTTTTGTACACTCTAGCTACCTTGCAGACACATGCATCGTTCCATTAACGGAACATTTCTGCTTCATGTCTGAGTGAGCATCCCATAAAAGTGGCAACAGCAATCTTTTTTAGACAGAGCACCCGAATGAAATTCAGTTCTATACGTCAGCTGTTCACCTTATTTCGGTTACTCTCCCTACTTTTATCATGTTGTTACTTGTTACTAGCTGCCTTCCTTGACATTTTCCCCCATTTCTCTTTTTCTCTCTCTGCTCAGCCCCTCCTTTTATCTCCCATCTGTTGCTCTCTGATTGTAGCCTATCAGAGGGTTTTGTCCCTCTCCCTTATCTGGCTTCAGCCATTGACTTATTGATGCTAATCCTGTACACCTGGTCTGTCTTTGAACTGTGCTCACACTGACTGTGATTCACTCGTAGTTGTGTTTGATAACATCATGCCTCAGTTTTAGGAATGAGCAGACATTTTGACCTGTAATGGCAGGAAAAGCACAAAAGAGCATTAATGGTGGCTTCGTTTATTTAACTGCAGTCTCTGAATCATGACCCTTTAAAGGTAGGGTTGGCCGATCCTGGAAAAACCAGCAAGAGGAAGCTCAGTTTTGAAAGCAGACAACCTAAGAAATCCAACCCTTTCATTCCGACTTCTCTGTAAAGCCACTCCTCCAAAACACAACGAACACTGCCTGACTACTACTTACAGATTTCAGGAAAACAACAAATGTCCTCCAAAATTATTGGTCAGCCCTGCTGTTGCCACTAGTGCCGGATTTTTTTTTCTTTATGTTGTCAGTGCGCAGGCGGCATGATGAACAGTGATTAGTGCTGTCTGCTCACAGCAAAAAGGTTCTGGGTTTGAAATACTCACCCATTTTTACGAATCCAATGTCCACGTAGATTCTGGCACAAAGGGAGCCTAATAGGTAGCCAAACACAGGGCCGACCACTGAAATAGTCTGTACACAACCTGGGATATGATAAACAGATAACACACAAACTGGTTAAAAAACCTTATCTTAGGACGTCTAGATTAAAAATCTGAGATACTGAGCAACACAGATATTTTACCCCATATCTTAAATAGATATTGCTCTATACTACAAATCTGTTAGAAATCACACTTTGTTTGGGAAACACTTGCCATGTAAGCATGCTACTGTTCAATAAAATTATTTACTACTTTGCTCCTGTTTGAGCAAAACACCACTGTTGCAGTTTTCAGCAAGTATGGTAATACTGGGTTTGCTACTTTATGTATTAACCAAGGCCCAACTTTTCAACTTTTAATTATTGTTTTATACAATAAGCATACCACATGCCTACTTTCTTAAAGCTCCTTTGCCATGAAATTATAATATTTAAGTGTTTTGGTTGCCGGGTGCATTTGAGACTTGGATGTTCACCACCAAAAAGCTCATTTTTGCTTTAATCTGTGAACAGCAGCAATAACCTTGCTTTCATCAATTGTTACCTAGCATAATCACAACAATAATTAAGCTGGGTTAGGATGTGATGTAGAGTTATGGATTAATGCATGTTGAAGACTTACACTCTTCTGTATTATTTTATCGACTATAGTGGCCTTTGTCTTGAATTAAAAAGAGCCTGTTTGGGCTCCAATGTTAGTTTAGCTCTACAATTTGACTGGACTCTTTCAACCTAAAGCTTTGGTGCAGACTGATTGGCAAGGAGCACCAGGAGCCAGCTGAACTGCCTGCTGGCCCTGGCTTGGTGCCACACAAGGATGAACAGAACAAACTGAAGATTTACGGAGCTGCAGATCACAACACACATAGCAGTTTGATCGCTGTTTGTAAATCTGATGCACAGGCTTCCCTGATTAAATCGAAGATGAGCCCAAAACAAAATGGCTACAAACCATATAAAGTACTTATTGCTATGACTATAATTGTTTGGACTTACCTGTAATATCTACTGAACATTGTAAACAGTGGCAACCTGGTCTTACCTTATTAAAACTGTTACAGTGGTGTGAAAAAGTATTTGCCCCCTTACTGATTTCTTATCTTTTTGCATGTTTGTCACACTGTAATGTTTCAGATCATCAAACAAATTTAAATATTAGTCAACGATAACACAAGTAAACACATCATGCAGTTTTTAAATGAAGGTTTTTATTATTAAGGGAAAACAAAATCCAAAACTACAAAGCCCTGTGTGAATAAGTGTTTCCCCCCCCTGTCAAAACATAACTTCATTTAAGGAGCAATAAAGCTGGATAAGGATGAGAACAGTAGAACTGATGCGCCAATTCAGGAGTCTAGTTGTTTGTTTGCATTTTAATTTTACATCTACCACTGGGTGATAACTTTCTTACCCACATACAGTGCAGCATTCTCTTCAGTAGCAAAATCATCTATATAAGAAATTCCAAGAGGCTGAACTGGTGTCTCTCCAATCCCCCGCAGGACATTTCCCAGAAGCACATAAATCCACAGTGACAGATTGGATTCGCCTTCACAGCCTAGAGATAAAGATGAGTGTAATTGAACGTCTTTACTTGTTTACATTAGTGTGTGTGTGTGTGTGTGTGTGTGTGTGTGTGTGTGTGTGTGTGTGTAAACACTCACCTGTGACTGGCAATTCAGGTAGTTTACCATCTTGGGTCAGGTTTGTTGGTGAGCCCACCTGACATGGAGAGGGGTTAAGTGTTGAGTTCACTACCCACCGCACAGATGTTTCAAATTTATAGCTGTACACAAAGCACAATTGAAACTTTAAAAAAATATCACAGAAATAAAATTATTTCACTTGGTTACAGAACACAATTTGTGAGTTTTCCTGGAAGTGGATTTAATAAATAACTTGGAGTAACAGTGAATTCCTGGTGGAAAAAGGTGACACCTCCAGGGCAGTTAGTGTCATTAGGTACAAGTATTATGGAAAAATAATGTTGGAAGCTGTGTATGTTAACTCAGACTATATGCATAAGTTGTCAAATGCAAATTGACATGAGATATGAGAAGTTTTCCTGCTGTTCTGATAAAAATCTCCTGGAACAAATGTATTTTTGATGCTTCATCTTATGATACTCATGTTGTGATACACCACAGGATGATGATTCCTGTAGCTGTGATTTGGTTCATTATTGTTTGGCACAGCTTCTAAAGGAATGAAAGGCACATGGAAACAAGAGCCCCAATTTCTGACTAAACCTATAGCAAGTTTGTTTATTCTGTTTTTTTACAAGGTGGTTTCACATCTGTTTCAGTTGTTATTGGCTCCTCTCACCTTCCAATGATGAAGTGAGGCAGAGCAATGATGAAGGTGCCAATGGACATTATTACACAACCCAGTGCGATGATTTTTGGCCGATGGAGTTTGGCCCCAAAGTAACTGACAAAAGCTATGACCAGCAGGTTACCTGGGAGGAAGGAAGCAGAGTCAAAAAAAATCACAACTTTAGATTTCATAAAGTTAAATAATCAAACTCTTGCTTCAAAATGTTGTATTATTAAATATTACATTAGACATTATGATATTTATTATCTATAATAGATACATACATACATACATATATTTTTCAGTAAAAAAAAAAAAAAAGCTGTAAATAAATCCTGGAACATACAAAGAAAGATTCATGCAGCATATGTACAAGTATAAATATGCATCAGCTGGGCTGAATCAGCTGAGCTAATCCAGCTGATGTGATCTCTGTCAAAATCAGCATCTGTTACTCTCACTTTCTGCTCCCCTTCCTCTCCCTGTTTCACTCCCTTTGTCTCCCCTGTGTTCAGTTCCCTTCACTTGTTTCTTGCACTTTCCTTTTCTCTCTCCTCGACACACTGCCCTGCTCTGCCTTTTTGTTGCCCTGGCAACGCTCTTATAGCAAAAAGCTTGTTGCCTAGGCCACACAAGAGAAGCAGCTTTTACGGGAGACAATGAGATGGAGATATGGAGGGAGAGAGGTCCAGGGTATTCAGCTTTGCCTGTGCTGGAGGTGTCATCCTCACCTTTTCCACAGGCAGACCCACTCCTTCCCCCATCAGAGTATTAGCTGTTTGCACGCTGCTCCGTAATGTTACTGAAGAAAATGTTCATTATTATTCACTACTACTGTGCTCACCTCAATTCAAACTGCCTCCCTAACAGTAAAAGACATGAGAGATGCCGACTTTTATCATCAGGTCTCTTTGGGTCTGATTTAGAGAGAGACACTTCAGCTGAATGGAGTAGCCTTACACAACTGACCTAGAAACTGGACAGGGGACAATCCGGGAACATATTTTGTTGAATGTCATCACAAATACCTCACCTTTGAATCACAGGTTACAAGTCTGTAGCATAGTCATGGTATGTGTACAGCAGTGCTGCCAGGCACCTCCATACAAATGAAATCTGTGGTTTTAGTTTTTTTATTCTAGGTAATATCAGAATACCAGTATTGTTACTCAGGCTTTAGCTAATGGTACAAACCACAGGTCAAGCGGTACCAAAACAGCTAAAATTATTTTGAAAGAGAAAAAGAACAATCAATTTAAAAAACTGTGTATTGTGCAGTGTTTGTTATCACTGATGTCTCATCATCAAATTCAAAGTCCTTCCTGACAAAGCTAGTTCAGATCTTCTACATCCAAGTCGTATTTTGCACTGCCCTCTTCTTCCTTGTCAAAACCTGGTGCCTAGACTTCCCACAATGCAACTACACTGCCAATAGTTCAGTCAGAGATTTAGGTTTGCTATGTTAGTATTGACTAATGTAGCCTTGAGATGCGCAGTGGGCCACAGAGGTCTGGTATGTTAACACAGCCAACACTGCCTCAAATTGCATTTAACTGAGGCAATTTATCAGAGTCCCCATATTGTATTTTTCTGGAGCCACACAAGGCTTTGTAAAACGTTTTTCACATATGCAGCAGTACACCACAGTACTTGAAAATCTGCATATTTCCCCCTTAACTATACATATTTTGATGTTTAGATTGTTGTAACTACAGCTGGTGTGTTTTAGCAGCATAACAACATTATAATATCCACAAAACAATTTTGTGACATTTTATAAACAGAGATGGGGAATTTCTGTTGCACAACAAATTATTTTGTTATAGCCTAAAGGTTTTGTCTGTTTGTAGCCGTCAGGTAACAGCTGGTAACTGCCAGCTGATTCTCTTATAAATGACTGGTGGATAGCTGAGATTAAACAAATGGTTTAGAGATGTACTATAACAAAACCTTACAAATTCTAGAGTCCAGCTGTCCACAGCGGAAGAACAGCTCAAAACCTGTTATGTCCCTGATCAACACCATGACTCACCACACACTGAGGTACACAAACACTCCCCTGTCCTCTTCCTGCAAGCCTGATGAATCCTTTATCTGCAACTTGAATATCTCTTTGACCCATTCATATTTCCATCCCAAAGACAGAGAGACGGAAGGGAGGGGAGCCCATGACACACAGGCTATAAACAGGGCAACAGAATGACAGGAGTAACTGGCAGGCCTACTCACCTATCTCAAAGCTCCCGTCAATGACACCTATTAGGTAACTGGGGATGTCAAAGCGCCTCTCCAGCTGAGTTATTGTGCTTTTCATGTAGCTCCCCGACAGAGCCTTTGCAAAATAGGCAAAGGACAAAGCCACCACAAACATCTGGAAAAACAGAGTGAGA
>NW_018127925.1:755604-756340 GCF_001952655.1 Monopterus albus
TTACATTGATATACACAGGAGCAAAAAACAGGACTGCGCAAATGCAATTCTCACTTATACTCATCTACACGATTGTGTAATGTTCACACTTAGAACAGGACAGAAAGAAGCACTTGTGCGACATCATTGTGGTTGCTACAATGCACGAATGTTCCTCATTAACCTACGTTCACTGGTCTGACATTCACTAATTAACAAGTGCCAACATCACAGAAATAATGGGGTTCAGATGAGGGAAGGGATGTAGAATGGGAGGAGAAGAATGGAGATAAACACAGAGTGTAGGTTGGAGAGCACTGACTGTCATCTATGAAAGAGAGTAACTGACCAAAAACAACTGAGTGAAGACAGCCAGACAGACATTTAGTATAGACAACAGGGGGCACACACGCGACTCTAGATTAGCCATTGAGTATCTGCTCTTTAATTGGGTGAGGACAGGATTCATGAACGCTTTAAAGGTCTTCTGTTAGGCATAAATGTATATACAGCAGATAGATTAGATAATAGATGTATAAAAGTTCAAATCCAAGTCAAAACAAAATATTTATTAACTTATTTATACAACAAGGTGTTCAGAGACACGCAATCCTGGCATAACTTCATAAGATTCAATTCAAAAAATTCAATTCAAATTTTATTTGTATAGCACCAAATCACAACAAAAGTCATCTCAGGACACTTTACAAAGTAAGACCTCTTTGTCAGCCTGGCTACAGTGCTGAAAAGAAACCTG
>NW_018127925.1:756687-759211 GCF_001952655.1 Monopterus albus
AGAACAAGATCAAGAGTGTGATTAAAACAGTGAGTGGGTTTATTTACAGTTTGAGAAAAGCCAACTGAGTCTAATAATGAACAGAATGCATTGTTGAGGCTGTCATTGTCAACATCTACATGAATATTAAAGTCACCCACTATGATTATTTTATCTGTATCAGACAGAAAGTCTGAGAATTCAGTTAAAAACTCTGAATAAGGCGGCAAGTGGACAGTATACAATAATAAATAGAACTGACTTTTTGAGTTTTCCAGTTTGGGAGTGAAAGACTCAGAGGGAGAGCCGCACCACCCAAAGTGGGATGATGCCATCTCTGCTAATCAGACCAGGTTTTCCCCACAATGTTTTCCAGTTATCTATGAAGCCCACGTTATTTTCTGGGCACCACCTAGACAGACAGCGGTTGAATGACGACATGCGGCTATGTCATCACTGGTCACATTGGGTCCAGAGAAAACTACGGAGTCCGACATTGTTTTAACAAGTTACACACCAACTCAACATTAATTTTAGTGACCTCCGACTGGCGAAGTCGGGAGTCATTAGCGAATAATGACCTTACTGTATTTACCTTTATCCTTAGTCAGCAGCTTCAGATAGGATTCAATGTCGCCCGCTCTGGCCCCAGGAAAACATTTGACTATGGCCGCCGGCCACGTTGCTGACTATGGAGTCGCCAATTACCAGAGCAGTCTTCTCAGCGGGTTTGTCGCTGAGTGGGGAAAATCGATTTGAAACGTGAACAGGCAGGTGATGCTCCGTAGACATTCGTTTCTATGACTCTTGCGAACTGTCACCCAGCCACCTGGCAGAGATCCCGGCTGCTGGGGGAGCTCTGGGGGGCGGCTATCTTGGGCTGAGCTACGTCTAGGAGGCTCCACACCGGCTACCTGGGTACAGCTAGCTGGGCTGTTCTCCATGGTGCGAAGCTGTGCTTCCAAATCAGTAAGCCTCACCTCCAATGCTGCTAGCATCTGACATTTTTTACATGTACCATTATCGCTAAAGGAGGCAGAGGAATAACTGAACATGCGACACTCCGAACGAGAGGAAGAGGGGGAAGCAATTACTCTCAACTAAGCTACTAGCTTAGCTAGCTTCTAAGATAGCCGACCTAAAGTAGCAAGTTAAATTTGGTCATGAGCCAAATTTCTGTAGCACAGGTGCTTAAGTTGTTCAGGCGTATGTCTTGGCTCAAAAAATTCAGCTAAACCTAGGAATTACTGAGTTTAATCCCTACACAATCTGGAAGCAAGCACAACATGATGCAGGCACAGAAAACAGGAAGTGAGTACGGTTACCGCAGGAACAGGACACAGCAGTCTGTCAAAGGTTCCCCCAAGATCTGTGACGTCAGTTACTAAACTGTAGGTAGACATCAATATGACCAATTATACTGTAGTTGGATGAACTGTTTGTGGAGACACTTTACATAAACAAGTACTTTTAATCATTAAGAGCATAGACACAATTTAAACAGTTCCCAGTTTCTAAAGCAATGTTCATAGTGGACCTACAAAAGGTGAATTTACAAAAGTAAAATGTCTACTTCAAAAAAGTACACAAAAGCCTACTCCACCAATATCAGACAGCATGATAAAACCTATACAGTGTAACATTACAGTAAATGTATAAGTCATAAAAGCAAGCAATAAAAAGCAATAAACATGCAACTGATTGGTTTTATTCTCCTGAATAACATCCTGCTCATTTTGGGATTTTGCAACAGTGGTGTCCATTGTGACATGTGCATTCTTTTCTTTTAATTGAGTTTCAATTGTTGAACAAGCAGTGGTCTCATTGTGATCAAAGGTCACAATGAAAAGATTCACATTAAGACTGTCAACTTTTAAACAAAACCTCCTTGTGACCTGTGATCTGTTTTTGTTCTTGCCGTAGCTCATTTATGTTAAAGACCTAATACACTTAGACTGGCACACTGACACACACTTAGTTTTCTATTATCTGTGAGAGAGATGCCCAAGAGTAGAAGCAAACAAATTCTATAGTTCATTATAAATTATGAGTAATATTATTTGAAAGTGTTTGCGGAGTTCTGAGATGGTGTTTGAAGCATGAAATGAATGGAAAAATTAAAAACACTGGGACACTACGGAACAAAAGTTCACAAAATTAACAAAACCAGAGAATAACACTGAGCACAGTATTAGAGTCGAAACAGGCTGTGCCATATCCCAACCAGTAGTTGGTCAGGGAGCCAAACATTTCTGAGAAGAACTAAAAGTCTGCAGTCTGTATTATGATCCTGGTCCTGGTGCACTTTCTGATTGAAATGTGTTTATTATAAAGGTATTTAACATTTCACTCTTTGTACAAAGAACAGGAAGCAAATACAAAGCAAATGAATCTTTATTTAGCCACACATTATGTCCATAAGCATGTCCATATTAACAGCAAACAGCAGCAGTTTGACACTATTAGTGAGACACATGAAGCTGGTCTTTGGCTTTGACCAGCCTCTCAATGTCAGGCTGAAGCTGACTAACTGAGAGGGTGAGAA
>NW_018127925.1:759914-769696 GCF_001952655.1 Monopterus albus
GGACACACTAGCTTTGCAGCCGTGGATAAGCATTCTTTAACAAAGTCCCCTGTAGAAAATGAATGTCCACTCCTGGCAATTAGAGCTGAAATCTCATAGCTGGCCTGTGTTGCGCTTTCCTGGGCTGACGAGGGACATGTGAGCGTGTTTTGTTGTGAGCGAAGTTTAGCTAACAACTCTTGGCTCTTTGTCTTCCGTGCCTCACCTTTGAACCTTGAGAATGCTGCATGCCTCGTTTCATAGTGCTGGCAGATATTGTACTCTTTTAGCACAGCGACAGACTGACCGCAAATTAAGCAGACTGCCTTAGAATTAATATCTGTAAAAAAAAATTCTTCCTCCCAGGTTCGTTTAAAATGCCTTTTGTCTGTGTGCCACTGTCTACTGCTCTCCATGTTGCTTGCTACTGCTCCGTTCTTCGTGTTGTTGTTGTTGTTGTTCTTCTTCTTCTCCTTGTTTTATTGGTTGCGAGCTGAGCTGGGAGCTGCTTGACCTGACAACTGGGGTGGCATAATAAATAGTGGGGGGCCAAGAAATGTCCCCGCGGGCCAAAACAAATGTTCCGGCCCGCGGGCCCCACTTTGGGCACCCCTGGGATATAGTATATTGCAAAAATAAGGCAGCTGTAGACAAGGCTCCAGCAGAAAAATCACTGGTGCATGTTGGTGCTTATTACTTATAATTTTCACTTGTTAAACTTAGATTGTCATTTCCTCTATCAAAAGCACATAATCTTGCCATAATATCAAACGATACCCGACAGTGAATGAGCAAGCTTTGAGAAAGTTTCCACTACACTCATTCACTTAAAGTAGCGCATCACGCTTGAATCATCACTGCTGCAGCCATTCACTGTGTACAAAGATGCATAACATTTATGCAAGGAGTCACTGAAATGGCAATGTCACAACAGGAGTCCAATTGTTTGCTCTTCTGCTATGCTCACTCACTACTATTAATATTTCAGCAGTGTTTGTCTGGAAGTTAATTTGAAACCTTAAAGGGACTAAACTGATTTCTGTCTTTTTGTTTGCTGATGAAGATTATGTGAACTTAGAGGACTGTCTCCAAGATCAAAAATGAACTTTGAAATTCAACACTGAAACTCTCTAGACATTACACGGAGGAGCTGTATGTGAGAACACAAATGTCCGAGTCAATTGACCTGGACATTAAGTGGACTTTATCCTGTCAGCTTTCTAGTAGAGAGTCAGCTGGAGCGAGCCCATGTGCAAAAACAGTAGTGTATAGTCCGGAGTATTCAGACTGAGCTGGTGGAGGTGTTGATGATATTCTATCATGTGACCGGCGTGAAACTGGGGAAAAAAACAATGGTGAAGAAAAATTGTCTTTTACAATGAAAAGGCTAATGGAAACATCTAACTGAAGATACCATGAAACTCAGGAACTAATGTAACTGTGTCCTCTGATGGACTACATGAGCTAATTTGATCCTCTCACTGACACATCCGGTCATAGTCTTTTTTGCTGGGATTTATTTTTGGTGATCACCACCAAAGTGTAAGTAGAATACATTTGTATATGTCTAAGAATCTGACTGAAATTTCATCCAAATACATGAAAATGTACGTCTAATTACTGTACCAAGGTTACTTTGATGAAAAAACGCAATAAGAATGCTAAAGTTGCCCTTGGGCAACGCTTTTTCCCCTGTAAAATGCAGGATCTTATTGTGAAAGATGGAAGCAAAGTAACAAATGTGTTTTTAGCATTAATGTAGACATGGCTAACACAGGAATAAGCTAATAATCATGGATATGTATTAAGGAAATTTAATAATACACCATCAAAAATGGGCGTGCCTGACATTTACAGCAATGAGATAAGAGGTCTGACAAGGGAAAAAAATCAGTTCATGGCGAAATCACTGGTGTTATCCCGCTTTTGCTGTCTCTAGTTAAAATAAATGATGAACATGATATATGGCTAGAAATATAAGAAGTTAGGTTTAAATTTTATACTGTTACAGTAACTAAAAACATTATATGGTCATTTATATTTCTAGTCAAACATTTTAACAGAATGTTAGCTAAAATGCTTCCCTAAGAGGACACGGTTACATTATTGTGATTAAGAGCTGGCACCAAAATCATTAGACAAATTTAAGGTACGGCGACTCTGTTGTTTATGACCAACTTACAAACTGACTGTGTGACCGTGTCATGTACCACATCCTGCACGTTGTGCCCCAGCGTCCCCTCTCATAACTGAATGGAGCATTTCCAGTAGGTGAGAACACATCTGACACAGACTGTATCCTGTTGTGTGTTACATGTGTGAAAGGGCAACTGATTCCATGAATATAGTCTGGAGTTCATGTGTGAAAATGGCTTTAGTTAGTATTTGTCTCTACACACACACACATCTGAACCTATGACTACCCAACGCTCATTGGTCCAGCATTCATAAAGCTCACGTACCTTCAGGCTGGTGCAGGGAGAGGAGTGCGGTTCTCTGGCAGGGCCATCACTGCGTCCATTCTCCTGCGTGCGCCTGGCTCTCTCCTCCATCCTCCAGAAACGTCTCTGTGTCTCCTTGGCAGAAGTCTCCCACGTAATGCAATTTCTTGGCACTGATGCATTCAACCCTGCAAATGGATAATTCAAGCATGTGACCCACTTCTCATCCTCAGCACTAAAGCAGAAACAGGTCTCCAGCAGCCAGCAGAGGAGGGACTGATACAAAAACACACGATCAATATGTTTTTGATCCAGAGATCTTAAGGCTTAAATCACAATTAAAAAGGTCAATGCTGGAAATGGCACAGGTGACATTTGCATTTTTCAGAACAAAAGGTTTTTGTTTCCAGTTAACTATTTTAAGCCACAGCATCAAAAACTAAGACCTAAACATTCCTAAACATCACAGCTACATTCATTACTGTATTGTTTGACTGACATCATGTGACCAAATACAATGAAGCATAAACCCAGGCTGTGAAGTTCGGTAAAACCATAATCTCAAACCTAACAGCCTCAATGCCTCAAAATCACATAAAAACCACTTGAACTGGATTTGCTCAGGTGGATTTCACTTGCTTTTGGGATCAGAAATTTTCACTGCAGTGTGGAAATGTTTTATTAAACGGGTGTTTGAATCCCTATAAATTATAAATATTACATGGCAAGTTCTTACCTACATTGGAAGTACTGGCACTCAGCCTTATGCTCTGACATACACCCTGTTGTCAGTCATCGGGCCATCAGCTGCCCAACCTAGCTGAGCTAGCCGGTGGAAGTGAAATCGGTGTTTGTATGTGTGTTTTTTTTTTTTTACAACAAATGCTGATAAAATTAGAGGAATGCAAAAAGCCAGTGCCTTTTCTTCACCAGTGAGATCACTGGACTGCTCAGTGGTGGACAGTAACTAAATACACTGCTCAAAAAAATTAAAGGAACACTAAATCACACATTGGATCTTGATGAATGAATTATTCAAGTTGAAAACCTTTAATCAATTTACATTGTATCATTTGTTCAGAACAAAATGACATAACCATGGTCAATAGAAACTAAAACAATTAACCCACGGATGGCTGGATTCAAAATCACACTGAAAATCAAAGTGAAAAATTGAAATCACAGGCTCATACAAGTTGCATGAATTTCATCACGGCAGCTCAAAATGTGACTCAGAAGTGCGTTTGGCCCCCACATGTCTGTATGCACTCCCGACAATGTCTGCGCATGAACTCAGAAGTGCGTTTGGCCCCCACGTGCCTATATGCACTCCCGACAATGTCTGCGCATGCTCCTGATGAGTTGGAAGATGGTGTCCTGGGGGATCTCCTCCCAGACCTTGATCAGACCCTCACTGGGCTCCTGGACAGTGTGTGACATCGGTGACATTGGATGCACTGATACATAATGTCCCATAGGTGCTCATTTGGATTTAGGTCAGGGGAACATGAAGGCCAGTCAATTGCATCAATGCTTTCATCATCCAGGAACTGTTTACACACTCTAGCCACATGAGGCCAGGCATTGTCCTGCAACAGGAGGAAACCTAGGGTCCACTGCACCCAGTATAAGGTCTGACAGTCGCTCTGAGGACGTCGTCCTGCTACCTCACAGTAGTCAGGGTACCACTGGCTATGACACGGAGGTCTGTGTGGCCCTCCAAGGATATAGCACCCCAGACCATCACTGACCCACCACCAGGTCATGCTCGGCAATGTTTTGTTTTATCAGGTTCACAAATATTCTTTTTCACAATTATTCTTTTTGTTCCACCTATTAGAAATGTGTTGTAGACACCAGAAAGGTTTTTACTGTGAAACAGCTGCAGGAAGGTTTTGTGTTTTTATTGCAACAAATGGCTACTTTGCTGAGTATTAGATGTTAGACTTTAACATTTTTTTTGCCAGATCACTTTGAACATAGCATGGTATGGAGACAAACAAATAAAATGAAAGGTTTTCACATTAGCTGATGTTAGCCCCTCTTTACATTCTTTCTTGCTCCTAACATTCATCTTTCTTACTGCATGCCATGTATTGCACTCTCCTCTCCCTTCAGTCCTTTTCCAGTAGTCATGTGAAACAGTGAACACAATTGCTCCAGAGGACTGGGCTGTTGCTGCAAAGCAAAAAACACTAACACAACACTGTCACCATATCTGCTGATTAGACTGCAGCTAGAGCCACACCTAGCACATTTACATTTCTCCCTGAATTATTTTTCTGTCTTCAGGACCACAACACACCAAAAGAGCTGGAAAATCACAACAGGTGATTTATCTACTTTTAAGGCATTAGATGAGTGCCAGTTGAAAATAATTTAATATGAAGCACAGAAGAAGTTTTTGCATATATGGGAAAAAGTATTTTAGGCATTTTAATTGTGTACCACAAATGTTCAGAGATCCCTTAAACCTATTCTTCCCAGTGCCTCAAATCCAGTGCTGCAACTAGCCCATTACTAGATTGCACAACATTTAATCTGTCACCATTATGTAGCTATAATGTCTACTCAAGAGACCATTCAGACTCAAACATAGTCACCACAGCAGAGATGGAAGCAAATAATGCCAGCCACTAGACTGTCATGTTAATAGAATGACTTATTCTAGCATCACTTACTCAATATAGATAATGACATCAAATTACATAGTCCATGACTCTGCCACAAGTCTGTATATTGAATATAAAGTGAGCACCAACCTACCTACCTACTAGCTCCAGAGCTTTAAATTGCCTCCAATGGTTTTCATTTAAGCTCTAAAGCTATAGAGGAAGATTTGCAGTTGATGACTGTGCTATTGTGGTAAAAGTATCCCAGTATCCACTGCTTGCTTAAATCAAAAGCTTCTGGAGCTTAACTAGAGAAAGCTACTGCCTCTCCATTTCAAGACCTCTAACCACAGAGAAGATTATCTTTACCATACATTGCTCCAAAAGGTCAAGAACAAATATCCATGGATGTTCACAGTAAGATTTGCAGTTGATGACTGTGCTATTGTGGTAAAAGTATCCAAGTATCCACTGCCACAAGAAGACTTTTTATGATTTTATACAACTGTTTTGACCATTATTTGCAAGGTGACCTGTAAATGCTGCTGTACACCTGAGAACAGAGATAAAGCCAAACAGCTCAGGATGCATTTAGGTTGTTGCTCTGGATGCCCTGCAGACTGAACAGGTGCCTTATGGATCATTTTCTTCTGCATATTTTACACTTAGTTCATTATTGACCAGTACTGTTCACTAGCCTACACAGTTTCACTGCTCATAAAACAGTGTATTCTATTTAGACGCTAAAACTCTTTACAACCAGATTGAAATGGTTTAAAGAGGGCATTGTGGGGGTTTTAATGTGACATTTACTCATTAATAACAAACTGTGTTGTTTAAACACTGTATAACTGGAATAAAAATAAGTGGGATAAGGTCGGATTGTAACAACATGAGACCGCAGACTCCGTTTGAGAAAACAGTCAGTCCCTGATATTATAGCTGGTATGTATAAAGAAGCGCATCAGGATGTTTGGGAGAGAAAAACGCGCTGCTCACCTCGGTGTCCTCTGAAACAGTCGTCCAGTTGGGTTACAAAGATGAAACAGCCAATGGGAAACACAGGTAGCCTCCCTCCGGCCAGCGCCGGTCAAACTTCTCAATGAATGGGAAAAGAGGAGAAGCGCCCAGTGTGATCATGAAAGCTCTGAGACCGACATGTAGGCTACCTCCACTGTTCATTTCCAGCTGAATTCGTGGTTACTCACAGGCAAATATCTCCCGAATCATGTCTTCCCTCGCTTGGTGTCTGTCTGTCTGTCTGTGAAGCGCCGCCTCGAGATGTGGCGCATTAGATGCGCTCGAAAAGTGAGCGCACACTGCACATAGACTGCACATAGAGTGGCTTCATTTGACAAGGTTGCGCAGTAAGATGACTGTCCTCATCTGCACCTCTCTCGCTTTCTCTTGGTGTCTCCAGCTCCTCTGTCACCCTGCCTGTCCCTGTCTCTCGCCCAAGTCCCCTCTGTCATCCCACCTCTCTCTTTTCTGTACGATTCATCTGAGCTTTATTGGAGTCATATAGCATTTACAGTGTCGTGCGTTTGTCAGTATCAGCACCTGACAGCTGTCTTCTCTTCTTGGATTTCCTTTACTAAATTTGAGTATCTGCTGAGTATTTCCCTCAGAGTCATGGTCCATCAGTTTGCATTACCCAGATGTGGATCATTTGGAGTTAAACAGCTGTGCCTATGTTTATAACAGTGACAGTTTATTTTGCTGATTTATTTCTGGGCCCTTCCTCATTCAACCACAGCAAAGCATCTAAATACATTTAAGCAAGTACTGTACTTCTGAGATATCTGTACTTCATTTAAATATTTCCATGTTCTGCTATTTCACACTTGACTTCACTACATTTCAGAGACAAATATTGTCCTTTCTACTCCACTACATTTATTTAACAACTTATAACGTATAATCATAAGCCTGTACTGCTCCCTGCCACCAGCAGTACTTCAAATTATAAGCTTATAAAATAGTTAAAATGAGCTCCAGTATAGTTTGATGCTAATACTTGTACTTTATTTAAGTAACATTTTGAATGAGGACTTTTGCTTGCAGCAGAGTATTTGTACACTGTGGTGTTTCTACTTTTACTTAAGTATCCGAGGATTATTATTCCAACTCTGTCCAAGCACCGTCTCTTAAAAGGCCTGTTTATTTTGTTTATTAGATTTACATAATTTGAAATTGTATTAATTCCTCATTGCAAAATTTTAGCTTAATGCTATTTAAAGTCAACATTATTGTACAATTAGTCATCCAAGATCTACATGTTCATTAACTGAAAAATTCAAGCTACACTTTCACAATGAATAGCAAGTTGGCTAATTACAGTCAAATTAATTAAGAGAAATATATTATGAAGAGGTGACCTACCTTATGACTTAAAGGGACCAGCTTTAGTTTTTAATGGATTTTTTTGGACAATACTCTGAGCAAACAACATATTCCTTGTCATGTGGTTGCTATTAAGTGTGACTCTAAGGATCAAGGAGATTTTGCTTAAACGTCTGTTGCAGTTCCTCTGGAATTCTGTGGTGTGACCATAGCTTTTCCTCTATGTAAGTAGCAACGCCATGCTACTTACTTAAACATTTCTAGCACCTCACATCCTTCGTTCTTCACACTGGCTTGTTTTCAGGCAGTGTTAATTTGCAATATTTCAGTAGCAAGTTACCTTTCAGGAAGCTCTTCTTCTGCCACAATGTGTATATATGTATATATATATATAAATATATATATATATATATTTGTGTCTTCTTTTTCATTACATATTTTCTTTTTGCCTTTCAAAGCACATTGAGAGCCCCTGTACTGGAGTCAGATTCTGATTCTAAACTGACCTAACATACTTTAACTTTGCCTTTAATTTATTCTCAACCAAGCAAAGAATGATCCAGCCTCATGTTTTCATTGCATCTGTTTAGCCTAAACCCACTGTGACCAGCCTGGCTGGATAGTCGGTTTCATCTAAATGCCATGGCCTGCTCAGTAGCCCAGCCAATTATCCCTATGTATCTAGTATCTAGTTGCCAGTTTTATTAGAAAATTACCATAATCAGATCTAGTGCACCTTTACAGCATTCCTGAATCCTATCCTAGCCAAGAGCAGAGCAGAAGAGTTCAGTTGGGCCCACAACACAGAGAGGTTGATTGACCCCCCTTAACACCACATGTTGTAGACTTACCTGTCTTTGCCCCAATCGGTCACCATTCTTCTACCAACAGTCCTTCACTGGGACTGGCTGTAGTGTCAGGTTTTTCACCGGCTACTTTAGGCTTGGTCCTTTTACACCCAGTTCAGTAAACAGGGACAAGACCAGTCTGCTAGGAAAGCCCCTACAGCTCAGCTGGATATGGCTTAGATTTCATGTTCATAATCTCATTCATCTTCTTCTCCTAGTTTTTGGAAATTAGCAAGCAATGTCAGGTGCATTACTGCCCGCCTCTGCCTCTGCTACTAGCTCTGTACTGTATATCTAAACTTTATCCACCCATAAGCCATTTCTACTGCGTCCTCCCATGGTGCTGTAGCCTACTGTCAGCTCCATAAAATATACAGTGCTTGTGACCACCAGATGTAGTCTTACAAACAAATCCAATCTTCTTTCCTTTATACATCCACTGAGTTTACCTCTAAGCACTTAGTCTCAGTGGCCGCTGCTAGTTACTTATGTCTTCAGGTGCATTTCCCTTGAGACAGACTTTTTTAGATTGTGATAGAATGTGCTGAAATGAAGGTATAACTGAACACAAAGAAGATGTTAGGGCTTATCCTGTTTCCTGTGATTTTGGGGAAATGGCACCACATCATAATTTACTCTGAGAAAGAATCCTTCCTGCTTCTGTCCCACATTTCCCTCCAGCTAAGCTTTTTCTTTTCTACATTTTCACACCTCAGCCACTGTCCCTACTGCTTTGCCTGAGAGACTGTTTTTGCACATCTAACAGCCTTCTCATCACTGGCACTGTACTATATGCCTAATCTCTGACAGTGTCTTCTCTAGCCTTGCTTTTTCACATTTAAAATCCTTTGTTAAACTAGTGCATGTTGGACTCCAACAGGGCTGCCCTTTGTCACCGGTTCTGTTCATTATTTTTATGGACAGAATTTCTAGGTGCAGCCAGGGGCCGGAGGGAGTCTGGTTTGGGGACCACAGGATTTCGTCTCTGCTTTTTGTGGATGACCTTGTCCTGTTGGCCCCATCAAACCAGGACCTCCAGCGTGCACTGGGACAGTTTGCTGCCGAGTGTGAAGCAGCTGGGATGAGAATCAGCACCTCCAAGTCCAAGGCCATGGTTCTCAGTCAGAAAAGGGTGGCTTGTTACCCTTCAGGTTAGCGGAGAGCTCCTGCCTCAAGTGGAGGAGTTCAAGTATCTTGGGGTCTTGTTCACGAGTGTGGGAAGGATGGAACGGGAGATTGACAGGTGGATTGGTGCAGCTTCTGCAGTAATGTGGTCGATGCACCGATCCGTCGTGGTGAAGAAGGAGCTGAGCTGTAAGGCGAAGCTCTCGATTTACTGGTCGATCTACGTTCTGACTCTCACCTATGGTCATGAGCTTTGGGTCATAACCGAAAGGGCAATATCCCAGATACAGGCGGCCAAAATGAGCTTTATCCGCAGGGTGGCTGGGCGCACCCTGAGAGATAGGGTGAGGAACTCAGTCACCCGGGAGGAGCTCAGAGTAGAACCGCTGCTCCTCCACATCGAGAGGAGCCAATTGAGGTGGCTCGGGTCTCTG
>NW_018127925.1:769834-798906 GCF_001952655.1 Monopterus albus
GAGGAAGTGTCTGGAGAAAGGGAAGTCTGGGCATCTTTGCTTAGACTGCTGCCCCCGTGACCCGGTTCCGGATAAGCGGAGGAAAATGGATGGAATGGTTATAGGGAGCTACAGAATCCCTTTTACAGGGCACATTGCTGAGACAGCAGGGGTTCTCAGCCACTTTCTAATGCAAATGTGCATTCTGTCTAGCTTATCTTCTTTTGCAATAGATAGGTATCATATACCATCAGGGTCCACAACTATTGTGGCAGCAAACCAAATTGCAAGATGAATCGAAATTTGACTGCAAGGCCCAACATCTCCTCACTATTTGTATAAACACCACAGCTCACCAGAACCTTGTCCTGACAAGGGAACTGAAATTAATCTTATTTTAAGAAAACCAGTAGCCTGAAAGATTACACTATTTCTGCTGTATCACTTTAATTTTTGAATTGGGTCTAATTATCCAATGGCCTGTTTAGGTTAGGTCTGGTTGTTCTCTGGCCTCTCAGATCAGGAATCTCCGTCTATCCATCCATCCGTTACCTATACCACATATCCTGTAGAGGGTTGGAGCTGGATCCTGGCCTACACTGGGCGAGAGTTGTGGTACACCCTGGACACACAGAGACAGACAACCACCCACACTCACTTTCACAGGAAATTTAGAGTCACAGGTCAAACTACTGTAAGTAGATCAGTGTAGCACTTGGCTACACTTCTATAACACATATTGTGAGAAGGTTAAATGCAAGATTCAGCCAAGCAGAAAATACATGGACATCTAACAGCATTATTTATTACAAAGCCAACAGCACATACAGTATGAGAGAGCTACAGTTAAATAAGTTAAGGGCATAGAGCTGTGCCATGTTAGGAGACTTGGCTCTGCTGTATGTCAAGTTGGCCAAATATGGAGCAACTGGAAATGAATGAAGAAAGTATAAAGTGCATGTTACTTATTACCATGAGTAAGATGCACTTTATGTGATCAGGTAGAACTCTTACTGATATTTTTCAGTTTTTATAATTACAATTTGAATTTAGAAATTTTAAAATGTTATATAAAACATAATAAAAACTGGAAATCCTCCCATAAGTTAAAGAACAAAACAGACACATGTGCAGCATTTATAAGTCTTATTATTCAACAATATTCACATTACAACATCAACACTGCTCAGCTTGTGACAGGTTCTAATAATACCAATATATTGTATAGCTACTTTGTAATGCATTATCAAGAGGCACTTCCAGTAAGTCTGGCAAAAGAGGAGCTACAGTATTGTGTCTATATTACAAAACAGTAAAAATAAATATTTTCCTAAAAGTTATTTGTCGTAATATACTTTTGAATCTGTAAAGTATGTATTTTTTATATAAAGTCAAACAATATCTAGAAATAAAATGTCATATTCCACTTAAACAAATACTGGTGAATCACACATTTCCCCCATCCTGTAGGTATTGCTACGTGTTAAGTGCAAGATATTGGAGAGATGAAAAGAACAGAGTCTGTGGAGCTTCTGCTACAGTAGATAACAACATACCAGTCTTGTTTGTCTTCCTCTAAAGGTGGTGAAAAAAGTTTGTTTTGGTTTCCCTTGTGACAAACTGATGAATAGCATGAAGTGCATTCAAACAATGTATACATACATACGTGTGAACATGGTATGGCACAGGAGCATGACCTCCTTTAAAACTGGATAAAACAACAAACAATGCAAAAAGGGAATGTTTTTGGTTCAAACCACTGAAAAGAGAACTACAAGGATTTCAGTCTGAGAACAGAACAGTTGGCCACTTCCACTGTAGTGCTACTGACACAGCAGTAAAGTTGTGTGGACAACACCATGAGCTAGCTGAACGCAGAGACAACTCTTAATGTTGCTTTAATCTGTCCTTTCTTCACATGAGATCAACGTGCACTCAGGCATCCTCGTCAGGTTCTGGATAACACAGATGAACAAGAAGATGCAGGAAACATGCTCCTTTTTAGGGCCTGTTTTGTGCAAATCACAACAAAGTTCAAAAAGTTTCTTTGGTTTGCACAAGTTAATCCAGCGTGCAGCAGTCCCCTTCCTCTAGTTTTTTGAAAAAGCAACCACTGATTTGATAAAAGACATAGTTTAGTCGTAGGCTCTGCACCTTTGTAGTATTTTAGACATATATATAAACATTTTCTAAAACAAGATAAGTTATTATGAATGGCCATGTGTTTGCTTGATGACTGACACCAAACAGCCAACAGATGAGATAAGATCTTAAAATGTGGTTGTATCTAATCTACAGTATTTGGGATTTTAAAACATTATTAGTCACAAAGCTTCTTGTCCAACTTCTCGAGAGTCTAATGAATTCCATTCCAGGCTTGTTGGCCCATTTACTACAAAACAGTCACTGTATACTTTACATTTTGCAAACGATGTGGCTGTGTTTTACAAATCTGGATGTGTTCAGTTACCGTTCATGCATCTGACAGACGACACTAATGCAAGCAAGTTTGTAGAATGTGCTAAAAGATTTCTATGAAGTACAGAAATGAAACAACAATGATGGCAGCCTGGAAAATGCACAATAATACTATGAAAACATCTAAAACTGTAAAGCCTGAACTGGAAAGTAGGTCAGCTACTATGTTACTATAAGTGTATATGATTTGCAACAAGGTGAGACTTGCAGAAACACTGGCGTGATTCTTTAATTTCATGGTGAAAAGAACTGGAGGAAACTTGTTGACCACACCTACAGTACATGTCTCACTCAAAACCCCCAAATGGCAACAAACCACTGACTGTATATATGATGGGCTTTCTGACAGCTCCCAGAAGTGAAGCCCCCTAGTGGTTGGTTGCCATATAGGCCACACTATAGCCTCGTAGTAGCCACACTAAAAAAGTCAAAGTACAAATCAGGTACACTTTTCTCAGAGGTCACTTCTGTGGTTTTTGGTAGATATTATCACACTGATGTGTGTACAAGTGGTCATTGTTTTGGTAATTTTGATTTTAAGAAGTTATTTGATGGTATAAAAAGAGGTGCATTTCGGTTGATTTGACAGCTTTGATTGTTGGTCCGATGCTGTCACTCCACTTCCGGCCGCTACTACAATATTTTGGCTTCACTTTTTCATAGTAGTAGGAGGTGGTGATGCCATTTCCATCATATATAGAGTCAATACAACAACCACATACAAGCTTGAATATTGTGGATTACTGATTTAGACTGACAAAAATAGCAAGGCTTGAATTCTGGCACAGCTTTGACTAAGTCTCTTTGATTGCTGCCCTGTAGTGTATACAGTTAGTGTGGTGGGACTAATGCTGGCTATCGAACTTCATTACTTTTATGGCATCAACTAAATTACTTTAATATCCAAACATGTTGAGCATCGAAAAAGTTTTAGTTATTGATGTTAATGTTAACAAAACGTTTTATGCTAGGGAACTGCTCTGAGTGCACAAAAATGCTAAGGAATTGAAAAATAAAACTAATGGCCTGTACTAAAATGTGTAATGTATGTATATATTCTTTTGTTAAAACTGATTTTATAAAATTGGTATCAAAAAAGTATTGTTTGGGAACTAGTGTCCAAGTCAAGGTGTCAGTATTGGTACTGGAATTGAAAATTTTGGAATGATACCCAGCCCTAGGTGGGACTGAGAGGTGAGATCAGAGGAGGAAAGTGCTTGTTTTGATTGACATGATCCCTAATGAGCTTTGAATTGTCTGATCACATAGGATTCATGTAAATAAATGGAAGAAGTGTGAAAAGATCTGCAGGATCCAAAACATTCAGCGCATGGGATGATACAGGTGTGAGATAGAAAATAAAAAATTCATTGCACATCAGATTGCAAGTGTAGCACTGATATGCAGTAGGGTGTGTAGGGTATTTACAGCTGATGGAGCTCAAGCTCTTTTATGTGTGCACAAATGTGTTTACAGGAGGCTTGCTGAGCCTTTTACAGTCTTGATTATTTTTAGTATAACTGAAGTTTGAACGCTATGCTGCCGTACAGAGATTCATAAATGCTCAACTGAAAGACCCCAGTCTTACAAGACCCACATCTGTTAAAACCGCCATGTACCAGCTGCTGTTTACAGATTATTTTTACTGCTACATGTTGACTCATCATGACTAGACAATGCAAAGAGAGGCTACTGGAAGACCTGGTCCAGGAGGGGATTTGTGAATCCAAGTGTGTGCTGTTGCATACGTGTACGCCACACATACACTGCTGCCACTTGTACTGGCAGGAGAGGAGCACATTGTTTTCAAGGGTCAGCTATCACCATGGCTTCTCCTTTTTTCTGTTACCAAGCAACATTAGGTCTCTTTATTATGGACTAGTTTGTCCAGGGCTGCCTTCCTCAACACTGGAGTTAATTTTGCTTTTACTTATGTATTATTGTACATTATACAATCAGTTGCCAGTTTATTAGGTATGCCTAGTTAAAACAAATGCAGTCCTGCAATAAATTGCCTAGCTAAAACAAATGCAGTCCTGCAATAAATTATCCTTCATGAAAGTGATAATGTTATGATGGTGTGAACAAAATAATAGAAACACCTTTCAGTATAAGACAGTACAATTCAACAGCAATGCAAACTATATCTTCCAAAATGAGCATATAGTTGAATCAGCACCTCTCTGAAACAGTTTCAACAAAACTGATCATTATCACCTTCATGAAAGAGGATTTACTGCAGGGCTGTTGTATTAGAGTGCATTAGTTTTAGCTTGGTGTACTTAATAAACTGCCAACTGAGTGCAGTTTGTAAAGAAATGTTCCTTTTTTGACTGTCTATAACAGCAAGCATAAATAAAATCAGACCTTTACCACCACTTAAAAGCTCTCAACTGTAACACAAGTAGTAAGCTCAGGCTTTAGTTTGCACAGACTTCCTTTTTTAAATCAAGCTCATCTACTGCACCCTTTTGTAAGTATTCAGTCAAGAGAATTACATTGGACACTTCAGTCCTCCTTTGCACAATAGGCATTTTAATAACAGTGCAATGGCTATGGCTGAGGATTTATATGGTGTTAACATTAGCACAACTCTGAGTTGAGAAAATGGGTTATAGTAGGACAAGTTCCAGTCGTGTCTGTAAACAAACCTGTTTAATAGACAGCTTAGTCAGTTTTTATCCATAAGGTGTAAATAATAAATTGTTGATGTTTGGGTTTTTATCTTGTGCTCTTTTTTTAGTTGCTGTTTTCGTGTTGTTGATGTTTTTTGTCTTTGTCTCTGTGTTACTGATCCAAATAATGCCAAATGCCTCTGACAATTAGTGCCACTGCACTAAGTCCATCTCACCTCCTGAGCCAGCCTTAAACATTAGCCAGCTCCTATAAAAAGTGCTATTAAAATCCAAGAAAATCTTTCAGTTTAGTTAAAATGAGCCCCTGATCACTTTGCAATGTTGCTGCAAAGTGCTTACTACAAATCAGAGAAAACACAAAGCATCCCTAAATCTTTGGATCTTAATCCACAAAGTTCCACTGTTGCATCTTCCAGTGTTCGATCAAATACACTATACTGCATAGTCCTGTGATATGTTTTGCAGTCTTGGCAACATAGATCATCATGTGATTTTGAGTCTGATCAAAGTGGCTCATCCATAAAGATGAATGTGTTGAAATGTGAAAAACCCTTCTGATCCTTCACAAGCAGTGAAGTTAAAAGGCTTCTTCTTCTTCCACTTCTGCTCAGACAACCCTTTCTCCTTGTTCATGCTTTTACTCCATTACTACCTGTTGGGAAATACACTATCAATAAAATCCAGATGTGTGGTGAGTCCTTTGGCCTATGATCAGATTGAAATGGAACTTTTTTGAATCGATCGCACTTTTGGCCAAATATATTACTTTAAAACGAAACTCTACAGAACACAGACCTCATCTTCACTGAGTTTTTGTCAAAGCTGTGCATTTTTATCTGTGTTGTACAAAATTTTTGATTTCCTCAGTGTAGGTAAAAAAAAAAACCTGATAGTGTCAAAGACGATTACAGATAGCAGCATTTGCGATGATGAATCTTGCACCTCATTAATCCGAAATTTGGCTTTGCCTGACATAATATTAACATCATATTTTAATTATTATTACACCATTTCATATATTGTTTCCTTAATAAAACATACTACCTTATTAAATAGTTCTATGTCTTTTAAGTTAGTCTTAATGTGATTAAAAGTACAGTATGATCTACTGTGTTGTATTATAGGGACCAACGAGTACAGAAAGAGCATCCATCCATTATCTATACCGCTTATCCTGAATAGGGTCACAAGAGGGGATGGAGCCAATCCCAGCTGACTTTGGGCAAGAGGTGGGGTACACCCTGGACAGGTCGCCAGTCTTTCACAGGGCTGACAACAACCACACAGTCTCCCATGAACAATTTAGAGTCACCAATCAACCTGCATGTCTTTGGACTGAGGGAAGAAGCCGGAGTAACCGGAGAGAACCCACGCAGGCACAGGGAGAACATGCAAACACTGAAAGAGCAGACAAAATGAAATTATTGTTAAATACATGTACAGTAAAATGTGATCAATAATCTTGTTTCCCTTGCAGGTCCTTTGTGATGCACTAGAGAACCATGTGCCTCTGGGCATATCAGTAAATCAATGACATCTCAAACAGCTCAGAAAGAAAACGTGCCAAGTACTAGGACAAGGACACTCCAAGTTTTTGTTTCTTTGTCTCTACAGCTTTCTGCCTTCCTGAGTTGTATGGCCTGGAAATGTATAGGTGTGCTGGACTAATGTTGAGTAAAAAAAAGACAGGGAGAAAATGTAACTAAGGATTTACATTGTTTTATGTTTCCCTTGAGAATAAAGCTCCTAGAGCAACAGGGTTTTTTGTTAACCTTCCTATCAGTTCTGAATGTGGAATGTGTTTCTACCATAGCATTGTGCGTGTGACTGTATCCGTAAAGCTTGTCTGGGTGTTGTTGTCTGCATTCATGTACTTTATTCCATCTCCTGAAATCCACACAGCTGAGACTCAGTGGACACAGCTTCTTTCCTGGCTTTCATCCCATTGTCTTCAAGGAGAAGGGGCTTATTGCACATCCTCATCCAACTGGGGACTCCACACTGTTCTGATGCATGGGAGCAACAAAAGGTGGGGGTGCTCTTGACAGTATGTTACTCACTGGTGGAGTTGATCAGTAAGCATGTTTTGGCCCATAGTGCAGGAAGGGCAGCCTGGGGGAGGGCATGGCACCAGATCCAGGCTAAAACAAATGCTACATCATCTCCCATCACTAGGGAAACATCAACCCTGTCTTCAAACCCTGTTTTTGTTAGGCACATATTACCCGAAACATCTTCTACAGTGTTGTGTCAAAGTGATGTGCTGGCTACCATATGAAGAGTTTAGTTGGAAAAGAAACAACTGTTTTGGACACGATTCCTAGTTTATGAGGAGGTCAGAGTTCATAGCATCACTCTGGTTCCTCTTCTTTTTCCCCTGAAGTCTCTGATTGTGGAAAGACTTCCTCTTCCTCTATGCCCAGTATCTCATCCCTTTCTCCAAGGGTGTCGGTCGACTCCTCCTCTTTGCTTACTTGGTCCTCCTCTTCCTCGTGAATGGCTGTGATTTGATCAGTTGGGTTGCCGATGCAGTTCAGATCCTCTTTCTGGGCCTCTGAAGCGATCACCCTTTTCCACATTTCATGGTTTTCCAAAAGATGTTGTGTGATCTGGCAAAACACTTTCCTCCTGCTCATCTTTTTGGTTTCTTGCCTCCCTGTCAGACACAAAGCCATCAGTTTGACAAACTCCTGAGGAAAGGCATGACAATAAAGGAATCGTTTGACATTTCGGGAAATATGCTTGTTTGCTTTCTTGCCAAAGAGCAGAGACTAGCTGTTTCCTCCCATTTTCTAGTCTTTATGCTAATTTAAGCTGATGAGCTCCTGGCTCTAGCTTCATGGAGGGTTATGAGAAAGGCATCAATTTTCTCTTCTAACTCTCTGCAACAAAAGGAATAAGCATAGTTTGATCACTTGGATGTACTGAGTACCATAGCATGAGAAAAGTAGTTTTAACTCTACATGTGTGCCGCATTATAAATAATGATAAGGTGGACATCAGTGGTCTTTTACAAATCAATACTTCATGTATTTTCAGAAATTCCCATAGAAAGACTAAAACCAACAATGAAGTGCCTCAAGTCATGGTTAATGTTTGTCAGCTGTCAGTCCTGGATTAGCTTATTCGTCTGTGTGATAGATCCCCACTATTGTTCAAATCAATAAAAAAAAAACACACAAGGGAAACACACTGCTGCACTGGGTGACACTTCTTTCATAACAAAACCCCAGACCTGATTATGTTGCCCCAAAGGCTCCAAGCGGCCATAATTTCCTGAAGACAGCACGAGTCAACTGTGCATGTGGGACATCTTGCACAAACTCTCTGCTTTGTTTACATTCTGCTAGCTCCTCACGCTCAGGCCTGGGGTTTGCTAATGAAGAAATATGTCACCTAGTGCAGTGATGTGTTTCACTGATGTGTTAATAATCATTTTTGAACAACATGGAAGTGTATGGCACTGACAAATAAGCTAATCCGGGTCTGACACACTGACAGGAATAGAGTAGAGGCAATTCATTGTCACTTTTAGTTTGGTTTTGAAAATACTGTTAATATCAAAAAGACTGGCCTTATCCTTTAATTAAGAAACAATACTTCATCATCACATCCACTTTGCAAAGCAATTTTTGAGCACATAGTGAATAAACCAGAGATGAAACAGCACTTGGCTTTGCAGATATGGCTTCACATGGGCTCAACCAAGTCCCAAAACAACACTGAATACCTCAGACTAAAAATCTTGACCAGCAACAGGGCATTAAGATCAGTTTTAACAAAGTGATGTAGACTGAATAAATACTCCCTGGGGCTACACACAACTCAGCAGAGTGATTGAAATACTATCTGCAACATTAACAGTTAAAAGGTTGACATACTGGAGGTGTCAGAATTTGTTGATGCATCCTCATCTACCATATCTTCCTCTTCTGTATCTTGTCCTTCCTTTGCCTCTTCTGGCTCCATCTCTCCCTCAGGTGGGTCAACCCAGACTCCCGGCATAAGAGCAGCAGAGTCATAGGAGGAGCACAAAGGTCCCACTATGTGAGTGATGAAAGACTCTTGCAGCTTAGCGAGCTGTGGAGCTGAGCGGTCCATGAATGGGCTGATGGGAAGGCCCAGGCTGGCTTCTTCATCACCCTAGAGAGGTACAAACATTTCTAGTCACAATTCAGGATAGAGAACACCTTTTCTCCACTGTCCAATATTTTTATTGCCTCGGGACAAAAGAAGTTACATGCTTGAACTGAATCCTGCCATCTATTCAGTCTCCTGAATATCAGCTCTTAAGAATTCATTTGACATTTGAATTCAAGCTTTGCAAACAGTCTTAAAATTTGTAGAGAATAAAATACAGACTTCTATGCTTATGTTACAGCCCAGTTATAACATTTTAAAACCTTTTCTGGTGTCAAAAGCTTTTCACTCACTGAACACAGAGCAAATGAGACGACAGGAGGGTGTAGCCCTCTTCTTGTCTAGTGTTGGCTGGGATTGACTCCACTGTGACCCTCCACAAGTGGGAATTGATTTTCTCAACAGAATATAAATAAATGAATTTCTAATTTGTGATTTCTCTGTTTATTTGACAATTTCTTGATAGTAAAGGTTGTGGTTGTGGTTTGTGTTGCATAATGTAATGTTTGATATTAAACAGCTTGTGTTGGGACCTTCATATAATATATGAAACTCTTATTGTTTTCTGATGTCAGGTCTTTTTCAAAGTGACTCAGAAGGAGGATAGAAGGGCAATTGCTATGGCAACCATAAATCTGGATGACGTCACTGCGCTAGTGGTTCTTGTGAGAGGTGTATAAGTAAGAGCTTGAGTGGGGAGAGAGAAGGAAATGTTTATCACAACCAGAAATTCCAAATGTTTTTATATTAAAGTGGTGCATTGCAGTGAATAATGTAAATGCAAATGTGTGTGTGCATCTGTAATGACTCTGTTGCCACTGACAGCCTCAAGTTCCATCCCTGTGATATTCCTCTGACTGTGAATGAGTGCTATCAAAAATGACACATTTAGGTCATTCATCATTCCTCTTAAGAGGGAAAACACACTCTCACCCTCCGTCTCTTGCCTGCTCTCTCTCCCTTCTCCCACCCCCAATGCTGCTGCTCAAAGGACACACAATTTTCAAAGCTGTTATGAGAACTGAACAGAAGGGTTGAGAGGAGTAGCAGAACGCTACGCATCAGAGACAGGTCAGAGGGAGGACAGTAGCCTCAGCAGTCACCACAGCTCTGACGGGAGGGTTGTAGCTGTTACACATTGTTCTGATATTCTTTATTCTCAAGTTCACATCATTAAAATGGACTAAATAAACAAAATAAGTTGAGTTTTATGATTGTCAAAGAAGCCTTGTGATATTAAACTTCCGTAAATCCTCTACAACTGTGTAAAAATTTTGAGAAGAATAAATATTTTGGATACCACTGAGAAAAATCTGCACTGGCTTCAATTATAGTTTAAAGGTCTCAGAGGGGGTGCCATTCTAGTTACAACATGTTGTTGCTAGGCGAGTATTCATTACTTTCTGGGTAATCAGATTTAATCTTTATCGACTTGCTTGCCCCTAAATGAACTGACCAATCAGAAGCATTGTTAAGAGGAGGATTTGTTGCCAGGCTCAGTCTACAGCAGTATCTTACATATTCATGAGCTGGTAGTGTTTTGGCCATTCTATTTTTGCTCATGGGAAACATCCAGTTACAAACATGAAGGCTGCTTGAGCAAGAAACTAAAACCCTCTAATCAGGAGCTACACAAGCTACATGTGAAGATTACTTAGCTTAGCAGGCATTTTTATAAGCATACCTGTTCGTAGAATTCGTTGACGATTCCCTCTGTCCACTGCAGGTGCAGCTCCTTATACTTCAGTGGTCCACTGACATCAGCCAGCTTGATGCACATCTGGCACACAAGCAATCGGTCGTTTTCGTTGGTCCAGTTAATGCCAGACACACCTTCATCACCCACCTGGTGAGATGTGCACGGGAAGGTTTGTGGAAACACAGTTATGGATTGCAAAAAAATCCCCTGAGGATTGGTTATCATCTTAGAGTTAGGACAATTTGAAAAGAGATGACAGTTTTTAAAACAAGAACAGAACACAAATATATAACACGAGAAGAAATAATAACACAACAGTTACAGATGGCTGATGGTCACTTTTTCTACAGTTTTTGTGAATGCTTACCTTTGCATTAAACTCTGCAAGAAAGTCAAAGTGCTTTTTGAGGTCGGTGGCCAGGATGGCTTCAATAACTAGGAAGCGGAAGCGCTTGAACTCTACATGTTCAAGGTTAACCAGGAAGTTATACTCAGGTTGAGACAAAAAAAGGTTCCAAGCGGAAGCTGCATGGTGGTTTTCCAAGACCGATCGGTCGTTGTATAGAAGAGCCTACAGTGGAAGAGGAGAAAATGAAATGAACACTAATGGTAGTAAGATCAGAAACCCAAAGGAGCTCACTTGGCCTTAGTTATTATGTAATGGCTTTGTTTTGATGATGATTGTGTCATAAACAGAAAAATCAAGCCATAAAAATTTGAGAACTTATCATGTTGACTAATATTTATCTGCAGCATTGCTGTTTATATGTAGTTTATATGTATCCATCTCATTTCACTAGATAGTGCACAATCTGAGTCACTGGAGGTGCCAGCCGGTGCCTCGCAAAACACAACAGATATATTCATATAATAGATGGAGCTTGGCAAAGTCAGAGTCTTGATGTCAGATATTAGCTTTGTACATAAATAAAACAATTTTACATGAAATGGCCAAATGACTATAATGGCTGGAGGTTCATCTCACTAAAAAAGTTATTGGATTGATTACAAGAAATTGCAACTGGAAGCCGCCCTTGTCTGTTGTGAAACCTGTGCCACTTTTCTATTGACCACTGAAACACACCTACATTTATTTACCTGTGGTGCACTGGTAGCTACTAGAAAGGCATTGGTTCTTCCAGGATGGTCATAGTCATGCATGGCGGCAGCTACATACAGGGCCATTAGCTCCAGGCCGGGGATAAGGCCAGCCAGGGAGCAGTAGCCTTCCTCCAGCACAGAGTTCATCTTGGACACCAGGAAGCCTGTGACACCAGGCGTGATGCCGTTCTCTGAATCTATGGGCAGAAAGAACAGACCCCAGCCATTGATGGTGCTCTCTGCTGAAATGCCACCACCTTATTTCTTATGGTAAAACCTAATGTGCTATTAAACAATTCAGAATTATTATTATTTTCACTCATTTCACCACTTCAGTATCTATGACAGGAATGTTGTTGACTGTAAAATGAGTCACTAATAAATTGCAATATCTGGCGGCAACATGGGAGAAAATAAATTAAATTCAGTCATGAAAAGTGAAAATGAGAGTGGGAGTGCCAGGATAGCTTGTCAAGCTGTGCATGCAACATTGCTAAAAATACATACAAGAGTGAATTTAGATAAAGCAGAAACAAAGGTGCACAAATGATGGATTTACTACAAATACATCCATGACTTACACCACTAAAGCCAATCAAAATGCAGCCACTAGAGTCAAAATTAGAGATTTAAACTGCCCAGGATATGGGAAGGAAGGTGATCTGGAGGTTTGGTCATGAGAAACTAAAAAGCCCTCACCAGTGTGTATCCCATTTGCAGTCAGCAGGGTGGGCAGACCTGGCACAGGCTGAGTGGTGAGGTACCAAACAGCATGCAGCACATCAGTGGCATGGATCCGGTTGTGATCTGGGGAGAGTACAATAAAACGTTAACTCACACCAGTCGAGGGCAGTACTGTGTTACTGCACACCACTGTGATGAAATCCCAGCTGGACCAAGTGTCAGTACTGTGAAGTTATTATTTTTTACACAAAAGACTCTTTGAGATGAGCAATCTGTAACATTGATGAAGCCTTTTAATATGGGCCTATTTAATGGAAAAGTTATTTATTGGCTCATGTTCAGACATGAGAGAACATTGCCTATTGTGCGTCTGTCATAGGACTATACAATAAGTTATAATAAATGTACATAATGAAAAACCTTTTACTTGTATTCTTATCTGCTTGAAGGAGACCAGTTTTGTAATTTTTACAAAGTAGTGGAATACGTAGAAAACACTTCTCTTCATAGTCCGTGATCATCTCCTCAAGATGCTGCAATGCAAACATTCAAGGTCTTTTTCAAACACAACACCAAAATGTAAAATTGGCAGAGCATATAAAGATTAAATTATAAAGGGGTTGATATTATCAGCTGTTATTATATTAACATTAATATATTCAAATAGTGTCTACAAAGCTCTGAGGTAAAGTGGCAGTGGATTTGCCTAAGGATCCTACATACGATCCAAAAATAACACACTGAGCACAGCCAATTTGTCCTAAAAGTTAATGTGGTAGGCCATGGAAGACAACGTTCACCTAAAAGTATCTGCACCAGCCTATTAATATTTTATTTAAAATGTACAAGTAGTATAATAAAACACAACTACTAGCAGAGAATATGAGTGGAGTGGAGCAGTGAGAATTTCCACTCCTTGCTCACAGACCTGTTTGAAAGCTGCACCCGGACGCTCTACTCATTACCGCTCAGCAATCACCTCAGTTTGGACCCTGCTCCACTCAAATTGTACCCACTCTCTCCAAGAAAGGGGAAAAAATCTGCATGTACAGTATTTCACTTTTAGCTTAAACAGTAGCCTTACAACTAAAGAACAACTACTTTTTTCCAAATAGAAAGAATTTCAAATCAGAGTTAGGCCTATGTAACAAGGAATATAACACAAAATGTCATATGTAAAATTCAACAAATCAATGGGCTTAATTAAATAAAAATAAACAGTACATCTCTATAACCTTTCAGTTTCCCTTTTAAAATACTTTAGGAACTCCGTTATTGAACTCACAATGACCAAGTGTTGGATGACTGTGCAAGACAAAGATCCATTCTGGGCATGCTTCAGGCTTATGGTGCGAGTGGTACCAGAGTGAAATTGGAGCGGAATGTAGGGCGACGCTCCCTCCTTTTTAAAAAAAAAATCCACTCACATGCTCTGACTACTAGTGATTGCTCGTATTTCAGTCACCGTACACACATGCTGTAATTCACATTCCTTTAAAAACACAAGCATTTCACATGAGCTTATGGTACCTGTCAGCTCATAGTGTCAATACATTTTCAAAATGAATTGACAGAAACACCTGTGTAAGCCATATATTACCACATTCTCTCATTACCAAAATAAAAAAAACTGAAAAACCAGGTCTTCTCATTTAACAAGCACAAACCATAAACACATTTCTGAAGCAGAAAGTAGATCAAAGGTTTATTTTGTGAGCATTGCATCCACCTTGTGGCAGTTAAAGGTAATGCTGGATGTTGACTTTTCATTTTGATCACAGATGTGGACCTTCTACTCACAAGGGATGTCCCTGTATCCATTCTCCAAAGCATGGAAGTAGTTCATGAATTCCTGTACAGGAATCCTGAAGGTCTCAAACAGACCTGTGTCTTCAAAGAGCCTATAAGAAACCTGGAACATAACATGCGGAAAACATAACCACCATTGTCCGTGCAGAGGTTTTGATACATCGTCATGCCTAATAAGAAAAACTCCGACTTAATCAAAATCCATTTTAACACTAAGATACGACGCCACTCACACCAGAGTTGTCGAGTTTCTGTTTTCTGGGTCCTAACTAATTATTGTTGTTGCATGCTTAACATTCAAATGCACTCCTTCCGCTACCTGCACTGACAGTTAAAGTCAGCAGTGCCTTAAGATGCTAATTACTTAATAACCCAAGTTCCTTTTAATTAAATCAGTATTGATTGACATTATATTTCCTCACTATTTAGTGCTTACCTGACTGAGGATGCAGCCTGTTTTGCCATGGGTCTTCTCCACTAGACTGAATATGGGAAAGTTCCAGTTGTTGAGTTGGCTCATCAGAGGCTCCAGGCCTGGCATCACCAGGGACTCTGGGGCTGAGACTGGCTTGTCCTGACAGGAAAATGAGGGGTCAGTATGGATACTTGTTGTCTGTGGAGAGGTTGGTGTACATTATAACATAATACTGTGGATAACTCGACCTTACTTCCCATTACCAAATGTTTGCCTACCTCTGGTGATGGCAGGAGTGGGAGAAGAACAATGCCTTCTGTCGAATACTCCATGCAACCTTCCCTTGCTTCAGGCGGCTTCTTGCCGCCTTCTCTCTCCTCTTCATTCTGTGCAAAGTCGCTGCTGTCACTGTGATTGGTCTCATAGGTACTGTCATAGGTGCTGTCGTAGTCTGATGAAGCTACTGCATGCTCATCTGGGGAAACATTGTACATGTTAGAAATGTGCAATTTTATTTACCCATGGTGGTAGTTAGTAAAAAAGCAACAGTGGGGGCAGTTGTGGAGAAGATCAGTATGAGTGAATCAACATATCAATCTAGAAACCAAGCTGGGTGAAGAGTCTTCATTTATGAATCAGGTTCAGTTCTTTAATGGGGCAGTGGTGACCTAAAGGTTAGAGAAACAAGCTTGTTCATTCCCTGAACCTTAAACTTGGGTGGGACAGGTGAAAAAGCAGCGCCTGCTTGAACAAGTTCCTTAACCCCAACTGCTCTAATGGCCACAGGTCCGTTTGTGGTTGTACCAGGCGGCTTCTAAAGCCCTGAAATCATCTAAACATTACCCGGAGGAGTTGTATACGAGAATGCAAATGTCTCAGTCAGTTGATGTGGACCTTAAGTAGAATTTACCCTGCCAGATCCCCACAACCAAGTCAGCATAAGGTCTGAGTGAGCTGGAGCTATGGCATCATTCACACCACAGTGGAGTGGTGCGAGCCCATGTGAGAAAACAGCAGTGTATAGTCCGGAGTATTGATACAGAACTAGTGGACGTGTTGATGATGTTCTATCATGTGACTGGCATGAAACCATAGGAATACAAACATCTGATGGTGAAAAAAAATTGACGCCAGTGAAAATATCTGACTGGAGACACGACACATTTCAGGAACTTCAAAATCAGAATCATCGGACAAATTTAAGGTACACAAGAGGTTTGGTTGTTTATGATCAAATTATAAACTGGCTACGTGACCGTGTCATGTCCTGCCTTGCCTCCTGAGCACTCTACCTGGGTGCGCCCGCCACACATAAACCAAACGAAGTATTTGCAGTTGGTGAGAACACGTCTGACACAGACTACATCCTGTTGTCTGCTACATGTGTGAAAGGGCAACTCTGGACAAAATCCAAACCTGATTCCACAGTCACAGTCCAGAGTTCATGAGTGAAAACAGTCCAAGTGTGAATGTGAAAGTGAGTGAATGTTAACATGGCATCAGAGAGGTGGCCTCTCAGTGATCCTACTCTGAATAAATAAAGGTTTAAAAATACATTTGGCTAGTGTGACATATTGTTTTCTTCACTGAGATTCCACAGTGTTTCTGTTGTTACTGTGTCTTGTGGAATACTTGCTGAACCACTCCTATGACCAATTCTCTCCTAGTCCACTGCTTTCCCTGAACTCTATAAAACAGGAAACCCTCAAAAATGGTGATATGCATTTTTGTTTTCATCGTATTTTTGGGATGAAGTGGACAGACAAAAAAAAAAAAAAGCTGAGAGCTTGCAGGCTGTGCTGTACATTGCTGTTTACCTGGATGGGGTATTCTGTCTCTTTTGTCGATAGATTCTACCCCGTGGTGTAGTCGATTGTTGAACAGCCTGCCACAGCTAATACAAACAGAGCAGAGAAACACAGGCACATTCAGCAAATAAATTCTGGTCCATCCTGTTCGTTCCGTCTCCTCTGATAAATGTTCAGTCATGTCCTCTCAGTAAAGACTAATGAAGTGAATAATTTTCCTCATTGCCATATAAATAGACACATATGCAGATACAGACACTGAGGTTGTCAAAACCTTATTGCGACATGTGTAAAGTTAAGCTTTCCATTTTTACAACTGCTTTTCAGATTGCAGCTAAAGATGTCATCCAGTGTGTGACTGGGTGAATGTTACCTGCTGCAGAGCGATGGAGGTCGCCAGTGAGGGGTGGTAGAGCTCGGGGCGCTCTGGCTGTGAGTTAAGGCTCTGTGTTGACTATTGGGGACCACAGAGCCAGGGGCCCGCTCTGTGAGTGGCTCGGGAAGCTGCACTGAACACGTCGTTATCGTCGGGCTGGAGACAGGTGTGCCCTGGGCAGGAGGAGACGGGCTCAGACAGACCAGAGTTGATATGTTGGAGGGGGGTAAACCTGAAAAAGAGTTTCCAATTTTAAAAAAATAGGTCTTTGTAAACAAAGACCTATTTTACTCCAGTTCCTTACTTAGCATACTCAACTTTTACTCAGTGCGTGAAGTAGAGTTGTACACACACACACCTGGTCTGACCAGTGGCTTGCTGTAGAGGTGGTTGGAGGCAACAGAGGCAGCACTGGAGGCAGACATGGAGCGACTCTTTGAGATGGTCATCATCACTGAATTGTTCCATGATTCACTGGTTCAACGTGAGAAAATGGTCAAATAAATAAATTACAATAATCTTAACAGATCTTAGAGCCAGGGAGTGAACAAGTGACATTACCCATCTGTGGTGTGTTTGATGCTAGCAGAACGGTCTCGGCAGACGGGGCCTGGCTCGATTGTGGGGAGGCCCGTGGCTGAGGTCGTTGTGGTCCAAGTTGATGAAATTCTCCTCAGCAAACCTGGGGGCAGACTCCGCCTCAGACGCTGCAAAGCGGAGACACAAAACACAGAAGGCAGATATGATCATCTAAAAATTACTGGGATTTTCACTGAAAAGCTACTAATAGTTTTTTCTTATTGGACAGTTAGAAACATCATCTTTATTTAGTATATTTAGTTCAAACCATTTATGTACTAAAAGGTCTTACAGTAAGTGAACAGTTCTTAAAATCAAACCAACTCTTTTATTCCCTCTCTTTCTTTTTTAAAATAAATATCATAATGTCATGTATCAGTATGGTCTTGGTAATATTTTCTATTCATAAAGAGTCATATTATTCAGATTGTGACTATTTGTAAAAGGTTGATAATGTCACTAGATTCTTATTTCTATCACTATAATGTTTATAATACTACTGCTATACTTGCTCCTGCAAGCGTCCAATTGTTCTAAATATTATTTAATGTAAGTTTGCTCTAATTTAATCTTCTAATAATAATGTGTAACAATAACTCTAACACTGTCTGGACATCTGTAATCAAAATGACAAAAGGCTTGGATTACAAAAAACACAACATGGTCATTCCGTATGTTGGTGGAGTATCTGAAACCTCAGGAGGATCTACACCAAACATTACATCCCTGTGCATTTCAAACCCAGGAACACTCTGAGGCTGGTTCACCCTAAGGACAAAACGCAAGCAGAGCACCGTATTATAAGCAGTTCAATGCAGTGATTAATGGCAAGACTTGTACAATGGAAAAACAAAACGAGAGCATGGCACAACACAGGAGAACCAACTCCTCTGGACAAGACTCAGCTGTCCACCTGCATCTGAAGGACAAGGGACATCCCTCTGAAGACAGCAATGTTCGCATTCTGGCCAGAGAGGACGGATGTTTGACATCAAACTGGAGCAACTATCACTAAACAGGGGAGGTGTTCTATGACACCACTTATAATGCAGTCTTGACATCCCTACCCAGGCACACATGATGACCAGGTAGATCAACGATCCACATGTCACTTTAACACCCCTCAAGGTGCTAAGGACTCTGCAGAGATTAAATACCTGAAACATACTGTCAACAAAATGAGCCATCAGAGGGAGAAAAACTGACACTACACTCTGCTCTGTGGTAGGAAATACAGCCTCAGGCTCACAAATAAATATGTTTCTACAGAGCCACTGTTGCACTCTGTCTCCTTTTCTCTACCATCAGAAAAGTAAAGACATCAAAGTAGACACAGGCCATATTTTTTCTCCCAGCTCATTCTCTTTTTTTAAAAGCATATGGGCGACAGAATGATAAGTTGAACGGAGACATGCTCGTTTCCCCTGTGGTGCCAATCTATCCAGTGTTGTAAATTTTGCTGTAAAGCCAGGAGCTAAATCTAGTTATTTGTCAGCTTGTATTTTTGTACAGTTGGTGTATTTTTTTAAAGCATTTCTCTTTCAGTCTCTCTCTCTCAAACACACACAGATCACAGGGTGAGAAACGAATATAGAGGGCAGCAGAGGATCAAATTTCACAAACTGTTGAAAAAAAGAAGTACATCTGAGCTTCGTCTACTCAGGCAGATAACCAGACACATACAAAGAAGCATCATTACCATCCACGTGCACACATGATCTCACTCTTCCAGTGAAGGGAATCTAATCAAAGATCTCTAATAATGCATGAAAGAGGAGGAGGAGAAAGAGTAAAACAGAGACAGGGCACATGGGGGTAATCTATCACAGTGAATATGTCCTCTTGTGCTGCTGTGAATATTATTATTGTGTGCCGATGCAGTTTCAAGTGCAGATCTGAAACATCTGCACCGCATTATTATACAACTAATGTAGTTGACAAAAACAAAAGTAGACATGATGGATTGATGCCTGTTACCTAAGTCTTCCATTATATAGTGACATGAATAGAAAATAGAAAATAATGGCTTAAGAACTCTTGTAATAACATGGTGTGCATTGAAAAATAAGTGGCAGTCATATGAGGTAACAAAAAGACAAATATTATATGTGCACCAAAAGGTAGGTCCGTAGGCATCGTTGGACCCCTTTTACTAGGGCACGTGCTGGGGCACTAGGGACGGGAAGGTTGCCCCATAGGTCTATGGAGACAGGTGTGTCACCACCTTCCACCAATTGGAGCATCGATATGTTATGTGGCCTTATGAGTTACAAAAAATTGACTTGAGTAATGGGGGGGGGGATGCTTTATGTCTAGCAATGCCCCTGGGTAGTTCTATGTTTGGAAGCTGCTATAAACAACACTATAGACTATGAATAGCCAAGTGAAACAGCCAACAAACTGCCAACAGGAACTACAAGCAAAAGTTACAAATAGTTCCCAAGCTTTTAACAAGAAATGAAACAAAGTGTTTTGCTGTCCAATTAAACTGAGTTCAAACCTGAGTACGAAATGGTCCTACCTTAACTGCTGTTTCTGATCTTTGTTCGGTCATGAAACAGGGCAACACAAGTGATCTGAAACACCAACTTTAATCCACAGCCACATGCAAATACAAATTTCCAGTGAGCATCTCACTGACTTCCACCTACAGGGGTTGGCATTTGAGTACACTCAGGCAGTGTTAGTCACTTTCCTAGTTGGCTGTCCTCCATTGCATCACACACTTTATTTAGTTTCCTTGCTCTCTGAAGTGCCTGCATACACTTGGAAGTACTGGCCTTGTAAAACATTGAAAAGCCCTGTGCGTCATTGTTAAGCCATATTAGAGGCCCAGACTATGCCACTGGGGTGATGCATTGAGGAAGAGGCACACCTGGGCTCACAGTACACATGTGATTTGTTCTGCAGCCTACAATAAAAATAAACCAAACAGCAGCTGATGCAGCTGGTTTTGCTTACATACAAAATCCTCAAAGAACGCGCCCCTTCATATCTGTCTGACTTCCTTAGACCTTCCGTCCTGTGCTCTCCACCCCCAGAATGCAGGGCTCCTGTCTGTCCCACAGTTAAAAAGAAGTCTGGGATAACCTCTCTGCTGATATCAGACAGCCTAAACCTCATCTGTACACCATAACTTTCAACAAGTTTGTGATACTGAGCTATAGAAGCAATAAAAACTGACTTGACTTCTGTGAACACTCTTATGGTAACTTCACAACTACAGAAACATTTTCTTTTACTGATTATGATATTTTCTCCCTACAGGGACACATGCTATAAATCTAAAGGGAGACTCCAACAATTTTACACAAACACATCAAAGTCTGTTTGCAGGGCTTGAGAAGTTCTGCATACATATGTGGAAAAGGTTGTAAAAATCCTTTTGCCTGCCTGCACAAAGTCTGATTAGTTGCACTGATTGGGGTTGAGGCTGAAGACTACAAGATGGAAAATGGAAAAAATCTGCAGAGTTACAAAGGAGGGAGCTCACCAGACTTCTGTAGCCTGCTCCCTCCTCTCTGCTTAATGCTAGATGATACATTAGCTGGTACGGGCACAACACAACTGAATTCCCATCAGAACTGCCTGCAGATGAGCCACATTATGGGTAATGTAGGTGCCAGGTTTTGAAAGAAAAAAGAATGTGTGGAATAAGAAAATATGGTACGTCTCCTTATCCTTGTGTCTTTTCCTTAGATATTTCTCTCCCACTGCAAAAGCCAGGGGAGATGCAAGGAAAAGATGCAAGCAGTGAGGAAACAAGAAAAAATGTTTTTAGAGAAATGAGGCATCCTTTCCTTTGAACTGTCATCTGAAGCGATGCCTGGATCTGCTTTCAGTTATGACAAGACCAAAATCAGCACATTTATAAAAATGTGATTTATAACATATATAATTTTTTTATTTAAACATAATAGCTTGAAGCAAAAAAATCCTGAACATTGAATTTTTGTTGCTGTTGTTATGTTTTATTCATCGTATGACCCCTCGAATTTATTTAGGAATCCAGTGGATGACCCACGCCTCAGTATGGGGACCAATGAGATGTTGATTTTCCTGTATGTATTAATCTGCTTTGTTATACAAACTATAGCTGTGTTTGAGCACGATCACAGTAAGTGAGTCTTGGCTTCACACTCAGTCTGGGCAGTCCAGTCACCAGTCAGTGCTTTCTGTTAGTTGTTTCCAGTTAACTTCCTTAGCCCTGGTGGTTCATCCACTACATATTATATCACAAAAACGCTTTTTAAGAAAGACAAACATTTACCTTTGGAATGGCCAGTCTCTCTTTCTCTGGCCCCGTTTCAGAGTCCGAGCAAGTGTGAGTGTCCGCAGGGATGCGAGGCCGGTGGAGTGGCTGCAGATTAATCTGGGTGCTGAGGAGGTTGCTGACAGCCTTCAGAGAGGTGCAGGTGTTAGGGGGCAGTGAGGGGTCTGCCAGCAGGTCTGTGATCAAACCATGGGCCTCACCCATCACCGCAATGTCCACTATCACACTGGTGCCCGAAGACTAGGAGAGAAGATGAGAGGAAAGGAGAGAAAGAGATAGAGGACAGGATAATCATTCATCGGCTGTTCGTCATTTCTGCTGTAATGCAATGATGATGCAGTGAACAAACGTCACACCACACCATACTAACACACAAAGCATCTTTATCACTATGCCTGAGGAAGAGGAGGACATATTGGAGACATTGTGTGTGTTCATCTGTCTTTATACAAAATTAAACATCTTACAGCTGGTAGTAGCAGACTATCATGCATAGGTCTGACACATTTGAAACCTGTAACATTGGATTTCCCTGATCAATGCCTGATATTGTTTGCTTGTTGATCCTAGTGTTCAAACAATACCACAGTCCTGGTAACACTAGAGAAACTGTTCAACTTTCATTTCAACAAACATTTTAGGATCTCTTGGACCAGTGCTGGTCTTGATGTGTATGTAAAGAATATAGTTATCAAAAAAAATCAGAGAAAGCCATAGATAGAAAAGTATATTAAAGAATAAATCAGTTATTTGAATCAGTCTCTTCTCTATCTCCTTATCATGCATCTGTTGCTACTCTTAACCCCTTGAAGGAAGCAAATCAAAACCAAAAATTAAAATGCTGCTAAAGAAAAATAAAAAGGTTCTGTTGTTTTACTGCTTCCACTTTTGCTCTCCTGCATCCTTCTCTCCTTGACTGTGGAAACACAAAGGTAATGAGTTCACTTGATCACTCCATTCATAAGCCTTCGCTCTCTCAACTGCCTGAGGCTCTGTGGGCTTAGCGACTGGGAGCGACCTCTGCTTTTGCCAAACTTTTTCACTTTGGTTGTGATTTTATTCAGTGGGTTTTACAAACATATCCCGAGGCTGGAAGTATGTGTACACCTTTTTCTATTGTGCTTAATTCAGTTAACTCAAGCTATCACTTTTTCTCCAGCTCACATATTTGTCTGCAGCAGAGCACACTCAAAAAAAAAGGGTGACTGGGGGTAACAAGAGCAGAACCACTCTGTGTTCAAACAGTGTGACAGATTGTCATAATTTACTTCTTTAAACTGATTGTATTAACTCCTCAAACATGTCAGAGCTCGTGGCTGTGATGTGATTAGTAAATGCATCAAGCACATAGGAAGATAGTTTCCTGGAAGTGCATGTGTCTGTATGTGTGCATGTGCGAGTGTGCATGTGTCACCTCAACCTGAACAAAACCCATTAGACCACTCCAGAGCTTTATGACATCCCGCTATTGTGACATTTACCCATTACCTCGGAGTAATGTACTCTGTTCAGCTAATGTCAGGGAGAGCGTGAGATAGGGAGGAGCATTAATGTGTGTGTGTGTGTGTGTGTGTGTGTGTGTTGCGGCTGTTTTTAGGGCACTTTTCTCTGTTAGAATACTGATACTTAACTTTAGATACTTTTTTTAGCATTTAGAGTTTAAAAAAACTCATGTTTTGCATGTTCCTGGAAGAGTGAATGTCTGTTGGAAGTGTACAGTAGGTGTGTGTACACAGTGCAACATACAAAAGCATTTGAACTCATGGAGCGCTACAGAGCACTGTTCTGGTAGAGACACAGTGGAGAAACTAGGCAAAGAAGAAGGTTATCAATCCCTCTCAGCATAAAGGCCCACTGAAGAAAGTAGGCAGAACGATACGCAATGAGCAAATCAACAGTGTGCACATGGACATGCAGATGTGCCAGAACTGCCCTTTGAGATCAACCTGTCAGGCCTTCAGGTTAATACTGTACACGCTGTGCACAAAAAGATGGGTCACAATCCCTTGACAAATACAGCACACTGCAACAGAAGACAATCTTAAAGAGTGGTCTGTGACAATGTGCACAGATAAATTAAAGAACATCTGTGTATTGGATTGCTGGGCTGCACGAGGTCAATGTTAAAATGTAAACTAATATCTATTTATAGTAGGGTTTGTCACTCAAACGGATACAGGTGGTGGACAAAATGACAAAAGCTTAACAGAAATAACAAAATCAGAATCAGAATCAGTTTTACTGGCCAAGTATGTTTAAACACACAAGAAATCTGGCTTTGGTAGAGAGGCTCTCAGTGTGTGTTCTAAGGCAACAAGAAAATAAAAAATATAAAAGAAAAATGAAAATGTATACTTTCAAAATAGGAAAATATGTGCAATCAAATAGTAAAGTGAAAAAGAGGCAACCTATTTACTGTTTAAATATATACAGTACACATATATAAACATGTTGTAGAAGAGCTTTTGGATTGATTTATACATTTACAATTCATCACACTGGGGTGAATGATGTATTATTATAGAACTGAGTCTGCTGACTCAGTGTCCACAAAACAGCTGAAACTGCATTGTATTGCATTGCGTTATATTGCCATTTTGGTAACCACAGGGAACTACCACTGAACTAAATCCTTCACCAGTGGAAATTTCCCTTAGTTATTTTTCGGTTTGTAATAATCACCTTGATCCTTGGTCACTTAAAAGGCAGCCTAATGCGTGAAACTTGAAAAAGTAACTCTTGTCTGCACATGTACAAAAACAGGTAACCTGACTTGGAGTTTGAGATAACATACATTTTAATTTCAGTAATTTTGAATAATACAGATTCCTCTCAAGCACAGCTGTATGTGTGTTAATACATTATGACCAAGCTCCAGCTCCAGTTCTCTTCTCTACCCCATCCCATAACTCTCTACTGAGAGGCAGTTAGGAGATATGTAGCCAGATCAGGGATAAAGGCAGATGGCAAGAGCAGAGAGAGAGGGAGATAAAAAGATAAAGGGAGACAGAGATGGAGTGGGAGCAAAAGAGTGACAGACAGAGAGCACGTGAGGAGCTGAGTACAAAGGCAGGCCGTGGCCAGTCAAGTGAAAAAGAGAACAGTGTAATCTACAACAACTATAAATAGAGCACTACAGTTAGGTGGTACCAATTGTTTCTGTACTACTACTACTGTCAGGGTTAAGGATTAATTCTGAGGCAATAGTAGCCAACTAACCATGCCAGAGGCCAAGTTCATGTTCTAGTTACAGAAGGATGATTGCAGAACTGCAAACGGTTGCAGGACTGCAGAGACAGAGTGTCATTGCGAGGGTATTAATCTGTAACAAATGTATCTATTGATTTACTAATGATGACTAGCTAAGTACAGTATGTGCTTTGGAAGGTACACAAGCTAGCTGAGATGTATTAGTTGAGTTTTCTGAACCAGTCAAGATGACGACACTTGGCTGCAATAAGTTTACCTGTCTCTCATATATATAATGTGTAAAGCATGATGCTGAATCAATAGATATTGATGCAGTTGTTTATTAACTTTGAGTTGAAGATACTGAAAACATGCAGACCATAGGTGTTGTCCTGTGATAACAAAAAGATATAAAGCCACATACGCCCTTACACCACATGCTGCTCATCATCCATCTAAGAACAATAGCAGCACTGAATTGCTCAGCAGTGGCTTCACTCTCTTACTTAGGAACACCAGTCTCTCTCTTGCATAGTTGACTTAAAAAGTAGGCCATATCAAGAAGCTTAATTTAGACATTGCTTCAAGATGTCCTATTTAAACCATCTCATCATTACTGATTAAATGGCTTTCCTTTTTCTGCACACAGATCCGCACACACACTCACCCACACACACAAAGTGCACATACAACAGCATAACCTAGACTGAAAGGGAGAGAATTAACCAGTACTGAACCTGTTTAGGACGATGTGCATTGTCCTGATGGCGTCCCATGAAACCCACTGAGTGCCTCCTTTGCATCATTCAGCTTGAACACAACCACTTTATCCCAATCTTGCTATCTATATTCTTACAGATGATATCACAGCTTTAGGCTCTCCTTCCTTCCTCTGACCCTAGTTCAAATGTCACTAAGCAGCTGATTTCAACTATGTAACCCACAAACGCTTCCTCACCCTCTCCTTTCCTCAGCTCTCCTCCTCTCCTCCTCTCTGCTGTTTCATGAACCTCCCTCTTGTCCCCTCACCCGCCCCTGCCTCTGCCATCTGCCAACTGTAAATGTTCACCAGTGGTTTTGGTGATGAGAAGACCTGTAGTACACAGAAATCAGTTATATTGAAAATATCTGGTTGCTAGGATACACTGGGACAAAGATCAAAGTGACTTGTGTATGGACCATGTTCGGGGCTCAGTTATCTTATGCCCATTACTTGTCAAGTGTTTCCTGTGATAGGAGGTGATTCATGACAACCGAGAAGCAAGTAATGTGTACTATCAGCACAGGGCTTTCTACGTCAGGAAACTCGGGTATATATTGATTCATTAAAAGTCTATTAAGATGGTAGGTTTGTTGCTGGCTAACAATGGAGCTGCAATGGCTGTCCAGTGTGGAGAAAAGTATGGATGATTTAAATATTAAATCTGGTGGTGACTACACTGTAGTATAAAAACAGGTGTTTGTTGAAAGAATCATGCTAACTTCTAAACTCTGGGATCCTTGGTGAGAAAATTCAAACCTTAAAAATATTAACTGGTGACCTTTTCCTATAAATGTATTTGAATGGACTTGAATTTTTGTGACCCGGCCCCGGATAAGCGGAAGAAAATGGATGGATGGATGGATGGATGGATGAATTTTTGTGATGTTTCTTCTCAATGATTCATGTTTACTTTGCATGCTTATGAGAGTTAAAATAATGCGCCTCACCCAAATTAGTGGAGATGGGAACAAGTGACCTGTTCGACAAGCAACGTCTTGTGTTTCACAGCGTATAAGAATTTAAAGATCACCTCTTGGTGGTTGTATGCCTACACCAACCAGTCAAATTCACAGGAATGGGACAGATGTGATGTCACTGACTTTGAGCTTGGACAACCAAAATCTAATCAGTTCATGCTTGAGTTCAAGTGGATACTGGTGCCAAATTTGAAGAAATTCTCTTGAGGCGTTCCTGAGATATCGTGTTCACAAGAATGGGCTGTACGGACGACAACCCAAAATCATAATGCAGCCATCGCCTGCACCAAGGCAGAAAAATTCGGTACACTTAATCCACTGAGAATAAGATGTAATCCAAACCATGTGGCAATAAAAAGAGAAATAAAACTAAGGTGACAGGTCCACCAGCTGGAAATTAATAAAAAGCTGACCCAGCTGTTTTTAAGCTTTTGCTGCATTCCCTTCTTTGGATGCACAAAAAATATTTACCAACAATACTGTGAGAAACAAAATGTTAGTCTGGACGACCACCATTTTACTGAAATAACATGAAAAAGTAACTTCATCTAAGCAGCAACAGTTTCCAGTAACAAAAGACACAAGGATGTCCTTATATTAATGACGGTGAACCCTAATCCAAGATCATCAGCAGTATTTTTCCACATGGTATGTTGTACTGCACATATTGTTTTGCTGTTTTATTTGATTTACGAACTCGCTCCCATAGTCTTACCACTTGTAATGCCTCTGTGCCATTCAGAGGGCTTCACCCCCACTGTTGCAGGACCGCGGAGCCAATTGATACAATATGTAATGTTTTTATTTTAACACTGAATCAACTGACTGACAGTTATGTGGAAGTGTTGATGTTTTCAACAGCTTGCAGTTCATTATTTTAGCCATTTGGACCATGACTTGTGGAAAAAATTGAAAAGTGTCCATCTATGACCAAAAATGTTGTCATTTGTTGTAATTATAGCATTTAATGTAAAAAAAAAAGTTTGGATAAAAATAGCTAATACTGGTGACTGACATCTAGCAGGTGGAATTAAAAGATGATCATCCAGCTAAAAATAGCAAGTGAAATATGTTGGGTGTTTTGTTGGCATAGTTACTTAATTTAAAGCATTTTAGATATAGGCAAAGGCATAGGAGAAGAAGGCTTTGGAGTGCAGGAGCCTTAGCTGATAAAAAGTTCAGTTACAACAACAAAAATCAATCAAGTGCTATTCTGCTACAATATGCTGAGGAAAACTTTGCCAACAAAACACACATTCATCCTCCCCTTTCCCTTTGGGCTACACTGACCTGAAATCTGCTCAGAACTCTCTTGTAGTCCATTTTGGCTGGCACACAATCTTGAGACAGAAGCATAAAAACAGAAGCTACTTCTGTCTACCCTGTGACACCGTATAGTACTACTTGATCACTTCTGCTGTCTTCATCAGCTCATCTAAAAATAAAAGAAGAACAGAAGCTGCGGATAAAGAGAAAGGCCATTCTTAATGCTGGAGGGCTACATACAGCCCCCCTGCACCCCTCACCCGATCAGACTGAGTGCTGTGTTGAAGCATTTTAATTATGTCATGTGCATAGAGAGGGCTTCACATTAGCAATCACACCCGACAGCAGAGCATCATTTGAAAAGTAATGCATCTCAGTTTGTGTCAACAGAATGTCCTACTCTGCTGCATTTTGTTGCTAGAATAAAAAACTGCAGCTAAATAAGTATTGAAGTTAGTTGTTGGGAAACAGAAGATTGAACAAGTGCTGTGCAAGTGAGAGAAACTGAACTAAGGAGGACAACTGCAAGAGACAAAATCTGTGTTCCAGATAATGGTAGAAAAATCACATCATTCACTAGCTGAGGCTTGCCCTCAGTGTATGAAGGAGGATGGTGCTTGCTGTAACTTAGATGAACTGCAGTTTGAAAGAGAAGTCTTCAGAGATTCGCAGCGCTCTAGGATAACAGCGGACCCCCTGCATGGAAGGGGAGACAGATGCAGAAAAAAGGGGAGGGAGGGTAAGTTAGGAAAAGCAAAGTGGAAGTAAGGCTTTTTTGGTGATTTAAATATGATAGGAGGAGGAAGGGGTGTGTACTTTGGGTGTGCCCTGCTCCTGAACTTTAGATTAAAATCTCTAATACAAATGGACGACATTGCATGATGCATGAGGACGACCCCC
>NW_018127925.1:799058-828386 GCF_001952655.1 Monopterus albus
CGAGACAGACAACCGCACACACTCACACTTAGAGACTAGAACGAACTGGCAAGTGACTGAGGAGTGAAACCGGGTAATATAGTGAGCAACCTAATCAAGTGCAGCTGGTGATAAGGGAGTGAGGAACAGGTGAACGTGATTAGTGTTAATGGGCAAGAGACAGTAGGAAAGGTGAGGGAGGCCAGAGCGGCCGAGCAAACCTGACAGAAGTTAATCACTTAAAAAACTACTTTGGTATTGAAAGAGACATACAAAAAATTTGGAGATTGTCATTTTTCTAGTATAAATACTTTTTTAATGCCAGTGTTTTTTTTATATATACATTTTTCAGTGTCAGTTTACTTTTGCTTTTTCAGTTACAGCTTTGTTGTGCTGTGAAACTGTGGTAATAATTATTATTAAAAACTCCTTCTATATTAGAAAGTGGTTGTGGAAATAATTACTTGATAATATAAAACCTGATATTTTCTGGAGTTAGATGTCAGTAGTAAATAGCTAACTAGCTAGCAGCTAGCTCAAAAATGATGCAATCAAGAAAGACTAATCTCTGTGTTGCCTTTTAAACAGCAAACAGACACAGGTCTGTCATTTATAGGGTATAATATAAAGAAAACATCAAAATAATATGGAGGCACTGTATGTCTTAAGAAGTTCTTTATGACCATGTAACTTTAGGCTCACACTGGTTTGGACACTCACCCCTCCATTCGTCAGTTTGGTCCTCTTTTACAATATCAAAATGATATACAGTGGTGTTTTTGGAACTACCTGGCTCTGTTTACTGACACTAGCCTGCACTTACCAGACAAAAGCCAAGAAATTTCTTTTGTAGTTTGGACAACTCACAGAATTATGTTAATTAGCTTTAGTTGGCCATTCAACCCATTCGCAGTTTCAGCTGGACTTCTAATAAAGACTGCCCTCCCTAATTATATTGAATCCTGTATAGATGCAACAAGCACTGTGAACTTCTGTTTGATCAAACAATGACCAAAAGCCTCAGTGACACCCATGTGATGGTAGGCTTCATGTCAGCTTTGGCTTCACTTTATTTTCTCTTTGTCTGACTGCTTAAGGTAAGTGTGCAGAACATACGCTGCTGAAATCCAGATAATTTAAATGATATGGTAAATGTTGTTTAATTCTGGATAATAATTTTTTATTTAAAAACTGGACTAGTGTGCATGTCTGTGAGTGTGTGTTGTTTCTGCCCTAGCTGTCATAATTCATAGGCTGATGTCATAAAATGAGATTACCTGACAGTGCAACTGTCATCCACAGGAGATGGCTTTGCATCTTGAATGGCAGATGAGATAATCTACTTAATACAGCGAATTCATGTCTGAATGGGGGAGAAGATGATTGGAAGAATGAAAACAATGTAATGCTGAGTCACACTGAACTCCTTGATCATGTGATATATGTATATTTCATTTTGGAATACTGTGTGTACTCTTCCTGTTTTTGTTTTGTTTTGTTTTTTTTTTGCTTAAGAGTCAGTGGCTGGTGAAAAATGTGCTACACTAAAGTAATTATACATTTATAGTGTGGTAGGAAACTGAGTTGAGAAAATCAACAAGTCCCTTTTCTCTCTTGTCAAAATCTTCACACATGTTTCAGCTTCTGTCACTTATCCAGACCCTTAAATCCTCCTCTGTGCTCTGCTGTCCCTTGACGGCCTCCATTACGACCCAGATACACTTCTCATGTCAAATCTATAAGAGGATGGAAAATCACAGAAGCCTAATGCACTTCTGAGCCCCATAATCTTTAACAGCTCCATCATTCAGTCTCAAGGAGCACTGCTACTAATTTCTCTCTCTCAAATATAACCACAACATTATCTACATCATTATAGATAATTCTACAAAAAAAGAAAATCCATACTGTGTGCAAGTAGGGATTGTTCATCTTCACAGAAACATCTGAGTGTGTTATTGTTGGGATGGCCAACACATGCATAAACACAGTGCACACTGCAGGGGGAGCTCTTTTAGTTTACAAGACCACTGCTAGTCTCAGGGGGTTTCCGTGGTATGCAGAACATAAATCTGTTCACAGGAACACGCCTGCCTTATGTGTTGAATCAATACATTTCACAAGACCAGGAGTTAAAAAAACAACAGAGTGCATTTACAAACAACTATAATTTTATAACAATTGTGCGGTTATTCTTTCTGAATTCAGTGGAGTTTAACATTTATTAGTAAACCGGAAAATCTGGGAACATCGTTTTATAGCATGCCTTAGACAGAACGGAACAAATACTAACACAGACACCAAAGTCTTAGTACCTTTAGTTTCACCTGACTTGCAGGTATGTGGAATAAAAAAAAAAATGCAAGAACACTACCCAGAGTATAACTGACCATACTACAAACACCAGAACACTTGTCTTCAGTTATAAATTATTTTTGTCCTTCAGAGACAAAGTTAAGGTAAATGTAAGAAATGAAACACAAAGCACTGCAGTTTATTTTTTCCAGTGTGTTATAAATGAGTTAATCTTCACTACTTGTAAATGGAGTGCTGCGTGTCCTGCATCAGTGTCATTATTATAGCAATAAATACCATTGTAAACCATAATTATTCAGCTTTTTATATGTTGTGACCCACCTCTTGCAAGTTTGTGTATCTGTGAGTTTTTACACAGTTACACACAGTTTTATACACACACGCACACACAAAAGTACAAGCACACACATACATTTGTTAACACACACCCGGCGTTCATCACGACTCAGACACTCCAGTCCTGAATAACCCAGCAAGCCAGACCCAAACCCCTACTGGCCAGCAACTGTTCTTACTGGATCCCAGCTGACGCAGAAAAGAGAGAGAGGAGAGAGACCTAACGCTTGTATGGGGAGAGAAAGTGAGCCTGAGAGTGGGGATCACAAATCAAAATTTAGAGAACAAGAATTTTCTTTATGATTAGAGTATATTATCTTACTGAATTTATGTGAATAATCAAAGTAAAACAACACTAAAGTAACATATAATGTAACAGAGCATATATATATTATCATTACCTCATCTTTCATCTCACCTCTTTTCATGCTATCTGGTGATATCATGGGATTTGTAGAAGTAAAATATGAGGGAAAAAAACCTTTTCTTTTACCTTGACAGAGGCAAGTGATTAATGTTTTAATAACCAGTATTTAATTACCACTAGTAACTGTGATGTAAGACTGGGTAATATGGCCTAAGTCAGTATTACAATATTAATGTGAATTTTTTTTGTGATCAATGATGAAAAAGTGTGCAAAATGATATACTGTAGATTATAAAAAAATCTAAATGCCAGAAAATCATTCATGGTATTGGGCATAACGTGTTCTATATAAAGAGACTCATCATAGTGACACCAAGAATCACTGTTTACCCACTCAACACAGGTAGGGTTGCCAAATGAATCTGACACAGCTACCTGTGTATGTATAATTTGCCTGTATTTAGGTGAGAGAGAGAGAGAGATGGGACTCCCGGGCTGGATGATGATGACTCACCCACCCACGCACTCACACAAGATTTCAGACATGCGCTCCTCACCGTCATCACTCAAAACCATGTTAGCGCTGCTCACTGATGCTAATTGCTCCCAATCAGCAGATCAGGGCTCCTGTCAATGCACTGTGAAACCAGAACAAACCAGCAATTGCTTATTGATCTCATTACATGCTCACGTCACTCTGTCAAGCAAGTGCTTGTATGTCTGTGTGCACATGTGTGAGGGGCCGATCGATTAGAGCTCTACACCTGAGCCTATCTCTACACCTATTTAAAACTAAGGACGATCTAAGCATGTCATCAATACAAAACATGTCTTGTTTAAATAAATAAAACAAAATGTGTACAGCCATAGCATGTTAACATGTTCACAATAACAACGCTAACATGAAGATGTTCAGCTGTTATACACTTTAGCACTGTAACATCATATTTTAGTGTTAGCATGATAACATTCACCAATTAGCTCTAAACATAGTGCCATAGACATGGCATTTGCTGGCATTTCATATTATAAACAAAACTACTGAGCTAACAGAAATTTCAACCTGAAGATGGCACTAGAGGAGGATCACCAATGTTATCTAGTGATTAAAAAGCTATTTTGGGGGACATACAGTCAATGTCTGTGCCAGACTTCATAGCAATCCATTCAATAGCTGTTGAGACACTCCACTAAAAATCACATGTCAACCCCATGCTGGTGGCACTGGAGGGAATCTTTGGATTAGAAAAGTCTTCAGTAAAACTTTATAGCTATATTTTAACATTTAACATGCAACTGAAGTTCTTTTATTGTTTGGAAATAGTTCTTGGGTGTGGTGAGCACCACAGTCCATGGTCTTTATGAGAATACCAGGTAAATATCATTCACTCTGATGCTGGTAGTGTGTTAGCACAGAATTAGTAAGACTTGCAGTGATCCCAAACAAAGTTTACAACTATACCTCTACATCTCTCTCTACTCATATTTTGTGTGTTACCTCTGCAGATACAACACAAAGATTTAGAGTCGCCAATCAACCTAAGCTGCATGTCTTTGAACTGTGGGAGGAAGCCGGAGAAAACCCACACAGGCACAGGGAGAACACGTACACTCCACACAGAAGGGCGCCAGGTCGACTGGGGCTCAAACCCGGAACCTTTTTACTGTGAGGCAGCAGCGCTAACTATTATTCCACCATGGCACCCCAATGTGCAGTCCCCTAAATTCACTGAATTCCCACAAGTCTCAGTGGATGACTTCTTAACACTAGGCTTAATGATGTGTTAAGTGGCACTATTTAAAATAATATAACAATGCTTTGCCATATGAAACAATGCATTCCCAATGTAAGACAGGCACATGAAAGCCAGCTTTATAAGAACAGTTGTTCATTAAATATGCCAGAGACAGAGAGTTTGATCAGGACTCCCAAAGAAAGTCCTTTGTTTTACTTAATACTGACATCACAAAATAACCTTCTCAAATTCAAGTGTTTATTGGTGTCTTAACATTTATAGATAAGATATTTATCCAGCCCAAATTTGGTTGATAAAAGTACTAAGGTTTAATGACATCACAAAAATATCTTGCAGTATTGTTTGATAAATGTGCTAAAAGAAAATAGGTTTTGGTGACACATGCTTGTCCAATGAGAATTAGAACTATAAAGATTCAGTATGTCAACTAATTAATTGATTTGTAATATTTGTGATCCCATTAGGTTAATTATGGGCAACACTGCAAATCAACAAGCAGGAAAGCTTTTTGGCAGCTCAAACATTTTTGCATCCTTCTGACGAATTATCATGCTTTAACTCACTAGATTAGCCACAAACAGACATTCCCATCTAGTTATTTAATCTAATAGCTATGTCTCCTTCATGGCAAACCACCTATTCAAAACATGACTGTATTGCAGTGAATTCATCTGAGTGGGAAAATGAATTAAATAATATTTAATAATATGTAGTAACATTTTTATTACTAATTAAATATATACCATTCAAAACTGTAAGAATGATATCAGTGTCATTCGTGTTCTTTCACTATCTCCTTGTCATCGTTACTTCACTGAGTAAGCTGCATCATACGCAAACCAGCCCTCAGGACCCATCTGAAGCACACACATCTCAGTCTTCCTCCTCCCTCCCTTCCTCCAAGGCCTCATGCCCTAGTCCAGTTCTTTTCCCTTGTCTTGTTGTGCCCATGTTCGGCTACTGACGCCAGCTTGTCATTCTCTACTCCTATTACTGTGAGAGGGGAGTGCGTCACAGCTCTCACAACCCACTTCTCTCTGTCAGCTTTATGCTCTTGCTGATTGACACTGACGTTGCCGGGCATTAGCATTTCAGGGTGAGTCTCACGGGAAGCAACGTGAGCATCCAGACACTGGTCTTCCATTTGGAGCTAGATGTATAATGATTTTCATTTTGTCTGTACTCTTTTGCAATTTCATGTTTCCCGCCAAAATCTTACAGATGATACGTTTTAAGAAAAATAGCAGCACTTACTGACACACTTTGATTTAGATTTATGGTGTGCCTTGAGCTTAAAAAACATTTTTAACATATTTATTTTGATGGGTGTTTCATGGATATATGGGCACATACAGTATATTCTGATGTAATCAAAAGGTGCTACTGTACAGTAGCTGCATACGAACACAGGTGCGATCATAACCACAGGAACCACAGTCAAAGCAAAAGCCCTTCAAGACTGCACCTACATTTTGAAGTGCAGTTATCAGTATTTGTTACAGTAAACCGTGTGTTGAGTGGTTTTGGACCCAGTAATGATGTAGACTCGAACCCAGGATAGACAAGGAAAAACGTCAAATGCAGGAGCTTAATGCGTAATGGGAAAAAATTGGCTTTACCCCAAGCTTAGTGATATGACCTCAACTGTCTATCAACATTAAGCTATACATGCATTTTTCAACTTTTTTGTACATTTATAAATTCTAGTTTAATTGATGCTGTTTACTGTTTTGCATCGACTGATACCTAAACAGTACTTCTTGAAGACAGTTGCAAATATGATTTTTGCTTAAAACTAAAATCCTAGCGTATAAATAAAGCTTATTATGTGGATTATTTAAATGCCCTGCACACCCACACAGGTGTTTTCACTCACTCCGGCTAATCAGGCCTCTAGTCAGATTGAAGCTAGGTGGAGCTATTTTGAAACCCTATGAACTAATAACAATGATAAAGGTGTAAACAGCCTAACAGGTGCAACAAAGCAACCAGGACGGTGAAGGGGCTCTTAGTCGAACAGTCTCTACATGCCCACACAGTCCAGGACAGATGCTAAATTTGGCAGCAGCATATATGAAAACACATATGTGGGCGCACTGTGGGCATGTAGGAGCTTTAATCAGCAGAAAATGCGTATATACTAACTTATGAACTATGTAAACCAATATCCATTATCACAAAGCCTTATTATTTTTAGATTCTAGGCCTATTGCCATTTTAAACCCCACAGGAAACAACCATTTTATGGCTGTTTATTTGAGCGGTTTGTCCGGGGAAGCATTAACCCAGATCCCACACATCCACTAAATAACATGAGGATGATATGATTATCCCTCTATATCAATTCATTATGTTGTTGCTGTCTCATTCTGTGATGCATATTGTTTAATCCACAGAAAACCTGTGACTCTTGTTGGTATGTCTACGTCTTATTTGTATTTGTGTACAAGTGATAACACTCAATAAACATTGGTCAGAGAGCCCAACAACACAAAGAACGTAGGAAATTTGAAAGAGAACAAATCTACAGAAAGTGGCCCTTCTGGGTAACCTTCTACAGGCTAAACTAAAGTCCTTCAGAATGTCTCACATCAGAGAAGTGCCACCTAATAAGGACTTACTCATTAAACTCCTTGTTGACTGAGACTGGAGCTAGAGGTAAAAGGTAGAGCAAAAAAAAAAACATGAGAGGATAAAAGGGAGAGAAAACAAGAGAAAGATGTTGAAAAAAATAAGCTGAATGAAAGAAGGGAGTATGTTGATATTAGCACAAGCTGCATCAAGCCTAAAGGAATATATGTATGTGTGTGTGGGTCTCTATGCATATGCGTGAGTGAGTGATTGAGACAGACAGGCACAGACAGAGATGGAGAGAGCGAGAGAGTGTGTGTAGCATCCTGTACACACACATCACAGCCCAAGGCTAACTCCTTCGTCTGTTCTTCAGAACCGAGCGCTCGCTTCATGCTGCTTTACCACAGCTCACAGAAAAAAACAGGGTGCCATTTATAGAATGGAGCCAATTATTTCTGAATATTAAAACTTGACCTGAAATAAACTCACTACTCCATACCTGGTTAAACATACTCTGAGAGAGAATTCATGATAAAGCACACTTGAAAATTAGACAGGAACATAGTCATCAATCTGTTGAGTTTATAGACCATATCTGCAAATTTGAGTTTAAACTGTTCATAGTATTGCAGTTTAAAATGAGTGATTTTATGATGGTGTTTAACATAGTCTATATTCCCCTTTTAACCTAAATATTTCCAATTAGCAAGCAAAGTCATTTCACCAACGTCATGTTTTAATACAGACATGTCGTGTCAAAAAGTATGTAATAAGACCAGTTATGGCACACTACACAAACACTTTACAGCTTGGTAGAAACTGAGAACTAGTTAATTTCTTTTTTTTAACCCATGACGAATCTCAGAGACAATCTATTCCATTTGATAAATAACTTTGGCCAGAATTAATTATATTTTTCTCATTTTGCATGCATGCTCTGTCTATATGGCGAGTAACCAATCAGTGGATTGAAGTGTCTCATATAGGCCTCTTCATCTAATTGTAATGAAAAAGATGAAAGAAACAGTAGGCAAAAAAAAAAAAACAACTGAAAAATGGAAGATCTAACTTCTATGTGCCCAACAAGTCCTCCAACCTATACGATCCATAAGGCCGTTTGACCCTTCCCTCTCATATGACCCATAGGGGTGTCTCATTAAATAGTGCTCCTACCACTGCGGGAGGAATTGCAACAATTCTACCAATGTTAACAACAATATAAGTCACGCCACTGAGCTTGTCATTTTGAAAACTGTCATCAATACCATTCTACAATAACACTGGTCAACAAAAAAACAACAAAAATTTTGTGGCAGGGAAAACTTTTAGATGTTATAGACTAATTTTGGGGTGCTGAATCCAAATCAGATCTCGGATTTGCTTTATCACATCACATTTTTGCACAATCAGTATACCACATTTTCATGTAATTTACCAGTAATATTAACTTTTCACTATTCATCATTGCAGGTTGTTATTAATTAATGCTCAATTTATATTATTTGTAATTACGGTTTATTCTCAGGGATATGCAGAGATATTTTTCCGATGACATCTACCATCTCGGTTTTTTCCTTTACATCAGACAAAGAAAATATCAGACAGTTTAAGACTGGCGAGCATTGAGGAAGATTAGTGTTGCTGAATGTTTGGCAATGATGCGTTTGTGCATAAAGGTTTTTTGCCAGACATCTTCTCTTTGTTGGTTTTCAAATCTTTCAAATCAGTTTAGAGTGAAGGCAGCTATGGCTACAACATCCCAAAGAAGAAAATGTTGTAATGACCCACATATATTTTGTTATATCTGTGGGAACTTCACTTTGAAGGATCAAAGGCGCAACATAAATACCTTTGCCAAGAAAGTGTACCTTGCCTACTTTAAAGTATCACTTGGAGACCAGGACAAAATATGACAAAACATCATTAATGATCCTCTTGTTCAGAGAAAAAAGATTGTCCTACCTCCACTGCACATAAAACTTGGTTTGATGAAACAATTTGTCAAAGCCCTGGATCACAGTGAAGACATGTATTCAACCTTTCCAAGTCTGAGTGACGAGAAGAAAAAGGCAGGAATATTTGATGGACCTCAGATGAGAACACTCCTCAGAGATGCCCACTTTGTGACAACAATGAACACATGAATGAGGCTAGAGCTTGGAATGCTTTCTCTGATGTGTTAAAGAATTTCCTTGGGAACAGGAAAGCTGACAACTACCAAGAGATTGTGGAGGAACTGCTCTTGAGTTTTCAGTCACTTGGATGTAAAATGAGTATCAAGTTGCACTACTTACATTGTCACTTGAGCAAGTTTCCAGAGAACCTGGGTGATGTTAGTGAAAAACAAGGTGAACGCTTTCATCAAGACATTAAAGTAATGGAAGAACATTACCAAGGCAGATGGGTCTCCAATATGATGGCCGATTACTGTTGGAGCTTGATGATGGGGTGTTCCAAACGCTGAGCATCATAGAATGTCAAAGAAGAGGAAGTTAATGCAACTGTAGCTCGTTCTAAACTAATACACTTATTGAATCTCTCTCTGTCTATTTCTTTCACTATGAGCATGAAATTACCATTAATCACAAACATAGAATATCTTATACCTTGGAAACCAGATGTGTTGGACAAAAACTGACGACATATTTGGATTCAACAGCACATAATTAACTAAAATTCATTCGAAAACTTTGTGCCAGAAAAACTATGTTAACCAGTGTTATGAAACCCTCAAGGTTTCATTACATTTTGCTAGGTTTAGGTAAAAAATATTTGGTTAGGTTTAGGAACAAACCACATTGTTATGTTTAGGAACAAAAACTCTTGTGTCTTGTCCTGTGTTTAGTGTAGCCAACCATCCGTCTCAACCGCCTCCTAATGTCCTAATGCACCTTTGTGCATCTATATATTTACGTCACATTAATTGCTCCTTTCCTCGTTTCATAATTAATACAGTTGCAAGATGTCACCAAGCTATAACACAACAATTTGTCATAATAACCTGCTGGCACAAACAATATACTGTTGTAGTTTCCAGGAGGACAGTCACCTCCTGCCACTGCAAACAGAAGGTTAATTGGAAACCTCATCCACTTTCTCTCATGCCTGCGTTTTTTCCAGACTGATTTTGACTCACTTTCCCTGAACTTTTCAAAACTACATCTAGGCAACCTGACAAAGATTTTATCAAAACAGGCATAATATTTGGATTTGAATCATTTAGTTGGCCAAAGTTTGTCTAATAAGAAACAAAACATTACCTCATCCTGACTGAATATCAAGTGCTCTCCATAGTTTAAGAAAGCAGCCACAAAGTGACCACAAATCACAAAAAGTCATAACATAGAACTGCAATATCACAGCTACAATACATATTCAGTAATTAAAGATCAAGATCAAAGATTTTTATTGTCAATTCACTATATGTGCAGGACATACAGAAAATCGAAATACCGTTTCTCTCTCAGCTAGTACTGAATGCCATACCATTTAGGAAACTAAAACAAAATAATAAAAGTAGAGTAACAAATAGATTTCTTATTCTTTTTAGTCTAAGTCAAAGTGATTAGGATAAAGCTAAATGGTACAACCTAATAGGCTATGACTCAAACCCTGTACAATCAGTGACAGTAGTGTTGTTATGGTTTAGTCCCCCTCACCAGGAGGGTGAGGGAAAACTGAGGTAGGACTCAAGTTTGCAGACACAGGTGCTAGTAGAAGAATGGAGGTTTAATGGAAAAAACACACATCCAAGGTAACAAGTCAACGTATAGTACAATAACCGGGGTAGGACAGGGATGGCTGAGGAGACTAGGACGAGCAGATGAGTAGGAGGAGGAAACAGGAGAGTAGAGGACCAGGACAAGGCAGGAGAATAGACAGGAGAACGGCAACAGGTGAGATGACAGGAGGGACACAGGAACGAGAAAAACAGGGCTAGTGTAGCGCTCGCTGTAGCGCTAGCCGTCCGGTACCTACGGCTGCAAAAATCACCGTCAGATACATATGGCTAGGAAAGTTCACCAGAGGTAATCACAGCATCGCCATCAGATATACATGGCTAGGAAAGTTCACCAACATGAGTGGCCCTATCTAACACAAACACAAACACAAACACAAACACAAACACAAACACAAACACAAACACAAACACAAACACAAACACAAACACAAAAACCCTTGCCGTTCACTCAAATTGTCCATCACTTCCACAACATGTCAGTGTCTCACATAGTGTAAGTTAATGCTCCGGCGACGACAGAGCGTCTGCCAGAGGTTTAAATAAGGAGGCAGGTATTACAGTAATGCGCCCCAGCTGTGCGCAACAACCCACAAGTCACTAATTGCAGAAAGCGACACAGCTGGGGCGCCAATCCCGCAAAAAGAGCGAGCAGGACAGAGAAAGGCAGAAGAGAGGTAGGCCGCGCAGATGCACATGGACAATAGTGCAAATGACCAACAGCAGCAGATATGACGGTAAAAACTGTCTGCAGCACATTTACATGTAATATAACAAGATATGCAAAGTACTACATAGAAGTTCCTGCTCAACATCTTTTACCTTTTTGGGTCCAAGTGAATCAGACTTTTACTATAATGCAGAATTGTAATCTTGTAATTTCTTTGAGACAAAGAGCACAGATATCAATCACTGATCAGAAAATGGTATCCTAAAACCGATCTGTGCATCGTTTTGCCAAATAATGACTACAACCTGGATCATTCTCTTTACCAGATCCATTCCACTGCTGCCAATTCAATACTGATTTGAAACAGAGCGCAGCCACAGAAGAAGAGGTCAAGGTCGAAACAGAGCATGCTTCTGTAGAGCTGAAATGGGTCTGGTCTTAGTTTGGATTCAGTTGGATGACTGTGAATTCAGAGAAGGCATATTAGGACTGAAACCAAGCAAAAACACAAACACATGCATGGAGACACACACACACACACACACACACACACACACACATCAGCAGTGTCTTACATAACACAGTGAGTGATGGCAGCTGAGGACACAATAATACTGCCTTTGGCATTTGTCCTGTGAAAGTTGGACAGGGAGGAAATGGGGTGAATGGGAAAGAAAACAGAAAGGGACAGGCAGACAAAAAAGCGGCAAAGAAAGAAGAGAGGAAACAGAGAAATGCTCAGAGAGGGAAAGATACACAAAGAGAGAAAGAAAGAAAGAGGGTTTTTCTGACTAAAGATGCCCATGGCCTGAGGCAAAATGCCCAAGGGAAAATATTTCCCAAATTATTGCTGCAGTCCAGTCATTGTCACGTCTTCTCAGTTTTCTATTTCATCCGTGGCCATTAAAACTCTTCCTGTAGACCATGGGCTGTGGCTTGAGAACATGAAATAATGCACCCAAATAGGTTTTACGTGACTATATTTCATAGAATATTTGAAACCCCTTAGAAGTTCATACTCAAATCCAAACCAAGTAACCTTTGAGTTGAGGTGGAGTGTATTTTCATCAAGAGGTGGGAGCGTTTCACCTAGTGTTGCATTCAAAACCACCTAAACCAAGACCAAGTCAAGACCAAAGATCAGAGTGTGTCGAGACTGAGACAAGACCAAGACTTTAAGGGGTTGAGACCAAGTCAAGACCAAGACAGGGCAGTTAAACTGAATTTGATAGACTGATAGTACTGGCTAACCTGTGTTTCAATGACACTATAGCTACTGTATAAGGCACTAGTGACATAACTGAATATTTTTCCCTATAAAAATTCCCCCAAAATATGACCAACAGGAGACCTGTGATAATTGACACTACAACACTAGCTTCAACTATAACAATGGATAATAAAAAAAAAATGTATATGCAGAGAAATCTTCCCAACATTTTCTGTCGACTTTAAAACACTGTGTAGCTACATTTACTGCTTAGGAATGGCTCAGACATTCTGACAGGACTAGATGTACAAGAGAAATGGTAAATTTAAGATGACTTCATATAAATATCTTACCATAGTTTTATTTTGCATGCCCCCTTAAAAATACTTCCTTTTAATTTTAAGATCGGATGGTTCCACTGGGACTTCTGATGTATGTAGGCTTACCTATAGCTGCGTATCTTTGATCAGAATTTATTTTTGCTATTAATGCTTCCCAAAATAAGGAACATTTTACATTTTGTGGCAACCTGATGTGAAAGAAAAGGTTTGCCGCTCAGTTTATACACTTGAGATTAAATTAGATGACAGATTCAGGTGGAACTTTGTCTCTGAAAATGAAGGGCAGATGTGTGCATGTGAAATCTGAGTATGTACTGCACTGTTTTGCATGTATGATTTTTGGGTATGTATTCAAGAGAAAGTGGACCTTAAAGATTTGTCCCTTTATTGCCTGTATAAGATGAGAACTTATAAAACTTTACTCTTTATTAAACTAACAAACTTCAAAGCTAATTATATTACATCATAAAATGACTTCATAATTATAGGCATGAGGCCAACTGCAGTAATGGCTGTGTAAAAATGTAAATTACACATTGATACAGTAAAAGAGAGTCAGTTTCATTCTAAAATATCCCCAGAAAGTTAATTTAAACATCAGAAGCACTGTGCTGTCCTATCCATCATTCCACAGTCCACACTACCATCAACATTACCTTTATTATATTATCTGCCCCTACACAATATAACAACTTCAGACCAACTGTCAAAGAACACGAAACGCCAAAGTTATTTACAGTACCTCAGTGATGCTCTCATGTAAAATGCAGCTTTCAGACAACCTTTGGCAATTAGCAGTTGATGTATTGTATGCCATCAATATGCGTTGACATGTACTGTATATGTGCATTACAAGGAACAATAGTAGAAATAAACACTCCCAGATCCATGTTATGCAATTATATTCTTGATTATATAATTGGGTAATCTACAGGCAGGCTGGAGGCATCCAAGACAAACACACTAAGACACATACACAGCTACATTTGAGAGCATGTGCTCAACAATGCATAAATATACAGCAGTTAGTGGGGCAGTGATCTAACCCACAATGACACCTCAGCTCAGTCTGAGTAGAGGTCCTGCTTTACAAGGACGCAGCACATCTTGTGCAGTAACTCCTTCAAGGCCAGGCTCTGTGTATGTGTGTCCACATGTCTTTATGTAGTGCTTGCGATGTATATATAATTGACTATGAGGAATACACATCAAAGACAAGGAAAGATGTTTACCTTTACCTTTTTGCCATGATACTGTAGAAACATAGTATCAGCAATTAAGTTGCTGTATGGAAAACACAGTACCTCTTCATGCAATGCCTCATTTTATAACGAGGCTTTAGGGCTTTTAATGATTATCACATGACACTTGGCAAAAATGTGTTTGGAATAAACAATTTTATTAAGTAAAATTAACAAACATATATCTATTGTGTTCTCAGTCTTGTGATGTACCACCTTAGCGATCCTCATTCACTAATTTCTCCAGCTTTACAGTTAGTGATTCCTGTAGCATTTGAGTTCAATTTACTGAAATGCTGACCTAAATAATGTTGCTTAAACTTTCTAAATTAGGTGGAAGTGCTGCTGGGAAAAATTTCACATATGCATGAAGAGGAGCAGTGGTTTGGTGAAGTTGTCAAAAAATACTGGATAATAAAAGCCAAAGGCATAACTTTTAATTGGTTCTACATTTAAATGAGGATTCTTATGCCGTGTTTCTACTATCAGAACCTAACAAGCAGCACACCCCGTATTTCCCTTAACCATAACCAAGCATAGCCTCCGGGGTTGACATGGACCATCCTGCTTTGTTTTTCCACTGTATTCTCTCTCTGCCAGTCTCTGTTTAGAGGAGGGAGGGGCTGCTCCCCTCTCACACACTGTCAGCTTCATGTTTACACACAGTGCTTGTAATAATAATGCTTGAAGTGTTAAGATGCTGACTTTTACTATAACCAATCACTTGTGACTGCTCTATGTGTACGCACCCCCTCCCACCTCACAGTCCTGGTACTTGATTTTAGTACTACCTCCTGAGTGGAGCTGAAATTTAGCTCCCAGAATGCACCTCCAAAGCAGGCACACCATAGTTGAAACAAACAGAACCCATGACTAGTGTAACCATTCTTGAATAAATACAGTTTAAAAATCTTGCCTCTTATCCCCTGACTGATTCTAAGGTTCCCAAACTGCATTCTCCATGTCTGCAGAATAAAGAAATAATACAGGGAGTCCCTAATTACTATGTGTGAAATGAGACTTGCACTTTAGCTTTTTATTAAAGGCTCAATAGTGAATATTTATAACTGTCTTTTACATGGGTGAGAGTGTTTACTGCAGAGCAAGAGAAAACAGACAGACATATGGGCAGATCTAGATCCTGCTTGACGATGCTGCCCCCTTTCCCAGGCCAACCACCCTCCCCCGTCTCACCGAACATATTTTGGAGCTAAAACACACCATTAAATCAAGTAACAAGGCAATCCTTGTCCAACGCCACCAAACCTCCTCTGGACAGCCAGCAGGGAAACCACTCTGTGTGTGCGTGTGTGTTTGAGCACATGTATATAGTAGTGGCAAGGCCAGGTTAAAATTATTTGCTACTGCCCTTCAGCAACAAACAGTAGAGGCTACTCTCACACACACATTTTTATTTTTTTGCTCTTGCTCTCTTTCCCCAGCCCTCTCCTCTCTCTGTGGGAGCATATGGCAAAAAGCCATATTCACATTACATCAAGACAAACACATACATACACGCACAAAGAGCGCGAGCTGTATGCGATCAATGCAGACTTGCCTCAACAGTGTGTCTGTGAGTCCACGTGAGAGCTCGGAGTGATGGTGTGTTTAGAACAGCAGCAGAGAGGCCGAACAAAGAGACCAGATAGTTGTCCTTTTACCATCAACACTTCTGCTGTGCCTGGCAGCAAACCTCTTCTCACTCCCCCTCTTTTCCTCACCCTCCCTGGCAAATCTTTCAACACTTTCTCTATCCCCTCCTCTCACTCCCACCCTCCCTCCCTCTCAAGCAGTAGCTCCTACATTAGGTCCCCTCAAGCTAGTTTGTCCCTCCTCTCTCTCTCTGTCTCTCTCTCTCTCTCTCACACACACACACACACACACACACACACACACACACACTCACCCAGACTTGGCTATTTGACTGCTGCTTGGGGCTGGATGCAGCCTGTGCTAATGCCAGTGTGTTCTTTTATTTCAGTCACTTCTTCTTTAATCCATCTTTCCTTCTCTTACACAAAGACTGCCGCTCCATCTACTGCCCCCTGTTCTTCAGTGTTTCTTTCACAGCTACACATCTGGTGACACACACCTGGCTGTTACCTTTAAACACATGTTCTTCTTTCATTTCTGCACATTTCATTCCATTTTGTTGCACTTCTCCTTTGCTCACCACCACTTTAGAAGGCTTACTTTATTTAGCATTTTTCATTTCCTTCTAACAATTAACAATCAAACCTCCACAAGAGGACAGCCAGTATTTCACACAATTACGCACTGTTGCCTTGGGTCCCAGTTTGAATTTGCATTCATCTGTATTATTTACTGACATATTAATATCATACGTTTTATCTATAATCCACATGCTGTTTGCAGAAAAGCATAATTCTTTTACCTCTATAACCTACTCAGAGACAAACAAGTTGTCACTCCATAAAAATAGAGTGTATACCCTATACCTTCATGCTAAAGACAAAACAAAAACAAACAAACAAAAAACAACAACAAATTAAGTATTTATGTGGTTTCACAATGGGTGTTATGGCAGGGGCAGCACACTTCACACTATGTTCTGCTGTTATTTGCTTGTTAAGTGTGATGTAGCATTCCATTTTAAGCTCCAAACCCCCCCAGATCCAAATGGCAGAGCCTGTCACCCTGTAGACATTAACATATTTTTTTTTTATCCAGGCATCACTGAGAGTTAAAAAATTGACTAAATTCTTAAGATTTAAAATCAAAGTAGTCAGTGTTGCCATTTCTCCTGGTGGTATAATAACTAAACTTTATCACACATCGTAGTCAACTTATTCCAAGTTATATGTCCTACTCATTTTTAATAGTTCCCAGCTTTTACTATTACTTTCATCAGCATATGAGGTTTTGTTATTGTTGTTTTGTTTTTGTTGTAGAAATCAGCTCCAGAGCTTGCCTTAATGTGGAGAGTTGCTGTCGCTGCCTCCTGTGACCCAGACTCATTGAACAACACTGGCAGAAGGTGCAGAGATATTAGCTTCTAAAAGGTTTTGAGCAGGATTAACCAACCAGAGATTTTCAATTATTTCCTCTTGATCAGTACGTTTTGTTGCATTCTGATTTAAAGTAATGACATAACTACAAATACCTAAAGAGCTAGGCAGAGCATGGCAGAGTGTAACAGACTTTAGTAGCGCACAGTTGGACAGGGACAGGGAGAGGTGGGTGCAGCAGAGTGAACAGTTTTGGAACTTTATGCTATGCTACCTTAAGTTATATACTGTAGCTTTAAATCATTAAATTACCAAGTTAAATTTAATTGCAGTACAAAGTATGCTTGAAACTAGTTTGTGACCTACCACAGACCTGCAGCAAAAAATTGCTTAACTGCAGACTTTCCATGAAGTGGGAAAAGAAGCTTTTAAAAAAAATGTTATTGCTCCTAATCATGTTTTTGCTGAATTGTCCACTATTGGTGCTCTTTCTGGCAAAAGGGTTTTAAAAACCTCAGTATTTTCTATTTATTAGGCATAATGATATTCTTCATTATCTCAAACATATGAGAGGCTGTGTGTCTCGCTAGAAATGTCTGTACATCAGTAAGAGAATGTGGGTCTTCCCTCAAATAAATTTCAAGTATGTTTATGCCTTAAAATTTGTCTCCTTCCCTTCATTCCAACTCGTCTCTGACACAGATACAGTATATGATGAATATGTTATGCAACACAGTACAGCCTTATTCAAGGTCTGACCTCCATTTTTAAATTAGTAATACATTACTGTCACTGTTTAATAAAGAGGAAAAGGAAAATACATAGTGAAACATCAAAAAGCAAAACACTTATGAATGTTGGTGCTGTTTTTAGACAGTCTATTTATTATCTTGTATGGAGCAAGTGCTTTTCAATTGCGTGTGACCCAAAAACCACTAGCAGAGGCCTGTTCCCCTAAAATCCCCATCCCACTGAGACCCTGGCTGAGAGACAAACAAAATCTGTCAAAACACAAAGCCTCTATGTGGAGCTAGTCTAGAAACATCATAATGGATTAAAATCCATCGAAGAATTTTTGAATGTTAGGTCTCAATATTCCATCATGTTGATAGTAAAGAAACCTCTCGTTGCCTTAATAAAAGCTCATTTGTTCTATGTACTGTACAACGGTTAAAACAAAAAGTTCCACTGACCTTAAAAAGAAAATGAAAACGGAAATAAAACGGAGTCAAGACGATGCCATTCTCCAGCTTCCAGTTCAGCAGAATGCCTGTCTTGCCTCTGGCTTGGCAGGCTGCACCAGCCTACTTCATAAATACTGCACAACCGTCGCTTGATGAAAACCTGCACTTCTCTCAGGTACAACTGCACTCTGGAGAGCTTCATAATCTGCAATAACTGTACCTACAAATTGTGTGCTTGTGTCAGAGAGAGGCTTAGAGAGAGAGATAAAGAGAGGGAAAGATACAGAAAATCCAAGCAACTGATTTGACCATTTTGTTAAATGTCTGGAGCAAAAGGAAAAATGGTAGGTTCCAAAACAGAGAATGTGAAGGTACGTCACACCTTGTTGTATGTTGGGACGGGGGCGCCATTTTGGGAGATAGGTGCTGTACTTACCTGCATACATTCTTGTTTTCTTTGGCTAAAAAGTTGCTTAAATCATTTAGATCTCACTTTACTGACTGTGGTAATTCAGGATGAATAACCTTTGCTAACTGTAGCTAACTCATAGCGGACCGGGAGATCCCACTGATGAAAGCAACAGACGGAAAAATGATTTGGCACACTGATCTCAGATCTTGATTTTGGAGCTAACGCTAGTAGCTCTTATCAGATGACACAACCACTGCAGATGAATCAATTTCTGTCCTGTCTGTGCTCAGACTGAACACTCAAGTGGATGTTAGGGAGGGAGTAGGTGAAGCATCCGCTACTGTATGTAGCTGTATGGGCTAATCTTTATTTTTTTAAATGAACTTAAATACATGTAAAATTTTTTGAAAATCAAGATATCCCAAGAAAAAAACTTTTTGCAGAGCGAGGTGTGTTAAACTGCAGGTTTAACTCATTACAACAGTGTAGTACATTTCACACCACTTGCCAACTAAAAATAACAGCCGGTAAAACTAACTACCAAATCCATGAGCTAACAGAGATTTATCCCCCTCTACTAAGATCTGTGTGGCTTTTTAGCACTTTTTTATATTTATTTTGACTTGTATTGTTTTGGTACATGTTCACAGCTTTTATTAGCTGTTCACAACTGCAGCATGAAAATGTTTTTAGCACACAAACTCTGACAAATAACTGTATATTAATTGTGCCAAACAGCAAAGTTAATGACTGACTGGTGAAAAAAGTAGAATCTCTGGAGAGGAAAAACAGGATTAACATCAAACTTCCATTCAGCCAGTCACCATAAATTGGAATAATCCATTACTTTTTGGCTATCAACACATCACATCTTGTATTTTTGTATTGTATTTATATTGTAAAAAAATATATATATATAGTTACAAGTACACTTACAAAAATGAGCCTACAATGAATTAATAAGCCAGAAAATGGTACAGTTTTGGTCATTTCCATAACTATTCTAAAACCTAAACCACAGTCCTTTTACATCAATCACCATGTTTCTCTCACTGGTCAGCAAGGACAGATTACAGGAAGACAAGCTGTCCCCTGCATCTGGGCAAGAGTGAGTTTTGTTTCAGGTTTCAAAGCTCAATTTGTCATCGCTCCTGCTCGAGACATGACAGGCTAGAATGGGTAATGGAGCTGTGTTAATAGCACCGATAGCCCACTAACTCAGCGTTCCCTGGATACCAATTACCAAAAAACAACTGGGCATCAAGAGTCAGACAGCTGCTCCTGGATCAGCCTCAACTTCAAAATGAGAGAATGAGATCTGTGAGATGGGACAAAGTGTGTGATTCCAGATCAGGACACTGAAAAGTGTGTGTGCTTCTCTGTAACAGAGCTCTTGGTAGCTGACCATCACCCACACAAGATGAGTACAGGCAGGAGTTAATTTGTGCTTTTCCGGAACAATCCGGATCTGGTACCTCTCAAACTGTTAATGAAAAGGTTAGTACAAGCCAGTCTGATGCTGAGGTCCTGGATTTCAAAAGGACTGAAGCACAAATTAACATGAAAGAGGAGTTAAATAACTGAATTTATATAGTCTCTAGTGTGTTTTAAATGTGTTGCTGGAATACTCTGAATATAATGTGTAGTGGAGCACTAAGGCCCCAAATATGTCACACTTGCTATTGATTGAACAGATTAGAGGCTGTAGCCTCGCAGCCCCAATATATTTAGCATCAAATGAGCTTGACATTTATAACTCATACTTGCAAATGCAAGTCTTCTTATGTGATTTATTGGTCGCTATAAACACACAACAAATGCCTCTAAGCTGCTCCCTTAATGTGGAAACTAGGCACTGAAGAAATGTTTTTCATTCCCGGACCTCCTCTCCCAACACTGACATCCCGGATCTGTCACCAAGTGATATTCCAGGACGTCATAATTTACAAGTTAAGCACTGATTACAGGCTCAGGTAAACCACAACTCAATCAGAAACGTGGGGTTCTTCATAAAAGACTAAATCTGTGTGAATGGCTATACAATCAATAAGAGCAATTTGCCTGACACCTGGATTAGAAATACACTCTAAGAAATTAAATGTTGCAGTTACTTACTCATTTAATTCTAACAACATTATTTTAATGCATGACTACTTTATTTCCCATTTATTCAACTGATTTTTGTGGGACCGGTTGACACAACTATATTAAGTAACTGCAACATTTAATTTCTTAGAGTCTACCACTAAAGTGTGAGTAAAGAGGGCATAATTTTTTATTTTTTTTAATCAGGACATTTATCTTGCTAAAACAATTAAATATCTTACTACAAATGAATAAGACAAACATTAATATAAATGATAATACTGCAAAAATCTGCTTTAAAATGTGATTTTATAAATACCAACCATGTTTTTTTTCTTTTCCCCCATTGTCCTTGTGAACAAACAGGCTTGGTAACTGTAAACCCTAGTGATCAATGTTCTTTAAGGCGTGCAATGGGAAATTTAACCATGTTGAGTAAGGGACAGCAAATCCGCAGGAAATCATTTTAAATTATGTACTTGTTTTAAAACATTTCAGGAAATCTTCAATAAATACTGTATGTGTAAAAACCTAAAATGTCAATACTAGAAAACACCTAAAAGGTGTGAAGGCTAGTGTGCAGACACACAAAAGCTACCAGCCTCTAACAATGAGTGGAACCTATTATATCACTGAGTATTGAAATACTTTGTAAGGTGTATACACATCTGAGTGTCATGGTTTGGTTCCACTGCTTCCCGTCCGGCTTTTATTTTGACACTGTTTCCTGTTTTGTTTCACCTTAGTTCTGGTCTTTTTACGTTCTCCTTCGCTCAAAGAAAAAAGCTGCTGAGCCTTTTAATTACTGCTATTATTCCGCTTTCTTTTTCTCCCCATGTCATTAGCTGAGATATACATGGCACAGGTTCATTCACTCAGGAGTATCGATGTGAATCTCCACTGTACATGTATGTGTGTGGATCACCATCTCTGTCCCCCATGCGACACCAGCACTGCCAGTTGCCTAATTTATTGCACAACACACCCTGGTTTTTAACTGAGGGCAAATAATGCAAGAGAATAACCTTCAGAGTGATAATCCAGCTCATTACAGATCTGGAAATACTGTATGTGACACTTCAAAGTGAGTTTCAGGTGATGCCTATATTTGCAAAGTATGTAGGATAGTTGGTGAGGTGTTGAGGTCTCACTAAACAATGTAAGAATCACATAGTGGTGTAGAATGTATTTGTAAATGATTTCATTTAAATTAATGTTGCTTTTGTAGAATATAGAAATTATTTTATGGACTTCACATTTAAATCCCTATTTAAGAAATTATTTTCAGAACTTGAAATCACTGCTATTTTGGAAAGTGTGCTCAAGTTAACACACAGTGACAGTGATGTGCTTTTAGCTAGCTCACTGGACCAATATTCAGGTCAGAGCAGGTCCACTTCATTCATGGATTTTTGGCCATATCCAATTAATTATCATGCATCACCTGGTAAATATCTCCCTTATCACTACATCTTTCTCTTCAATGCTAAACCCCCAGGATATAGGCTACAACGTTTTAACTAACACATCAGGACAAGAACAGGAGGCCACTACTAACACCCCCTCTGTTGTCACGAGGTCCTTATTAGGACACAGGTGTCTCAAATGTATCTTCATAATGTTCACTAACGCTGGGAAGCAGCCAGAATAAACAGAAGCTTTCAAAAATATATAGATGTGACCTCGCACCTATGCATGTGCGCACACACAAACGCTCAGGGGCACACAGCACCTTGGCATGCTAAGTGCACCATCCATTTGCGACTCAGCAGCATAAACATTCCGCAGAGCACAGTTTCAGAGTGCAAGTAAACAACAGTGTGCAGGGTGGATATCGATGTAACAGTTTGAAACACCTTAGCAGGTTACTAGACTCATAATGGGTCTCAGACCGTGGATGTGGTCCTGGAGCAAACGGATCGTTAGTAGCCTAATAAGAAAGCTTAGTTTATTATGATCTGGTTTATCCCGGTTGGCCCGATGTCATAAAGGAAACGCGCGTAAAGCGGTCACACATACCACTAGAGAATGGATAACATACTTTAGCACAATGCAGATCTAAAGTAGCTGGAGGGTCATAATCAGAGCATTCAGTATCAGACGCCCAAAGTTGTACTTGTCTTACCTGGTCCCGCGGAATGCAAGGCAGCGAAGTCCTGCGGTGGGACTTGTTGTTGCTCTGACTATGAGCCATCATTTCCGAGGCCGCTATGGAGCTGGACCTCCGTCTCCTTTTGAAGACAGGGATGTCCTCCTCCTTCGCCCCGCTCACAGAGCCACAGCACCCCGTCCCGCTGGTCCCTGGGGCCGGCAGGAGCCGGTCAGCATACCCCCCCAGCAGCCCCAGCAGGTAGGCCAGGTAGGGTCTCCAGCTGGCCCGGACTCTGCTCAGAGAGACGAAGGAAACAGCCCTGATGACGCCAATGAAGACGAGGACGGACACTCCCTGGCCAAGCCGGATGACCAGCAGAGCCCCGCTGCACAGGCAGCCGAGGACTACCAGAGTTGGGGTGAGGGACAGCAACTCCTCCTCGGCGCCGCGCAAGAGGGACTGAGCCGCGGCTTCACCCAAGTGGCACACCACCAACAAAAAAAGCACCGTGCGGACGAGTACCCCGCAGCGAATCAGATACAGCCCGACCCAGAAGAAGGCACATACGAGTGTTAAAATGGGGCAGACGAAGTAACACGCAGTCAAAAGCAGCTCCACAGCGCAACCCGCCGCGAAATGAAGATGAGAGCCGGAGCCGCTGCTATTTCCGTTGTTGCTGCTGCTGCCTGCATCCCAGACGACCAATCTGAGCAGCAGAGCGAGAACAGCGGAGACTGAGCCAACGCAGACCGCAGACGACACTCCTCGGCAAGTCCATGTCACAACGAGTCTCAGCCACGGCTGGCCCCCTGCGTCCTGGCACAGCGGGGTGACACATGTCTCCACGTAGCGGTTGCGCTCCAACGTTGCCCGGGGATATTTTTCATGAGCGCTTCTTGATGAATCTCTGTCGCTGTCTGCCTCCAGGACCATCGCTATCAGTCAAGGGGAATGCTGCGCTGACCTTCCAGTAAAATAACAGACTTGGCCTCTGTGTGAATGTCCCGGTTTACATGGTCCACCTATGATAATATATGTTGTCCGTGCGCACCTGCCACCAAACTATCGGTCAGTGACGCTTTACCTTGAAACATAAGTTCAAGAAGTTTGCATGCAGTTTAAAACTGTTACTTTAAGGGATTTACAACTTTGCTTTTAGTTTCGTGGTTCACAACGTCACTGTATTTGGTCTACTGTTGAGTTGTTGTCAACCAGTGAGCCAACAAAGCAGTCCTGGCGTTTCACGCATCTGGGCCGCTTCCCCCACTTCTCTGCACAGTCTCTCTCTCTCTCTTCCTATGCCCTCCCGTAGACATTGTCCCTTTTTGTGCCGCTCCGGTGATTTTCTGCTCAGCCCCGTGTTTCTGTTCAGTTTGCAGGCTGCCCTGGATGTGACTCAGCTCGCTGTGGATGGATGCCATGTTTAGACTACAGTTTTCCGACTTGTTCTGGTAGATGAATCAGCCCATTAGAAAAAATAACTGCAGCGATCCTGTAGTACATTTTAGATATATACTATGCTGTATAAATAAGAAAGGAGACGAAAATGGGATAACTCACATCCAGAGGTCACTTTACTAAACCTGTATGATGAATTTATCATTTGCCTAGTGTTTTCTCTGCTAAAGGAAGCTGCTCATTTCACTTTCCTTTCCTCTGGTGACATGTACTGCACAAGTCATTGTCATAGATGTGTTTTGTATGTTCTTTAAAAAAAAACAAAATAAAAAAACAGGTGTTCCACAAAATGAAATGCACAATCCTACAGGCAACAAAGCTCTACTCATAATCATCTTGCTACCTGTGATTTTTTTTACAGGATTAAAATCCTGAATCACATCATCCTCTGCCTCCTGTGTGGCTGACTGTAGGCCTTCAAGTTAAGAGCCTTCACCCATCTGACCTACATTTAAAAGAATGTGCTGCAATCACAAAAGCTATTTAATGTATGTCTCTTTTCTGTGTATGTGTGTGTAGTATTAGCTCAGCTAAATCATATGAATTGGTTGTCTGGAAAGAAAAATGCAGTGTTTATGTCTCAGTTGGTGAAAAATAAGTCAAAAACATCTGTTAAAACATCTGTCTAATGCATAGGGTGCAGTATAAATTCAGTAGAAACATACGAGGTCTCATCTTTCCCCCATTAGCAGTATGAGTTATGACACAGGATTAGGGTTTTATTACAGTGTTGCACAACACTGGTCAGTGCAATCAGTCAAGTGCAATCAGGGCATAAATCTCATGTTCTAGTCATCCCAACACATGCACAGCGGACAGTATGAATTGTTCATTCTTATTTAAGCTGTCTAAAAACCAGGTTTAGATGTCAGAGGGGTTGAAAAAGGACAATTCATTGCACAACAACATGCTTTCTTAATTCTGTTACACTGGTTGACAGCTTTCCAAAGTGACAAACAGCCTTCAGGTTTCTGACATTCAGTAAAATGCTGACAACTATACTGGTATTTTATCCTCGCTGATTTTTATGAATTAAAAAAAAACACAGGTGCACTAAAGGAGAGAACTCAGGGTTCAGTCGGGGCTGGCTCAAGCACTGTCTTTTCCGTCCATCAGCCCACCGTAAATCACATTTTGGCAAAGGTTGGTGTGATAATAACAGACTTTGTCCTTTGCCCTCCGAGATGCTCAGACAGACTCTTCCAGCTGTAGTGAAGAAGTGTTATCTATCACTGTGAACAGCTTGAAGACAAACTGGACTGTGTTTGTGATTGTTGGCTTTCATCAGGCTCTGGGTTTGTGCTGTGTACACATGCTTACACTTTGCTCTGACCTGTCAGAGTAGATGACAAGACTTTTTCACCAAAGCTTGTGCAATGTATGCTCTATATTACAGGACACATTGTATGTTTGTACAGTATTAAGGAGAATTTTCACTCAAAGGCTTGGAGAAACAGAAAGTGAATGAGTCCAGTGGGTTTTATTTTGACCAGTGTGTTGCTGTATTGTCAAATATTCATTTACACATACTTATGAATAAATTCCCTCACCTCACCAGTATCAAGTTAAAAAAAACTGTGAAAGCTGCACAAGTCATTAACAGTAGGGGGCGACTTTTGTTCAGTGGGTAGAGCAATCGTCTCCCAACTGGAGAGTCGGAGGTTCGAATCTCGGTGCCTGCAATCCACATGTCAGATGTCCTTGGGCAAAACACTGAACCCCCAAGTTGCCCCCAATGTTTGGAGCCATCGGTGTTGGTGCCGCAGATGGCTGCTTTGGTTCTGTACTGGAAACAAATTCCTTGTGTGTAACATGCTTGGCCTAATAAAGGTGATTATCCTTACTATTAGTATTTTACTAATAAATCCCTGTGTTCCCTACAGAAAACTATGGATCTGAATCAACTGTCACATGACCCTCTGTTGTTTTTGACCCCTCAGTGTCACAACTCTTCTATTTTAAGTGAACTGACACCACCTACCTTTTTTTTTTTGCTAAACTCCAGGATGTGTTAGTATTAGTACAGTTGGTTGTGGTTGCAGGTGCAACAAAGCAAACGCCTGACCACACCCAACCAGATGTGCAGACTTGAAATGTTCAAATATAGAAGGTGGTGAAAATTTGCCTCGCAGTGTGATTGTACTTAGTTTATAGCCACATCTGAAAGAGACACCATGACAGCCTCAGGGATTACAGTTAAAGTGCTCGCCACAGCCAGTTTACATACTACTGTATTATAATACAACAATAACAAGAAAAAGCAATGCATTTTCCTCATTTGGAAATTTGCAACAGCACCAAAACCCAGTTCAGTTATGGTCCAAAATATCAATTTAACCTTATTAACCTTGACATAACCAGCTAAACTACACACACACAAACTAACTCCAATGTGAAGGTGCATATAAAGTACACCAGGTGAAGTTATGAGCACAAATAGTGGTTTGAATCTGCCACAATATTTAAAATGCTGTAAGTCTCCAAAATTTAGGGATGACTTATAATGTTTTCTTTTCTATTTTGTTATGGTTGACTAATGAGCTTCATCGTGGTTAACTTGCATTTCCGGACTCTGAAGATTTGGCACACAGAAAGAAAGAGACAGATGCAGTGCATTTTAAGGACTTAAAAATACTTCCAAACTTTCAGGCCACAGGGTCATGGGGCACTTCTAATCTAGAGTGGACCTGGATAGCTCTATTCTTATTCTTTGTCTTCTACACTGGGATTTATATTTAAATCATTGTTTCTGAAGAATACAAACAAAAAAAGAGGATAAGCCCAAAACACGTCATTTCAGGGACTCGTCTAACTGCTGCTAATGAACTGGGAATTTCCAACTGTCTATCACACTTATGTCATTTCAGGGACTCATTTAACTGCTGCTAATGAACCGGGAATTTCCAACTGTCTATCACACTTACACCCACACAAATACAGTACAAAGCATCGTCACACATTGCACTGACACATTATTTTGTGGCTGTGAGATTGTAAACCAAAACTGAGCCTGTCACTACCTTTGGTTTATTGCCAGCCTCATCCTATTGTAAATGCTCTGAATAAACTTCTGCTTTTTAGACATTACACTGCGTATTCCTGTTATCATAACCTTTTTGGATAATGGCATATAAAACTATTCATCATGTTCTGACACATTAGGCCGGAGAGACGTTACTGGATTGTTGTTTGGCTGCCAGAGACAAGCGGCTGCCTGTGCCAGCTCAAGGAGAACACCAGCTATGCTGCTGTCCTTTGTGTGTATATGCATATATAGGTGTGTGCATCTGACTGCATGTGTTTGAGTGTGTGTACAAATGTGAGGAGGGAGGAGCAGCTGTGTCTCTGGGGGCTGTGCAGCAGTGAGATGACAGTTCTCTAACAGCTTCCCTCTACCTCGCCATGTTCTGCTAAACACCAGAAATGTTATTTAAAGGTGTTGATCTGACCCTTTCCTGCTCCAGGATGGAAACTTTGTTTGTGTGCCTGTGGTACTCGACAGCTCTGGGTACAGTGGCACATGCCAACAGTAAATAAGGGGAGCCTGTACTCTAAGGACACACGACTCACTGCCCCTAAACAATGCACACAGAATTAGTGATTGCCTGCAGTTGTTACACAAAAAGCTAAGGTTCATCATACGAGAGGGTCGGAAAAAAAAACACCTCTCACACAAAATGCTTGTGAAACCTTGGAGGGTAAAAACACTGCAGTTGTAATGATTTTCACTGTTTGTTATTGTACATGGAGAGGAAGCAATAAAGATGCACAAAGTGGAAGAAAAACATAAACATCTGTGTGAAATATATAGAGGTGGTAGAAGTACACTAATTCAATACTCAAGTAAAAGGGCAAGTACTTGCCCAAAAGTCTCCACTATAAGAAGAGCTGCAACTTTAAACTCTTTACTCGAGTTGCAGTACTAAGTACATGTTCTAAAATGTACTTAAAGTACAAAAGTTCAACTACTCCACAAAGAAAACTATGTATTTTAAATGCTACTGAATTTGATGCTGTTGTGGTAGCACCTGTCATCACTGAGCAACTAACAGCATGAAGGAAGTTAGTCTTAGGAGCCAGAAGTCTGTTGATCACAAATATATTTTTCTTGCAATTTAACAAATGGGCATAGCATGTCAGATGAGCTGTGTTAGAGTGATAGTTTTACAGTCAGTTACAGTGACGATATGATGCTATTAAGACTGGGATGGCCAAGCAAGTTGAAATTCTTTTTGTTTACCTTTTCTCAAAACTTAAATAGTGTAGAGATCTGTCTGAAAATTACACCCTGCATACTTTAAAGCAGAGACACTGGATTCTCACAAAATCCTCAGTGTCTTGCTCATGGACACTTCGACATGTGAACTGGAGAAGCTTGGGACGACCCACTCTACCTCCTGAGGTAGCTCAAATACTCTCGTCTCAAATCGCAGCAGGCGAAGTTAGTCAGAAATCAGAAGCAAAACAGGCCAAGCTGGACCCAGTTATAAAGCCCACAACTGTTAAAACAGCCCATAACCCAGTCATGGGGCAGGAGTCCTCTTTCGTGTGTCAGGTTTGCTCGGCCGCTCTGGCCTCCCTCACCTTTCCTACTGTCT
>NW_018127925.1:828695-843601 GCF_001952655.1 Monopterus albus
ACCTTCAGTAACCACCATCACCGCCGACCAGCCCAGGAGTGACCCAGCCTATGCAGCTCGGCCCAGCTCTCCATCTCCTCGCCTCCTGCGGTTGGTCAAATACCTGGCTACTACTCATCGTCAGGACTACATACTATTTCCCTCTGTGTATTGTTACTCCCTTCATCACTGTATATAATAAATCACTGCATGCACTGAAGTCGGCTACCTGGGTCCGCCTCTTTCTCGTTCACACACTGACTGGTGTGAATGGCACCTAACATTGTGCCTCAGTCCTTTTGAAATCCAATACCTCAGCATCAGACTGGCTTGTACTAACCTTTTCATTAAATGAGTGAAGATAAGAACATGTTTATTTAATGATATTGAATTATACGTATAGTCTTTGGTGTGCTTTAAATTTGTTGCTGGAATACTCTGAATATAATGTTAATGTGTAGTGGAGTAATAAGGCCCCAGATATGATGTCATACTTGCTACTGATTGAACAGATTAGAGGCTGTAGCCTCGTGGTCCTAATGTATTTAGCATCAATTGCTCTCAACATTTATAACTCACACTTGCAAATGTGTGCCTTCTTGTGTGATTTATTGGCAGCTACAAACACACAACAATTTTTTTTTGTCTCTAAGATGCTCCCTTAATGTGGAAACTATGCAAACGCACCGGCAATTGAGTTTTTCATTCCTGGAACTAGAAGGAATCTCGTTACTGGGCAGCAGGATATTCCTGCATCAGCATCATGATAAGCTGTCTGCTAAGCCTTCAAGAATTCATGGCTAAAAAAAACTGTTTATCAGGGTTGAGATAGTGGCCCCAGTGTGTGTGACTTTAACCCAGGTAGTCAAAACCCTGGCAACAGAAAAGGACTGTAAAATATTTAAAGCACTTCCATGCCTGACACTGTAAGTATACAGTACTGCATGTGTGTCAGTATGTAGTATGGTGGTGTGTGCTTAATATGAGTGTGTGCAGTATAAATTAGATTACAAGTGAAGAGGAGATGTTTTTAGAGCCTAGATCTCATTGTGCGTTCTGTCCAGGTATTTGCAAACCACTGTGATCTGCTGGGATAACACATATTTGGATATTCACTGATTATTACTAAAGAAGCTCTGATTCTATTTGGGAAATTTAAATTGACTTACATCCATTTCCCGAAGACTTAAATTATTAAAGATGATATTAAAGGAATTGTTTTTACATTTTAGAAAATCAGTTTATTTGCTTTATGTATGTGACTTAAATAAGACTGATACCACTCGCATATCAGACGGTTTTATATGAAATTAGCAAGTGGTTAGCTTAGCTTATTTTAAAGACAGGGACCTGGTGGAACCAGAGAGCTGTAGCTCTATAAAATAACAAAATCCACAAGTTAAACCTAATTTGATTTAGCTACAAAAACCCAAGTGTGACAGCCCACTTTCATTTTTTGGTACCTATTTAACAAACCAGATATAATGTGTTGATTAATGAGCTTTAGTGGGGCTAGCAGCTAACCTATTTGCCGTCTTTTGGCTAAGATAAGCTAACTAGCAGCTAGGGGTAGCATCTGCCATATTTACTGTACCAGCAGAGTGATATCAATCTTCTCATCTAACTTGCAGAAAGGCAATAAATATATTTCCCAAAATGTCAAACTGTAACTTTGTTTTCGTTATGTAGGCTATAAAGTACATTGTAGTTCCTGTGGGATTACTATATGTGCTGTACCTTTCCTGTTTGTCTCTGTGTCAGTGCAGATTCTGCGTGGCAGATTACCAACCACTGCAATGTCAAACCTTGCCAAAGGCCAAAGACCTCCCTGATGGTTTGACTATGTACAGCAGCTTTTTTGTTCCAGATGCAGGACTAACTGCACAAGCTCTGTTCTTGGAATGAATCTGCCATTTTGTATTGTTTTTAAATTGTCCAATGAAAATGATAATTTTATTTATATTAAAACTTACTGTAATACTCAACAGATTTTTTTTGTTATGCTACATGAAAGCCTATAAAGCCATGTAAATCTTGAACCCAAGGTTTTCAGAGATGGTGGAGGCAAACAGATGCAAGAAAGTCACAGAATGAGAGAGAGCCTTTGGTGGCTAGTAGGAACATAATGCAACTGTGCCAGCCTTGATTAACATCAGGTGTCCCTGGTCACCTCCTTTATAACTACTGTACAGCCCAAATGCTTACACATATATAGGCACCACAAAAACACAGACCGGATAAACACTATGTATACACCAATCAGCCATAACATTATGACCACTGACAGTTGAAGTGAATAACACTGATTATCTTGTTACAGTGACACCTAGCAGTGTGGGGGGTATATCAGGCAGCAAGTGAACATTCAGTCCTCGAGGTTTATGTGTTGGAAGCAAAAAAAAATGGGCAAGTGTAAGGACCTGAGTGACTTTGACAAGGGTCAAACTGTGATGTTTGATGACTGGGTCAGATCATCTCCCACACTGCAGGTCTTGTTGGGTGTTCTTGGTCTGCAGTGGTTAGTACCTACCTACAGTGTCTAAGGAAGGACAAGCAGTGAACCAGCAACAGGGTAATGGACGCCCAAGGTTCACTGATGATGATGTTGATCTACTGTAGATTAAACTTTTTAAATTTCATTCATCCTTTTCAAAAGATTGTATTTTGCCTGAATCTTTGTTAAAATGGTTGAAAATGAGAAACACTGGTTTCTATGGAGAGAAACATTCAGCAGCTTTAGTGGTGATATCATCTTCCTGACACTAGAATTGTGGAAGCAAACAGATCCACAGAAGATGCACAATGAGCTGCAGTGTGACACAAGCACCAGCCAGCCAGCCTGACTCCTGTGTACACAGTGTTGCTGATCAGTGTATATACTGTACTTCCTCCTTTCCTCCACACAAACACTGGGACTGTAGTGTAGAGAAACCCAACTATGATTGGGCACCAGACAGGAGGACAATAATCTAACTTCCTAACCTGTCACTTTTGCAGTATAATAAAAAAAAAATCTTCCCGGAACGCTATAACCCCACCAGAAAAGTAAGCTGCATCACCAAGATAAACACCAATCTGCACTAAATAAGGACTACTGAATAGAATGATGTTGTTTTTGAACCAAAATACTAATAGACACATATTGTAATATGCACATTTCAGTTATTTACAATCAATCATCAAAATATTAATAGATCACAGTTACATACATTTACATAGAGATACACAACATAAAATCACTCTAATGTCCAAAGGGGTTCAGTTCAGTTCAGTTGTGTGACAATAGGATCCTAGAGAGTGGAAGGAAACGAGAACTTAACTTTCAGGAGTAGTAGGCCACATCAAAGCAGTTCAAGAAAAGATGAAAGTCTTCATTCATCCCACTCCAAAGATCAACATTTTAATCTTCCAAACAGTCAAATTCATTTTGTTCCTTACTCCTTTACTCCTCTGTGCTCTGCTACTTTAATTGTACCATAAAGTGACTTCTGGATTTAAGTTAATGTGTATCTCCTCTTCACTCTCACTCCATTCTCTGCCTGCTCTCCTCCATGCTTTCTTTGATGGTTGACCCCTCTTCCTACTTCCAGGTGTGCCCCATGTAGCTCCCTTACATTTCCTGCTTGTCTCTGTAAGTGCAACAGCTTTACTGTCCTCCTTCTGCCACAGGGCAAGTGAATTGTGAAATATTTTAATTGCTACTTTCAGTTATTAAAAGCAAGTCAGTAAATTAGCCACATGAAAAGTTTTTCCTGTTTTATTTTGATGTCAACATCACTAACAAAATAACCCCTATTACATAATGAAATCATAGCATTCACTCATAGCTTTGAAACATTTACGTACATACTGTGCTCAAGTAAAGATGTATTCAAGATGATGGAGAAATAGACTTTGCACATGCTTCACCAGCACCACTGGCACACAACAACATTCAACATTTGGACACAGAAGCAAACACACACACACACACACACTAATTAAAACAAAATGGAGATGCTGCATCAATATAAACAGCTCCTACTAAAAGGTTAGAGGCAGCTGAGGGCACTCATGCTTAATGTCTGTCTTTCCATAACAATTCTTCTAGACAGTCTTTGTTTACTTGTGCTTCTTTGTGTGTGGAGAGTGGGTATATTCATGCAACATTCATCCTCACTGAGAAGACCCAGACCTCACATCCCTGCAGATCTTACTGTAAATGCAAAACCCAGTCTATTTAGCAGAATTCTCCCTTCATTTTGACATTGTGGCCTCCCTTCTTGCTGTGGCTTCTTGAACTCCTGCCAACACTGATCAACAGTCTTCACCTTGATGTCTGTCTTTATGATGGTGGACTTTCCTGTCTTCATCTGCGCTACCCATTGATTGATTGATTGATACATATATATATGGCATCACCACTTTGCCCCACTATGCAAAAATGAAACCGAAATATTGTGAATACGGTGGCCACCATCTTGCTTTTTTTGCAAACAGATTCTGCCCAGTAGCCACCAGAAGTGGAGTGACAGCATCGGACCGCCAAACAAAGCTATTAAATCAACCGAAATACACCTTTTTTATATCATCAAATAACACTGTGGTGGCTTCACTTCTGTGAGTTGTCATGGTGTCCATATTTTATATAGTTGGTGGTGCTGCCTGACTTGAGGTATGCTGTTATGCTCTGGTTTTCATCCTCCCAGTGCTGCCCTTACTGTAGAACAGGTAACCACGCATTACCCTTACTTCACCGGCATCGCTCATACACCCACAGTCATCCATATGGTTGTCAGTTTACAAACAAAAAATACAAAATGCTGGAATAAAAACCAACAACAGCCAAAAGCTCTAAGAAAAGCTATTAATGCTAATTTCCATAACTCATCCATTGCAGGCTTTATTACAACTGCTAATGGGATATGCAGAACCCAGAACTGAAATCCTTGATGGCAGGCACAATATAAAAATGCTATCATGACTGCACACCAGGCTGTTTCAATCCTTCTGTAAATACTAAGGTTGTACTATACAAATTTATTGGGTTCTACATCAACTAGGGTTTTCTATAGACTGCATGAATCCCAGTATGTAAGGGTCACACATCACTACTTTCAGTTTTAAATTTTATTTTACATACCGTCCCAACTTATTCTGATTTGCTGTTATAAGTTGAATAATTTCTAAGTTGAACCAGCTTCAAATGATTTACAGTGTGTACATTCATGTATGTATAACCATAGCACATGTATACATCCGGGGTGTATATATAGATGTATAGAAATTCTAAATAGAAAACTAGTACACAACTGGAGAAAGCAAACTAGTACACAAGAGGCATAGGAAAAAGCCAGGCCCATTTAGTTATTATCTTTATGGGCTTATTGCAGAGTAAGACAGCCATTACTGAACCACTGTACTAGTGTCACACTAGCTCACTGTGAGCAGGCGCACCCAGAAGCACATGGAATCAGCCTTATTTGAAAGGTCATAAACCCAGTGGGCATCCAGAGAGGTGAGGAAGGCCACTGAAAGAACATTTTGAGCTGAGTTGGGATAGTACATTTTCTAATAAGATGTAATGAAAGAAGAACATAGGCGCATACGGACAATAAATAATACACAAAAGTGAACCTGTTTCAGATGTGTATAAATATGTCAAGTTGGTAAAAACCTCTCTCTCTCAGCCATTGAAAATTGTATTTTGAATGACTCTCTGATTTATTAAAGTTTAATTAATTGGAGTTTGTTTTCAAGGTTGTACTATACAAATTTATTGGGTTCTACATCAACTAGGGTTTTCTATAGACTGCATGAATCCCAGTATGTAAGGGTCACACATCACTACTTTCAGTTTTAAATTTTATTTTACATACCGTCCCAACTTATTCTGATTTGCTGTTATAAGTTGAATAATTTCTAAGTTGAACCAGCTTCAAATGATTTACAGCGTGTACATTCATGTATGTATAACCATAGCACATGTATACATCCGGGGTGTATATATAGATGTATAGAAATTCTAAATAGAAAACTAGTACACAACTGGAGAAAGCAAACTAGTACACAAGAGGCATAGGAAAAAGCCAGGCCCATTTAGTTATTATCTTTATGGGCTTATTGCAGAGTAAGACAGCCATTACTGAACCACTGTACTAGTGTCACACTAGCTCACTGTGAGCAGGCGCACCCAGAAGCACATGGAATCAGCCTTATTTGAAAGGTCATAAACCCAGTGGGCATCCAGAGAGGTGAGGAAGGCCACTGAAAGAACATTTTGAGCTGAGTTGGGATAGTACATTTTCTAATAAGATGTAATGAAAGAAGAACATAGGCGCATACGGACAATAAATAATACACAAAAGTGAACCTGTTTCAGATGTGTATAAATATGTCAAGTTGGTAAAAACCTCTCTCTCTCAGCCATTGAAAATTGTATTTTGAATGACTCTCTGATTTATTAAAGTTTAATTAATTGGAGTTTGTTTTCCATTTGGAAGCATAAATATCTGGAGGCCTTGTTGGCTCAAGGTCAGTTCTCTCAAAGAGTTTCTCTCTTTGACCCTTTGTCCCAACACCTTCCCATAGGAACTCTGGACTCACAACAACAGAAAGTGGGAAAGAAGAAAAGTAGATGAAAATTCAAATGAATGTACAGCAAAATCCCTGGGCACTCGTGTATAGAGGAGTATTTGCAACTATTACATCAGCTTATGCAAATACTGTACATGTCTGTATAGACATCGTTATTCTACAGTACATGTTGTTCTAGATTTAACACACTTTATTTTACCAATGTGAGTTTGGACAGATGGTGAAAGCGCAAATTGTTCTCAACACTTAAAAGTCTTGGTGTTTATTAGAAAACATTTTTTCTACCACATTATTGATATGAAGAAACCTATTTCACACTTCACACTGTACGCAAATAGAATGTAAATGGTGTCTGTTTATTAAGAATCTTTACACATTTTAACATGTAAGTATTAAATGCACTTCTATGACTGTCTCATATCTTTGCACAAAAATATATGAACATGAGTAAAATGCCCAGTCACTTGTGCATCACATCAACAATCTGGGAACATAACTGGACAAGCTGACAGGCGCCACTGATCCCAGCCTCACTCACATTCAGCACTTCCCCTCTTGAGAAGAGCAGCTGGTTCACGGCATGATGTCATACATTTCCCACAGTTCCCAGATGTACCTCTATAATAAGTTAGTGGATTTCTCATATTGCTGTAATGCTGACCCTAAAGTAATATCTTAACCCGTTCCTATGAGCCCTTGCCTTGTATCCACAGTGTGCATTTATGGGTATCTATGTTCAATATATAATAAAATAAGAAAACATTTGGCTCGAGTGCAAAATGAGCTAAGCTTGGATAATGAAGCAGAAAGTATGAGGGCTGTGTTTTTGTAACGCTGATGACTGGAGTATCGCTGTATGCTCACGCCGTCTGTCTACTCATCAGAAAGCTCCCTCATGCAGGCAAATCTCATCCCATGCCAGCACTGATGTCATAAGTGGCCCCATTTCGCAGCCTCCTATTGGTCCATCCAGTGTGACACAGCTCTCCTGTTTGACTTATTGTTAACAAATTCATGTCACTATAGTAAGTGGTCTTATCTCTCTCTATCTGTATATCTCTCTCTTTCTCTCTCTCTCTCTCTTTCTCTTTCTCTTACACACCTTTCATCACTTCTGTTTCCTTTCCAGTCATTTGTTGCTGCCCTGTTCTTCTTCCCTCCCTCTGCGGTAAAAAGAAACACCCAGTGAGCCATTTACTGATTGGCTCAGACAAAACCAGCCAGTGATGCATGTAGCTGTCAGAAACAGGAATTGACCTCACTACAGCTACGTGTTTGTGTGTGTGCCTGTATTTATCACAGGCCTCATCACAAAGGAGAGCTCATCCTGAGTACAAGTGGTGCATAGTGCATACATGTACATACCTTGTAAACTGCAGTGTGTGTACACATGTGCAGTTATGGGCGCACACCCTCCTGGATGATACATCACTACTGCATTTTTGGTCCTACCGCCACTTGATCAGTTTGTAGTTTATTTATCTTTACTGCAAAGCGGTGGTGTGCTCTCTTTAGATTTCATAAAACATCCTTACAAGCATAAGACAATTATTAAATTCAAATTTAGAGTAAAAAAACGGAAAGTCTTCATACACTGGATGAAACTTTATTGGACTGGGGGAAAGGCAACAACTAATTGTCCTGTGAAAATAAAAAGATACCCCAAAATATTACTGACTGATATTTAGTTGGGCATGTTTTTGTTAATGATTAATAATGATTCATATGCTGTGGTAATAATGTGCAGGAGTTAGTTTCTTAGACAGTAGTGCAAAATCAGCCACAAAGCATTCTTTTGTAGTAGTAATCACCAGCATTTTAGTTTTACATTTGTGTAAAATAAAATATTTTTAAAAATATGCATTTTCTACTAAAGCCAGCGACTGCACATGTACATGGAGAAAAGACAGGATTATTAAAGTATAAATAGTATCTCTGTACAGTTAAAATGGACAGTATAACAGTTTTCTCCTGAAGGGTCTCAGGAATGGCCAATCATCCAGCTGACAACCAGCTAACAAGCAACCCTGCGGGCAAAAAACAGTGATTGTGTCATTCAGACTGTGTGTGACAGAGCAAGCTGTTTACAGTAAACACTGGAGCCCCTGATCAAAAGGGAGTCTCACTTGAATGCTGCAGGACATGGTAACATTATTACCATCAAATGGTGTATTTGCATGTATGGATGTTGGAACTTATAAGGGATGTGCAATGCATGTGGGTCTACTTTACTATTCATGCATATGCAAGTAAATGTTTGCATGGCACAAGATGAGGAAAAGGGTGAGGGAGTTGCTAGCCTGCAAACTGTGTGCAGATTAGGGGTGGTGACTTTCTTGTTCAACATCTTGGAAAGTCACCTGCATGTAACACTACTCAGAATGACTATTTAAAGGTGAAATATGAATCACTAGAAAATCTACATAGCTAGCACTAGTATTAGACTGTAGGATCAATTGCCCCTGCTCCACCCAGCCCTCCCTCTCCCTGCTCACTCCATCTGCTTCATGCTCCACCTGACTCATCCTGCATGTGAAACCACTCACACAGTGTCACAGTTAAACATTAAATGGCTGGAAATGAGCAAAATGAGCATGCCATGGGCACTTTAAGTATTATATAGTGCTCCAACAGACTTTATCTTCAGTTCAGCCAATCAGTTGGTAGGATGCTCTACAAATGACTGCCAAGTCTACTGCTTCACCGGTATCATTGTCAGATGTGTCATAATTTATTCTTAATGTAGTTTACTTTTTAAAAACCCATGCAGCATAAAATGTCTGCTTAAAAGCCAAGTATTTTAGAAACTGAAACAGATATATAAATGCAGAACATGGTTTAAATGTGAATGAACTTGCCAGCTGAAAGCACGAGCAAGCAGTATGGGAGATAAGAGGGAGAAGGAAAATAAGGAAGGAACACAGTGATAAGAACTAAGTAGAGGCAAAAAGACTTCTGCTAAGATAAATCTTCTTCATACAGAGATAAGCATTCTCATGTCTATTTGTTCTTTGTTATTTTAATTAGATTGCTTCCTGACTAACATTCAGTTGCTGCCTGAGCTACAGTTACAGTGATGAACTGCCCCGAGGCTGTTCACTGTTGCAAAGGAAACAGATTATGCTTCCTCCTAATGGCAAACTGAAAGAAATAAGACATAAAAATTTGACCAATTTATAATGTGTGGTTTATTCTTTTTCAAATCTATTTAGAAAACACTCAAGTATAATACATTTTGAAAAGGTTTGGTGCCCCAAAATGTAATTAAAGTAAGGAAATGTCTGATTTTATTATGTAGCTACAGATATTCTTTTTAATCTGTCTTTTCTCTTCACACTTTTATTTCTGCATTGCCTATACTGAAAGATTCACCAAAGCATGCAGTGACATTTTCTTGGGTCATCTAATCTAAAATGTCACAGCATCAATCTTTCACTCTTCTCAAGACACACACAGCATGTTACCAGTGCACATAATTGATGGTTTGTTTTTTCTAAATGATCTTTAAATGATGTGGCAAATCGGTTGTTTGTAATACAAGGTAACTACCCTTGACAGATAACTAGACCTAAACAGATCTCTTTATATGATCCATGCACGTTTTGTTTAATGTTTTCTATATTATCGTTATCCCCTAATGGTCCTTGACACTAAATTTTGTTTTATGTTTTCTATAGTATTGTTATCCCCTAATGGTCCTTGACACTAAAAAGCTATGGTAAAATACAGGCATTTTATTCATAACTGATCCAAGAAACCAAACAAGAAGCTGCTATGGCAATACTTATCCACTAGAGGATGCTACAAAACAAAACTCACTCAAAGGTGTGAGAAGCATTATAACTTTGTCTTCATAAAACAAGGCATATGCACATACCCATAGTTCCTATTATAAACATTGAGCTCATTTTCTTTTTTTAAAAATAATCAATTAATTAATTAATGAATTTATGTCACACAACTGAAGACCTGTAATTCCTCCAGAGCGGAAACATACAGTGTCTATAACAGTGAATGCATAAGACTTAAATGTTCTACAGCTTTGAAACTATGGAAAATAAAGTGAATGTTGATATATTGTATCTTGTGTGTACTAATAGAAATTTATATTTTTGAGTAGTCTTTTGAGCAACAAGGTCTTAAACTGCTGTTATAGCAGTATATATCTTTCTATTTCACACGCATAACTCTGTGTGTGTGTTTGTGTGTCCACAGTGTGCACATCAGTGAGTTCCCACTTTGTCCTCACTCTACCCCTTTTTTAACGTGCTTCTCTAATACACACGTGAGCATTAAAATGCCCTCTAACTTATGCACACAGACACCAGACACATGTACAAACACTAACTGAAAGTAAACATGAACGGTGCACAGATGGCTCAGATAGCCAACATAATTACATGGCAATCTTCATCCACCCTTCATTCATCATGGTCGAGGCAGGTGACAAAGACGCTGTGTCTAATTGCTTGTTTGGCTGCAGATGGGATCATCCCTTCTCCCCCAGCGCTCCCCACCTGCTCTCAGTGCTGCGCAGGGACACTAATGAAGTTACTACACCCCTCATTCAGGCTTTTAAAAGCTCCACCATCTACCCTGATGGCAGACCTAAGTGCTCTCCTTGCCTTCCCCTGGCCCTGTCTTGGCTCAGTAAACAGTATGTCATTTCACATCAGCCAGCAGACTCATTGCAATTGTGTCTGTATAACATCTCTTTCTGACTGTCTAGCTGTTTGTTTATTTTTTATTAATTTAGTTTCAGTGTGGTTCTATTCTGTTTTATTTTATTGTGCTGGGTTTTAGGAGATTTATATCTTTCTCCCAACACGGTAGCTACTAGATCTGCATAAAATGGTTGTGTGAGTTATTTTGGGCTTTTGCTTTGTGCTTTACAGCAAAAGGGGGCTGAGTTGGTTCTGTTGTCGTTTTTGTACTTGGCCTGTATGTGTTGGTGTGTGACTTTCTTCTCCTGTGTGTGGGGCAACTGAAGAGGTACACACTACACACTACACCTTAAATTATACTTTAACATAGAAGCTTTAAGCTACATTTTAATAAGAACACTTTCACAACAGTCGCTTTCTGCAGGAAGGCTGCCACACACGCTGTCCTGGGGTGTTGTGAATTAAGGCACTGCTGGCAACTGAGACACTGTTAAATAAATTCCACTCTTCCAGTTGCCTGATAGTCCTGAATATATTTAATATGAAAATGGGTTTCTGACTGAATTACTGCAAGGAATGAGATAAAGCATTAATTTAGTATATAGCAGTGACTTCCAGTGTAGGATGTTTTCTTTGCTGGGTATGTACTCTTTGGAAATAATGACATGACATAACTCTGTATGCTTGATAGACATACAGTACTTGATTGCAATTTCATGCAAGTTTAGTGCAATCCAGGTCTTTTAATGTCGTCGCTAGGCATTTCTGTGATTAATTTGTCACTATAACAGCACTACGCCTCATGAGACTCATTAATTTGAACACTGATTTTTAGAAAAAGTAACACCTCTTTAATTCTAAAGGTCCCAAGTGTTTGTCTGCAGCATGCAAATTCTGCAACTCCACATGCTCAAACACATATTTTTTAAAAACAGAGAAAGTTATGTTCAGAGGAACATAAATTAAATTAAATCCCCAAATAAATTAAATGAAATTATTATTTAAAACAGGCTTGCAGTAATGTTAAAAATGATTACAGTGACACAAAACCAAATCCTAAATGTTAGTACGTAATCAAGCTAAAATAAGACATTGTATACTTGAAGTATCAGAGGAAAGAATTTCAGTGAACATTCCTACCATATCTGAAAACATGAGGGTGTTTGTTTCAGGAAGATTAGCATTCAGATTTGCCACAGCGTCTTCCTTTCTGGTTGATTACACTATAAGCACTCTGTATTCAGCTCTGGCATATCCAGTCCTCTAATTAAACAGTACATGTCACCTTTAATTATATTTATATACCTTGTCGATAGTATGTGTTTGTCACACTGCAAAACTGACAGCAGTCCTCAGAAAGCTTGTTAATGAATGCCAGTTTTGTGAGTCCATTATTTTTTAGAGCCCATGGCCCATACTATATCTATCAACAGTATCTTCCTAATCCAGGAGCCTTTATCATAGTATTCAGACACACTGCAGAAGAGAGGATGTCTAGGCCATTGCCCTTGGGGAATAGAGCTCTTAGTGAGCTACAGCCCCTTTCTGGTTCATTACTTTGACCTCTGTGGCACTGACCAACCAGATGTTTGATTTAGAAGCATCAGCTTATAGGGGAAGGTTTGTTGTTGTGACAGAAATGTTCCTGTAACTGAAGAAAGACTGACATCCAGGTGCCCTTTAAATCTGACATTTTGCAGAGAAAAAAAAACACTTCGGCATCTTTTAGAACAAGAGCTTATGATTTACAACCAAATAAATGTGAGACCTTTGGCAGCTATCACAAATATATACCTGCTCTCTCTTTTCGGGGTGGATTATGAGAGTCTTTGATATTTTGGCAAAACAGGAATTCTTCCTTGAATGCAAGTAGTTTTGTGTAAATACAGTATATACCCTATTTGTCCATTACACAAACAGCATTAACGTCACACACTGTTATCAGTCACACACAGGTGACCTTTAAATCTGAGTTTTTACCAATGCAGAAAATGCTGAGCTTTCAGAACTTATTGGCACAGTCTCTAATTTACAACCTAATAAATATGTCTATGTATTTGGTGGGATCTCAGTGCACAGTAAGCTACAGTATATTGATGAACACCTGTTTCTGCTTTGCATCAGTGTATGGTACACAAGTCCATGAATATGAGTTTTTAGCAGGTGTCACTGTGGTGATAATATGTATGAGGTCTCCAGGGTTCATTGCTTTTAATGTTCTGTCTCTCATGAGCCCAGTGTTTCTCAATCTTCACCTTCTCTCTCACATATACAGTACTGCAGCTGACTTCATCTTCTGTTTTGGAAAAGTTGATCTTGTGTGTCAGCACTCACACTGTCAAAGGTACATAAAGTGCATGGATCTAATGCAAAGGTCCTATTATGTCATTCATCAAGAACAGCAGTGTTAATTCAAAGGATGATTGTACATTAAAGCAAGATTATTTCACTCTTGAAAGAAAAATAACTAATTCTTAGCTATGGGGGGGGGGGGAAACCACTGTGTAGCACAATAAACAACAGAATAAACTGTTTGATTTTGAATAGTGTATGGCTTATCATTTCATAGAACTAGGGGTTTAATTTACTTTTTACACGTATTTCAAATGTGCCACCTCTCTCTGAGTCTGTGCCCCAGCCTGGCCACACCGTCCACGATTTTCTAGATCTGCCCCTGCAATAGAAAGCAAGTCTTGCTCCAACATAAATGACCATATAGGTACAGTAATTTGACCCTACCATTTAATATAACCTATATGAGCATCCCCTTCTGGCAGCAGGTGCATTGGACCTTCCTTGTTATGGTTACAGCAGTAAACACACAGTTAAGGTTATGGAATGATCACTATTTGGTTAGGCTTAGACATACAGTAAAACAACTTGATTATGTTTAGGGAGAGATTATGGTTTTAGTTATCAGTACTTTGTTAAGGTTAGAGGACCTTCATTGTCATGGTTACATGGTCATGGATAAAAGAAGCAACAGTGACTATTGGTTTGAAACCAGAAACAAACAGTGGTCTTCTGTGTTACAGCTTTTATAACCACAGCATGACATTATCCCTTAAAATTGTTCAGAATGCATTGAATCCTGTAATATTTAGGTTTAGGCCAGCATGATTTGACTTCGTGAAATACCTGATTGCAACCCAAGCCTGGATGATTGTGGGTGGCACTGTGTTTGCTTTCCCCAAAATGATAAGAAAATGACAACAAATACTGAGTTCCCACCAGATCCTTTATTTTGACTGGCTTATCTTAACCTCAAGCTTATGTTGTTATAATGTTAAACACTGTGAAAGAACCTTTATTTTCCTAAATTATGGCACAAGGTCAAACAAAGCAAGAGTGTGAATTTGCCTGGGCTTCAAATCTGTTTTTGTAACATTAATTCCTTTTGTGTTTGGTAAATTGACCTCTGTTTGTCATGTTTTTTGGGCTGTATACCCTGAACACTGTATTATAGTTCCCTGCCTCTCTGTCCCACTCTTCAGATCAGAGGAGTTAACCTTTAAAGGCTCTATTTCTGTTATTTAGCCTCTTCCGGCTCTTTCAAACCAGGAACTCACAAAGACGAAGTAGACCACTTGGATTATATAAAAAATAACCGTGCTGGTTTATTCAGAGGATCACAGGTAAAATTAACATTACACGTCCAGATCTCTTCCACCCCCAAACCTGCGCGCA
>NW_018127925.1:843673-848536 GCF_001952655.1 Monopterus albus
CTACACAGGCAACGTCAAACCGTGGCGTCACCTGATATGCCAGCTTGCAGCTGACCATAACAATAGTCAAAACATGAAGATCAAGGTGTGTGGCTGTTGATTATTTAGTGGTGTGTATCTAGAACATTTTGACATGACATTACCCATAAGAAAATATTATGATTACCATTACAGTTAATAATAACAATCACCTCCTGCCTGCAGCCTTCGTCTTATTTAATTAACCTTGGCCCAAATGCAGCCTGCAGAGCTCATGACAATGACTAAACATTTAACAGCCTGAGCTAGACATCCTGTCTCCACTAAACATTTCTAGACAACAAATCTCTAACAAATATCTATCTGACTAGAAATTACCTAACACCTTGTAAGCATGTGCAAAGTAAAACATTAGCCTGGCCACGTATCCTCAACACAGCTTTCTTCATTTTTGCTCAGAATAGCTCATGCACACAAAAGGGGTTTTTCCATTATAGGAACTTACCAAAACATGTCACGCCAAGTGATACTAGTCACAGATTCTGGGTTTGTTTCCACTATGGTGCGTCCACTTTGGAGGTGCGTTCTAGGAGCTAAATTCCAGCACCCCTCAGTAGGTAGTGCTAAAATCAAGTACCAGAAACATGAGGGGGGAGGGAGTGTGTGCACATAGAGCAGTCCCTAGTGATTGGTTAAATGTCAGCGTCTTCACACCTCAAACATTAGCACTGCATGCACCATGTGCAAATGAACAGCTGTCTGTGCATGTGAGAGGGGAGCAGCCCCTCCCTCCTCTAAACAGAGACCGACAGAGAGAGAATACAGTGGAAAAACAAAGCAGGATGGTCCACGTCAACCCAGGAGGCTATGTTTGGTGATGGCTAAGGGAAATATGGGGTGTACCGCTCGTTAGGTTCCAATAGTGGACACGCAGCAAAACTGTGTCCATGTATAACAACCACCTGTCTCTCGCTGTCACTGACCCACCTTTCACAAAACCTTGATGTGTCATTACACTGACAGGCAGTAGGGTAATGCTGTAAACACCCATGTTTGTCTACATGCAATAGAAAATGAAGTATCATACTTTTGTAGTTAATGATTTTACTAATTGTATAAACAACCACAAGTACAAAACTTGCACACACTGCAGAATTATCTTCTCAGATGTTTCAGCATGACTGTGTATGTGGTTTGTTTACGTATGAGAAATGCAGTGCATAATGTTCATATTTCTGCTTCTTTGAAATCCTAGAGTATTTATCTGTCTGGAGTAAAATAAACCACCTCATTATATCAACAAGTACTGAATTCTGACCCACACAGATTTGTTTCTGAATACTGAATTCTGACCCACACAGATTTGTGTGATCTGTGTGTGTTTATGCAAAGCTTACAACAAGCTAAACTTTTAAAAGGTGTTAAGTGACGTAAACACTGTATCCAAACACAGCATGTGTGTGCATTGCAGAGAGGGAGAAAGGGAATATGCAGCGTGACAATCCCAGGAAATATTGTTTACTAAGGCAGGATGCCAACAAGGGCAGTGTAAGCCCTCATGACTATTGTATGGACATTAAAGTGTGTTTGTGCTTGTGTATCTACAGCTACTGGTTATTTTAGACTTTCAGTTATGAATCTGCGTGAGAAAAACAAACAGACTTCTAAAACAGATGCTGTAATGAAATGCAAGAGGTGTAAACAAGGCTGTCTCACTTGTTCTTTATTAATTTCTTAGATGTGTTCCAGTACCTTTGCAATTCAATGCTACGTTACAGTACAACTCTACCATATTTTAGAGAAAAATAATGTACTTTTTAACTCCACTAAATTTATCTGACAATTATAGTTGTAGTTGTAGTAAAATTTTATGTAACATAAGCAGCCTACAGCATAAAATATGATGCATTGTTATAAAGTCAACAATGCAACAGCATATAAAGTACTTAAATTAGCCAACTACAGCTACAACTCAACCAACTACAACATAAAAATGCTGCTTCCACATGCTTTAATACATCAATAATAATAATAATCCAGTGATATAATATGACCCTCCGAAAGGGGCAGCTCTGTTGCCAAACTTGTGATACCTACATTACTTCTGTACTTCTATATAAATTAAAGTATGAATGTGGGACTTTGACTTCTAGTAGAGTATTTTAACATCAAGGTATTGCACCTATAATTTGAGTAAAAGATCTAACCAGTTCTTCCACCAGTGTGTGCTGTGGAAAAATGTTTTGTCTACCAGTCAAAGGTTTGAACACACAGTCCCATGAAATTCAGTGGGGAAGTGTGCTCAAACTTGTGACTGGCACTGTGATACTACAGAAAAGCACAGTACATTTTTAAGCAAATATATTAATTACAAGCAGAAACTATTATAATAATTAGTAGAAAGAATAATAAAACTACTGCTTAATTAAACATATAATTAATTTAATTTACCTCAATTTAACAACTTTAGTTGGTTTTTTTTCAGTTTACATATTCTTATACACTCTTAAAGGGCATAGACTGCTAATGCAGTGCAGCCCCATTGAGACCTGTCACTACAGATAAGACTACCAGTAAACATTAAAGTCCTTTTAGATGTTTTCTACAACAGAGCAAAGCCAATTTTCCTTCTTCAGATCTCTGCTCTGAATCAGGTCAGTGATAGAGGTTAGGCTGCAAAGTAGCTCTGGGCTTTTATTGTTGTTTTTTTTTATCACATCACTGTTGCAATGGGATCTGCTTTTACAGCTCTATTGTTGTCTGAGACTCTGTTAAAGGCCATTTAAAGCCCCAGCATTCACTGCTTCATGCTGGAACTTCCTTCCTGCCATTCACTGTTGATGTCATTGGTGCTATTTAGAAAGCCCACTATAAACTGTCATCATTGTGTTCTTGACTGGATGTCTGTAAATACTGTAAGACTGAAAGAAATATTTAGTGATGTGCATGGGAGGGGTTAAAGGGCTCCATAAATGTATCTGGTGAGTTTGTGAAAAAGCTGATTTATGACAGAAACAATAAAGAGTACCACACATAGAGCAGTCAAAACAATGTGAAATAAAAATGAGTTTCTCTTACAGCTTTTGGAAAGTTTTAAATGATTAAAATTGTGAAGTAAAAGGTGTATATGAGAAAATACCATCTCCGTCCTTCTATATTCACAGTCTGAGAACATGCTTTTCTTTGGGCACTGTGTTTGCACAGGTAGCTGTGCCAAATAAAAAAAATCTGCATACCTAATTGTAAGAAATTAATGACAGTTACAAGAAACATGCCATATTCTAGTTAAAGTTTAGGACTTTTAAAGAGAGCCACAGATTTCAATACAAAGTCTAGCATGAACATTCATTCATTCATTCATTATCTACTCACCCAAATTGAATGCCTGTAAAATATTCATTCATTCATTTTCTACCGTTTAGTCCCTTGCAGGGTCACGGGGTGGCCAGAGCCAATCCCAGCCGGCAATCGGGCGAAGGCGGGGTACAACCTGGACAGGTCGCCAATCCATCGCACAACAAAATACAGCATGAAAATCAAAAGAAATACAAGAAAATTCAAACTTACATAGTTCAGAATCTTTTTGTACCCTGTCAGATTCTTTTCTTGGTTGCAAGAAGAAACAAACCTTTCAGCAGAAAGTAGCTCAACTTTCTACCTCTGGGAGAAGACAATGATTTGCACAAATTTGACTATGGGCACTGACTTCTCATAGGGAGATTAGATCTTGTCCCTACCATGTAAATGACTGAATTTTATGGTGACAGCTTGGTTCAAGGTTAGGTCTTAGGTTAAGTGTTAGGGTAAGAGAACATGCTTTTCTTTGGGCACTGTGTTTGCACAGGTAGCTGAGCCAAATACAAAAATTTGCATACCTAATTGTAAGAAATTAATGACAGTTACAAGAGACATGCCATATTCTAGTTAAAGTTAGGTCGCCAATCCATCGCAGTCTAGCATGAACAAAAAGTAGAAAAGTAAATGTTAACCATAAATGTATTATAAATTATAAATTGTGAACTTGATAACCCAGAAGATGCAACTGCTCTACCTGGCTATTCTGTAGAGGCTAAACAGCATGTCTCAGGGGCGCAATTAAGAGATATTAGTTCTACCACATAACAGACCAGAACAAAAGTCACAACAAAATACAGCATGGAAATCAAAAGAAATACAAGAAAATTCAAACTTACATAGTTCAGAATCTTTTTGTACCCTGTCAGATTCTTTTCTTGGTTGCAAGAAGAAACAAATATTTTAGCAGCAAGTAGCTCAACTTTCTACCTCTGGGAGAAGACAATGATTTGCACAAATTTGACTATGGGCACTGACTTCTCATAGGGAGATTAGATCTTGTCCCTACCATGTAAATGACTGAATTTTATGGTGACAGGTTGGTTCAAGGTTAGGTCTTAGGTTAAGTGTTAGGGTAAAACAAGCAGTGGTTATGGTTAAGATTAGAATAAGTACCCAGACAATCAATGTACAGTGAGGAACAGAAGTATCTGAACACCCTGCGATTTTGCAAGTTCTCCCACTTAGAAATCATGGAGGGGCCTGACATTCACATTGTAGGTGCATTCCCACTCTGAGAGACATTCATTCATTCATTTTCTGCCGCTTAGTCCCTGAACGGGGTCACGGGTGGGGCCGGAGCCAATCCCGGCCGGCAATCGGGCAAAGGTCGCCAATCCATTGCAGGGCTAACACATAGACGAACAACCACACATACGCACTCCTATGGGCAATTTAGAGACACCAATCAACCTAAGCTGCATGTCTTTGGTCAGTGGGAGGAAGCCGGAGCACCCGGAGAGAACCCACGCAAGCACGGGGAGAACATGCAAACTCCACACAGAAAGGTCCCAGGTGGGGCCCGAACCC